>NC_134898.1:9910018-9935018 GCF_041734735.1 Babylonia areolata | reverse complement strand
CATTGTCACTCTCTGTCTTGAATCTGTTTCATTGTCCTTGTGTTGAATCTGTTTCATTGTCCCTCTCTGTCTTGAATCTGTTTCATTGTCCTTCTGTTGAATCTCTTTCATTGTCCTTCTCCATGTTGAATCTGTTTCATTGTCCTTCTCTGTGTTGAAACTGTTTCATTGTCCTTCTCAGTGTTGAATCTGTTTCATTATCCTTCTGTTGAATCTGTTTCATTGTCCTTCTGTTGAATCTGTTTCATTGTCCTTCTCTGTGTTGAATCTGATCATTGTCACTCTCTGTCTTGAATCTGTTTCATTGTCCTTGTGCTGAATCTGTTTCATTGTCCCTCTCTGTCTTGAATCTGTTTCATTGTCCTTCTTTTGAATATTTTTCATTGTCCTTCTCCATGTTGAATATGTTTCATTGTCCTTCACTGTGTTCAAACTGTTTCATTGTCCTTCTCAGTGTTGAATCTGTTTCATTGTCCTTCTGTTGAATCTGTTTCATTGTCCTTCTCTGTGTTGAATCTGTTTCATTGTCCTTCTCTGTGTTGAATCTGTTTCATTGTCACTTTCTGTCTTGAATCTGTTTCATTGTCCTTCTGTTGAATCTGTTTCATTGTCCTTCTCTGTGTTGAATCTGTTTCATTGTCCTTCTGTTGAATCTGTTTCATTGTCCTTCTGTTGAATCTGTTTCATTGTCCTTCTGTTGAATCTGTTTCATTGTCCTTCTCTGTGTTGAATCGGTTTCATTGTCCTCCATGTCACATACAGCTACGGGGCCAGGCGTCCTGTCCATGTAACCTAGTGGTAATGCTCCTGACAAGGAGTCAAGTGTTCACCGGTTCGAGTCCCGAAGCGAACGTGATTTTTACCTCCACCACCTGCTCCCCACTAATCCGTATGTGGTGGTCATGGTGCTAGTCTTTCGAGTGAGAAGATAAACCGAGGACCAGCATGCACTTAGCGCGCTTCAAAGAACCCACATCAACCAAGGGGTTGTCCCTGGCCAAAATTTATGGAGAAATGATCAGTCTCCTTTGAGTATAAAAGAAATACGTTTGCAGACAGAAAAAAAAAAAAAAAAAGAAAAAAAAAAAAAAAAAATATATATATATATATATATATATATATATATATATATATTGAGTTGAAGGTGGTGCAGCGCTGTAGTGACTCGCTCTCCCGGGGGGTAGGCAACCAGAATTTCACACAGAGAAACACAGAGACTAGACATATGTTGTGACAAAAAGAAGTAATACACCAGCTGCCATGGCGAAGTGGTTAGCGTCGCGGACTGACGGCTGGGAGGACGCGGGTTCGAATCCCAGCGGAGGTGGGTTTTTCGGCCCGTGGCCGGCTCCTAACCAGAGTTGAGTGTGCTGTGGGCTTAAATGGGGAGACTGGGACCACACAGTCGAGTGTCATCCACTTCAAGGATGCGTCTTTGGGTGTGTTGCTCTAATTACTTGACCAGCATGGACCTCCATAGCAACATCGACATCGTCATCCTCCTCATCCATCATCATTAATATAAACAAAACAGTCTCAAAGTCTGTGGCCTTTCATGCCCTGCTCTCATGGTGACCTCAGTTTCCATACCCCTCCACTTCTGTGCTTAGGGTGAGTTCTGTCAATGTCTTCAGTGTCGGCAGATTCATTGGGGGCTGTTGTTTGAGGGACGTGGTGGCGGTCTCCACTCTGGGAGGGACGCTCACTCAGTCTAAGCCATTATTGTCGTTAGTAGGGGGCTTAGTAGGTCGTGTCCTAAGTACGTTAAATCAGAACAGGCAGCACTGAACACCACCGAAGTGACTCAGCAGCAGTGCAGGGTCTACTCTGGTGTGTGGCCTCCTGGCGACCTGACATCGATGGTTCCCTGCGGACTGCCGACGCTGGAAGTGTGACGGACGAACCCGGGTGTGGCCGTGTATGGGGGAATCTAAGTGAGCGGCGTGGGAGTAATGCCACTGAAATGGTGCAGACGATGGGGCAGAAAAAAAAGATAAAATAAAAGAAGTAATACATTATACTATATTACACTACACTGCACTACACTACAACACGATACGATAAGGTACAATGCGGTGCAACACAAACAGCACAGCACAACACATGTTCGGAAAAACAAACAAACAAACACACATCTGTATCATTGACTGACACAAACGAACGTGGTGGCACCGCACCACCAAAAATAAACCTGGCGCGGTCGCTCGGTCTTCAAACAGTTCTCAGCAGGCTGGTTCCACAGGCCAGGTAAAAGACCTCACCAGCTGCTGCGTTACGTGTAGTTCTGAACTGGCAGGCAGGCAGAGTGGTTAGCGCAAAACGCTGAATAAAAACAACAACAAACAAGCACGATGGGATGAGAGATGGATATGACGACGTCTGTCTGTCATGTCGGATGTTAACCGCTTGTGGGGGGTGGAGGGTGTAGGCTCCAACCTCCTATTCTCCCTGCTTATTTACCGTCTTTCTTTCTTTTTTTTTCTATTTATCGATTTTTTTTATTCTATGATTTTTTTTCTCCTTTACATGTTTACATGAAGTGGAAGGAGAAATAAAAAAGGAGTGTGTGTGTGTGTGTGTGTGTGTGTGTGTGTGTGTGTGTGTGTGTGTGTAAAAAGACAAAGATGGACAGATTTCGATGACTGATCCACCTGCAACACACGCACGACCTGTCTACAGAACAAAATGCATGGCACCGTGTCACTCGTGACCCCCCCCTCCCCCAACCACCACCGCCGTCCCTACCCAGTCCCTCTCCCAGTTCTCCCATCATCCCCACAATCACCACTACACCTGCCCCTCTCTCCCATCCCTTTAGCCTTTCAACCCAAGCTGTTTCATCAGCACTTGCACAATCTGTCAGAGGAAACTGAGCGGCCCTGTCTGGCCCTTTGCCCTCCTTCCTGATTGTTATATGGATCTTCTTCGCGTTCCAGGGCTGGACGTTCCCCATCAGCAGGACGCCACTGTGCTGCAGGCACGTCATTCCACCAATGACGCACACTGCAATTTATTGCTGTGGTGAATGCTCTGTTACAGGCACGTGTGAAATGCAAGCAAGCAATCACACACACACACACACACACACACACAACCGCACACATGTCCATGCTTATTAAAACACACGCTCGGACACACGCACGCACCCACATGTACCGTCAATGAAAAACTTGTTAACTTGTTTTATCGTCTGTTGCAGGATCCTGTCTTTCTAATCTGCCTGAGGCTGCCAAGGAGTGAAGGGGAAGTGACGTCATAGCCCTTGTTTTGCGTCATCTGGGAAGCGCATGTGAATCATTCAATTATTGTGGCCTCTTTTATTTTCCATTTTCCATCTTTTTTTTTTTTTTTTTTTTAACCCTCCATACCAAACTGGTGATACTGATGTTTATGTACTGGGAGCTCACACAGCGGAGAAATATTTGAGAGCACACAGAAACTTCATGAGAACTACTGACTTGACAAGGAATTAGGGTGAACTCGGATACTTCCTGAAACTTAAAATTCTGTTCCTCGGAGGAAGCGATCCTTCAACGGCATTGGTTTTTGCAGCAGCGAGATACAGATTATGTGATAGTGTTGCCCTCAGAAAAGCGGGATGTCAGCTTTCAAGACAAGATTGTTGATCTCAGGCGTCTCTTTCGCACAGAGCAACACTTTTCCTGGAACACTTGAATGATTCGCAGTGTTTGTTCTTCACTACGACATGACAATGAACCTACAATGGTACTGCAGCTCAAACACATGTGTACAAGTGTCAGTTCGTTAGGGCAGATTTCGTGTGGTTCCTCTTCTGTTTTTTTTTTCTGTTTCATTATTTTTGTGCCGTTTTGTGACATGTCTTCAACTGTGTAGCTCCAGTGCTTGGGATTAGAGTTGGGGAACCTGTCTGTGAAAGAAAAGGCTACCTAACCCCTTCTCATCAAAGGAGGAAAAGCAAAGAAACCCCCCCCCCAACTGACAACACTTCTGCTGTATGAAGTTTTCAGAGATTAATACCATCGCTTTGAATGACGACAATAACCTTGTGTCTATGACGCTGTCATCGAAACAGTCGATCCACAAATGTTTGTACCCAGATGTTAACAAAACAAATACAATTATCGCCAGCTGTTCAGTCGTGTGCGGAACCATAATATTCGGAGAGGAACAGTCCTGACAAGACAAGACAACATGAAGCTGGTGAAGGTTGTTGCACCTCAGCTGACCGGCTGTGGCTGGGTGGTGGTGGTGGCGGCCGTGTGGGGGTGGATGCTGAGGGGAGCGGAGGGAGCGCGATCGGCGTGTGGGGACCCATACTCCGTGTGCATGTGCGCGCGGGCAGAGCTTGGGATGAAGCTGCAGTGCAGTGACAGGGGTCTGGCCCAGATCCCTTCCTCCGTGCCCCCAGACACCGTGTTCATGTGAGGAGGGGTCGCTCGCTGTTCCGTTCCGTCGGGTTGTCTTGCTTTGTTTTCATCTCGCCTTGTCGCGTGTCGTATTTGTCTTACATTGTCTCGTCTTGTCACGTGTCGTCTTTGTCTTACGTTGTCTCGTCTTGTCACGTGTCGTCTTTGTCTTACATTGTCTCGTCTTGTCACGTGTCGTCTTTGTCTTACATTGTCTCGTCTTGTCATGTGTCGTCTTTGTCTTATATTGTCTCGTCTTGTCACGTGTCGTCTTTGTCTTATATTTTCTCGTCTTGTCACGTGACGTCCTTGTCTTATATTGTCTCGTCTTGTCACGTGTCGTCTTTGTCTTACATTGTCTCGTCTTGTCACGTGTCGTCTTTGTCTTATATTGTCTCGTCTTGTCACGTGTCGTCGTCTTATATTTTCTCGTCTTGTCACGTGTCGTCTTTGTCTTACATTGTCTCGTCTTGTCACGTGTCGTCTTTGTCTTACGTTGTCTCGTCTTGTCGCGTGTCGTCTTTGTCTTACATTGTCTCGTCTTGTCGCGTGTCGTCTTTGTCTTACATTGTCTCGTCTTGTCGCGTGTCGTCTTTGTCTTATGTTGTCTCGTCTTGTCACGTGTCGTCTTTGTCTTACATTGTCTCGTCTTGTCACGTGTCGTATTTGTCTTACATTGTCTCGTCTTGTCACGTGTCGTCTTTGTCTTACATTGTCTCGTCTTGTCGCGTGTCGTCTTTGTCTTACATTGTCTCGTCTTGTCGCGTGTCGTCTTTCTCTTACATTGTCTCGTCTTGTCACGTGTCGTCTTTGTCTTACATTGTCTCGTCTTGTCACGTGTCGTATTTGTCTTACATTGTCTCGTCTTGTCACGTGTCGTATTTGTCTTACATTGTCTCGTCTTGTCACGTGTCGTATTTGTCTTACATTGTCTCGTCTTGTCACGTGTCGTCTTTGTCTTACATTGTCTCGTCTTGTCACGTGTCGTCTTTGTCTTACATTGTCTCGTCTTGTCACGTGTCGTCTTTGTCTTATATTGTCTCGTCTTGTCACGTGTCGTCTTTGCCTAACATTGTCTCGTCTTTTCACGTGTCGTCTTTGTCTTACATTGTCTCGTCTTGTCACGTGTCGTCTTTGTCTTACATTGTCTCGTCTTGTCACGTGTCGTATTTGTCTTACATTGTCTCGTCTTGTCACGTGTCGTCTTTGTCTTACATTGTCTCGTCTTGTCGCGTGTCGTCTTTGTCTTATGTTGTCTCGTCTTGTCTCGTGTCGTCTTTGTCTTACATTGTCTCGTCTTGTCTCGTGTCGTCTTTGTCTTACATTGTCTCGTCTTGTCGCGTGTCGTCTTTGTCTTATGTTGTCTCGTCTTGTCTCGTGTCGTCTTTGTCTTACATTGTCTCGTCTTGTCACGTGTCGTCTTTGTCTTACATTGTCTCGTCTTGTCGCGTGTCGTCTTTGTCTTATGTTGTCTCGTCTTGTCTCGTGTCGTCTTTGTCTTACATTGTCTCGTCTTGTCTCGTGTCGTCTTTGCCTAACATTGTCTCGTCTTGTCGCGTGTCGTCTTTGTCTTACATTGTCTCGTCTTGTCGCGTGTCGTCCTTGTCTTACATTGTCTCGTCTTGTCGCGTGTCGTCCTTGTCTTACATTGTCTCGTCTTGTCACGTGTCGTCTTTGCCTAACATTGTCTCGTCTTGTCGCGTGTCGTCTTTGTCTTACATTGTCTCGTCTTGTCGCGTGTCGTCCTTGTCTTACATTGTCTCGTCTTGTCGCGTGTCGTCCTTGTCTTACATTGTCTCGTCTTGTCGCGTGTCGTCCTTGTCTTACATTGTCTCGTCTTGTCACGTGTCGTCTTTGTCTTATGTTGTCTCGTCTTGTCGCGTGTCGTCTTTGTCTTATGTTGTCTCGTCTTGTCACGTGTCGTCTTTGTCTTACATTGTCTCGTCTTGTCACGTGTCGTATTTGTCTTACATTGTCTCGTCTTGTCACGTGTCGTATTTGTCTTACATTGTCTCGTCTTGTCACGTGTCGTATTTGTCTTACATTGTCTCGTCTTGTCACGTGTCGTATTTGTCTTACATTGTCTCGTCTTGTCACGTGTCGTCTTTGTCTTACATTGTCTCGTCTTGTCACGTGTCGTCTTTGTCTTACATTGTCTCGTCTTGTCGCGTGTCGTCTTTGTCTTACATTGTCTCGTCTTGTCACGTGTCGTCTTTGTCTTATGTTGTCTCGTCTTGTCACGTGTCGTCTTTGTCTTACATTGTCTCGTCTTGTCACGTGTCGTCTTTGTCTTACATTGTCTCGTCTTGTCACGTGTCGTCTTTGTCTTACATTGTCTCGTCTTGTCGCGTGTCGTCTTTGTCTTACATTGTCTCGTCTTGTCACGTGTCGTCTTTGTCTTATGTTGTCTCGTCTTGTCACGTGTCGTCTTTGTCTTACATTGTCTCGTCTTGTCACGTGTCGTCTTTGTCTTACATTGTCTCGTCTTGTTACGTGTCGTCTTTGTCTTATGTTGTCTCGTCTTGTCACGTGTCGTCTTTGTCTTACATTGTCTCGTCTTGTCTCGTATCGTCTTTTGTATCGTTTTGTCTCGTCTTTCTCGCATTGTCTCGTCTTGTCTGGCATTGTTTAGTTTTGTCTCGCAGTATTTCGTTTAATTTCACATTGTTTCGCATTGTTTGGTCTTATCTTGTCTATTATTGTTTCGTCTTGTCTCGTCTTGTCTCGCATTGTCTCGTCTTGTCTGTCTTGTCTCGCATTCTCTCTTCATGTCGTCGTGCTTTATTTTCTGTTTTACAATGATCTTACGCAGCACCGTCGCCATAATGACTAAAACTGGTTCTTCTTGTGTTGTGCTGTGCTGTCGGTGCTTGTTCTACAATGCTGTGCTTTGGTGTACTGCCTGTTTTGTCTTGTTTTGCTTTGCGACAGGCGCGTTCACACACACACACACACATACACGCACGCACGCACACACACACACACACACATACACGCACGCACACATACACGCACGCACGCACGCGCACATGCACGCACGCACGCACGCACGCACACACAGAGCCCACTGGTGCCTAGTTTTATCTCATAATGATATACGTACGTGTTTTTTGTGTGTTGTTGTTTACTAGTTAATCTATTTATTATTTATCTAATTAGTCTGTTGGGGCTTGAAATGGACATGGATATCTGAATATACGGATATTTGGTTTCCGTTCTGTTTCAGGAGTCTGGATAATAATGGTTTAACGGTGATTCGAAGCGGGGATTTTACCAGCTTAGAAAAAATGAAAACTCTGTGAGTATGATTATTTTACGCTGTCATTATTGATAAACCTCTCCCCTCCCCATTTCCCCAGCATGGTTATTGATCAGAAGAGGCCTTCAGAAATATATATTTTCTTTATGGTTTTCGCTTGGAATGTGTATTATTTACTCTGGCTTGCAACTGGAAATTCCCTTACGTGTTTATCTTTCGCCCCACAATATGCATAATTCCAGTTGCATCATCCTCACGCCGCCTATTCCAGACCCCCAATACACAGCCCCACACAGGTTCGTCTGCCTCCTTCCTGGCATCGGCAGTCCACATAAATCACCGGTACCAGGTTGTCAGGGGGGAACACGCCATAGGGAGACACAGCACTGCTGCTGAGTCACTTCCGTAACTATGACGACAACGACAACAACAACAACCGCAATAATAACAACAGAAACAACAACAGCAACGACCGCAACAACAACAACTGCCACCATAAAAAAAAATGAAACAGCGACAGAAGAAAAAGCCAGAATTTTCTCGTCAGCAAGGCTCCTGTACTAAGTGCCCCCCAGAGTAGCAGCAGTTTACTCTGGCTGGGAGACCGTTGTTTTCATTAGCACCAGGGAAACAGGCATGCCATCAGAATAAACATACCTCTCGTCGTTCACCTTCACTCAACAATACGCGCTTTCCGTTATTCAGGACACCGTAAGAAGATGGAGAGGTGGCCTCGTGGTAATATGCCCCACTGGGAAACGAGCGTCCACGGGTTTGATTCCCATGTACGATATTTATCTCCCCGTGCTTGAGTGGTGGAATGGGTGGTATGGGTGCTAGTCTTTCGGATGCGATGATAAACCGGGGTCCTGTGAGCAGATTGCACTTAGCAGATGGAAAAAAAGAACTCACTGCAACAAAAGGGTTGTCCCTGGCAAAATTTTGTAGAAAAATCAACTTTGACAGTAAAAGAAAACATATAGATCTGCTGACAGAAAATGGGGTGGCGCTGCACTGTGGTGACGCGCTCACCCCGAGGAGAACAGCCCGAATTTCACACAGAATCTTGTTTAAAAAAATAATAAAAAGGTGAGAGGAGAGAGAGAGAGAGAGAGAGAGAGAGAGAGAGAGAGGTCATGTGTGGTTCATGTAATTTGTAACTTTGTCTTTCATGTAAAGCGCCCTGAGCTGTGAGAGAGAAAGGGTTCTATCAGTACAAATGTACACGATGATGATGATAATGATGACCTTATTATTATTATTATCATTAAAACAGGTGCAAGTGAAAGTAGATACATGGCTCATCGCAGTTCATATGTGTTGCTGGTAACATCAAAGGGTTGAAATGAGAAATGTATAGATATTGGGTAACTCCCGAAAGCGCTGAAGTAAAACTAAAAATGTTAATGTAATGAATATTGAAAAAAATGTCTTTGGAACACACACACACACACACACGCACGCACACACACACACACACACACACACACACACACACACACACATACACACACACACTTACACACACACACACACACACGTGTGTGTGTGTTTGTGTGTGTACTTTGTCATTGACTGATTACATTTGTTTTGCTTGTAAATCATGATTATAAAGCCCATTGTTATAGTGTTTTTTTGGTAACCACATTGATGCTAATCCTTAGCGCACTGGAAACCTGTGCTGCCGGTCGGTGTTATTAGCCATTCTTCTTCTTATCATTATCGTTATTATCATCATCATCTTTCTCCTTCTCCCACTCATCATTATCATTATTATTATTATTATTATTATTATTATTACTATTACTATCATCATCATCATCATCATTATAATAATGATAATAATAATAATAAGTATACTCGAAGGTCCAGTTGTAATTTCTTTTCAACCCCTGTTGACTGCTTGCACACTGCGTGTCTCCAAGATTTTTTGCTGCGTTTCAGATATCATCCTTAACTGATGGAAATGATCTTTTTTTTTATGATTATGTGTCTTCTGATGCTGTTATGAAATGTCTGTGTGCGTGAGATTGTACATATTTAATTATATATATATATTAATATATATATATATATATATATATATATATATATGTGTGTGTGTGTATGTGTGTGTGTGTGTGTGTGTGTCTGTCTGTCTGTCTGTCTGTGTGTCTGTGCATGCATGCGTTTTACTATTGTTTCGTTATTGTATTCGTGTGTTTATTGTTCTCTGTGCTCCACAGGTCTTTAAAAAACAACTCCATATCTTTCATCGAGGCCGGTGCCTTTGGCAATATGTACCTCCTGGAAACTCTGTAAGTATTTGTGTGTGCTTAATTAAATGAAGAAGGTGGAATGTTGGCTCAGTGGTAAAACGTCCGATTAGGAAAAGCGGCGAGCGTCCACAACTTCGAGCCCCATATACGGACTAGGGTTTTCACTCCCCCCCCCCCCCTTCCACCAGACCTTGAAAGATTGTGCAGTGTCTGGGTGCTAGTCCTTCGGATGGGACAGTAAAGCGAGGTCCCGTGTGCAGCATGCACCCAAGGTGTGAACAAACGCACGGCAACAAAAGGGTTGTCCCTGGCAAAACTGCAGAAAATCCACTTCCATAATGAAACGAATAGCGCTTGCAGACAGGGAAAAAAAAAAGAAGAAAGAAAAAGAGATGGCGCTGCAGTGGTGACGCGCTCATCCTGTGAAAAGCAGCCCCAAAATTTCACCCAGAGAAATTGGTTTTGGTTAAAAGTAAAGCAATACAATACAATACAATACAATACAATACAACGTAACACACTGAAATGTATTGCAACACAATACAAAAGAAAGCAGTGTAATACAATACCAGTGCACTGGTTGGAACGTATTTTGGAACATCCAGTTTGATATATCTGCGGAATACATTTTGACCCTGACTTTGATATGGAAAATCGAGCTGAGCGTCTGGTCATTCGGATGAGACGATCAACCGAGGTCCCGTGTGCAGCACGCACTTGGCGTACTGAAAAAGAATAAAGGATTTGCCTCTGGCAAAATTATGTAGAAGAAATCCACTCTGATAAGTACCTTTAGAAATTTAAACTGAAACTCTTAGTTTTGCTGCTGCTATTACAACTGCTGCTGCCCCAAACACTGCTACCGTCGCCACCAATGCCAAACGGCCGTGCCACTGTATCATCATCACAACCACTCTTGCTACTTCTGCTGTTGCTGCAGATACTATATACTTTTTTAAATTTTTTTATTATTCTACTGCTGAGTTGCTGATAACGTTCCGACGTCTACGATAATGACTGCTGTTGCTGTATTTACTATGCTTTTTATACCACTGCTGAGATGCTGATAACGTTACGACGACTACGATAATTACTGCTGTTGCTGTATTTACTATGCTTTTTATACCACTGCTGAGATGCTGATAACGTTCCGACGTCTACGATAATGACTGCTGTTGCTGTATTTACTATGCTTTTTATACCACTGCTGAGATGCTGATAACGTTACGACGACTACGATAATTACTGCTGTTGCTGTATTTACTATGCTTTTTATACCACTGCTGAGATGCTGATAACGTTACGACGACTACGATAATTACTGCTGTTGCTGTATATACTATGCTTTTTATACCACAGCCGAGATGCTGATAACGTTACGACGACTACGATAATTACTGCTGTTGCTGTATTTACTATGCTTTTTATACCACTGCTGAGATGCTGATAACGTTACGACGACTACGATAATGACTGCTCTTGCTGTATTTACTATGCTTTTTATACCACTGCTGAGATGCTGATAACGTTACGACGACTACGATAATTACTGCTGTTGCTGTATTTACTATGCTTTTTATACCACTGCTAAGATGCTGATAACGTTACGACGACGACGATGATGACGACGATGACGATGTTTTGTTTTCAGGGTGCTGAAGGACAACATGTTGAGTCAAGTGACGGCAGGCATGTTCCAGCACCTGTCCTCCATCAGTGGCATGTGAGCCTGGTTACCGTCTGTTTCATTTAGTGTACAGAGGAAAATGAGCGCTCTGTCACCTGAGTATGATCACTTTGTGTTTCACACAGTGTACAGCACAAAATCTGCACGTTCTGTCACAAATGCATAAACAGATCTGCACCATCCATTATTTTTATTATTTGCAGTAGTAGTAGTAGTAGTAGTAGTAGTAGTAGAAGTGTTTTTGCTCATACCACTAGTTGACGGCACACACACACACACACACACACACACACACACACACACACACACACACACACACACACACACACACACACACACACACACACGCACACACACACCACATATACTCACGCACGCACGCACGCACGCAAGCACACACACACACACACACACACACACACACACGTACGTGTATTAAGGTAATGCTTTTTGACATTAATCACGGGGTAATGAAGGCGACTAATTGATGACATCAGGGGTAAGTCCTGACCTCTTTTTGCCCGGAGTTCGGTGAGTAATGGTAAGGAATGACTTCAGTAGGGTTTTTCCAAGTTGTGTGTGTGTGTGTGTGTGTGTGTGTGTGTGTGTGTGTGTGTGTGTGTGTGTGTGTGTGTGTGATGCAGATACTTTGTACTCTTATGGGCGGTGTGTGTGTATGTGTGCGTATCTGTGTGCGTGTGTGTGTGTGTGTGTGTGTGTGTGTGTGTGTGTGTGTGTGTGTGTGTGTGATGCAGAGACTTTGTACTCTTATTGGCGGTGTGTGCATCTGTGTGTGTGTGTGTGTGTGTGTGTGTGTGTGTGTGTGTGTACGTACGTGCGTGCTTTGAGCGCGCGCGTGTGTATGTATGTATGCATGTATGTACGTATGTGTGTGTGTGTGTGTTGCATACATATTGTTCATACAATGACTGGGTACGTGTGTGCGTGTTCGTGTTCGTGTGCGGCTGTGTATGTATGTGTGTATGTATTGTGGGTGTGTGTGTGTGTGTGTGGATGTGTGTGTGTGTGTGTGTGTGTGTGTGTGTGTGTGTGTGTGTGTGTGTGTTTCAGAGACCTGTCCAACAATCGCATCATGAGGATAGACGAGAGGGCTTTCACCACTCTTCCCGCCAGCTCTTCCACCTCTGGAGTCACCATGTGAGGAGGGTGGGGTGGGGGAGGAGGGTATGGGCGGGTGGCCGGGTGGCCGGGAGTTGTGGGGTGGGGGTCTTTGGGGGCTTGGAGGATGAAGAAGGTTTGTGGGAAGGTTGAAGGCTGTGGGAGGTCTGTAGAGATTGGAGGAGGAAGAGGGTGTGGTGGCGTCTTGGGAGGTGGCAGTCGGGGGGCGGAGGGGCTTGGGGGAGTTGGGGTCCGGGGCTGTCTGGGGAAGCGGGTAGGTGAGGGGGGTTGTGGGGCGTTGTGAGGGTTTCTGGGGGGTTGGAGAAGGAGTGATAGTGCGGAGGGGTATGGGGAGGGGGTGATATGGGAAGTCTATAGGGGCTTGGAGGAAGAAGAGGGTTTGTGGGAAAGGAGAAGGCTGTGGGAGGTCTGTAGGGCTTGGAGGAGGAAGAGGGGTTGGGGGAAGGGAGGTCTGTAGGGATTGGAGGAGGAAGAGGGGTTGGGGGAAGGGAGGTCTGTAGGGATTGGAGGAAGAGGGGTTGAGGGAAGGCTGAAGGCTGTGGGAGGTCTGTAGGGATTGGAGGAGGAAGAGGGGTTGGGGGAAGGGTGAAGGCTGTGGGAGGTCTGTAGGGCTTGGAGGAGGAAGAGGGGTTGGGGGAAGGCTGAAGGCTGTGGGAGGTCTGTAGGGCTTGGAGGAGGAAGAGGGGTTGGGGGAAGGCTGAAGGCTGTGGGTCTGTAGGGATTGGAGGAGGAAGAGGGGTTGGGGGAAGGCTGAAGGCTGTGGGAGGTCTGTAGGGATTGGAGGAGGAAGAGGGGTTGGGGGAAGGGAGGTCTGTAGGGCCTGGAGGAGGAAGAGAGGTTGGGGGAAGGGAGGTCTGTAGGGCCTGGAGGAGGAAGAGGGGTTGGGGGAAGGCTGAAGGCTGTGGGAGGTCTGTAGGGATTGGAGGAGGAAGAGGAGGAGGTGTCGGGGTCGAGGGAGGGAGATTGTGGAATGTCTCTGGAAGGGGGGTGGGAGGTGGCTCAGGTGGCCTTGAAGAAGTATGGGGTGCGTGGGTGTCGGTGTGGGTGACAGCAATGATGTGTGTGTGTGTGTGTGTGTGTGTGTGTGTGTGTGTGTGTGTGTGTGTGTGTGTGTGAATGTATCTGAGTACAGGTGGATGTATATATATATCCGCACATTATTCTGACGGGGGTTGGCAGCAGACTGGGGGTGGGGGTGTGGGGGGGGGGGGGGAGAACTAAACGTCCCTTCTTGCACGTGTCTGTCTTCATATGCATACCCACTTGCTCCAGTGTTTTATATTGTACGTCCTGGCACCCGCGAACTCGGGCAATGTGTGTGTGTGTTTGTGTGTACTTGTGTGTGTGTGTGTGTGTGTGTGTGTGTAAGCGTGTGTGCACTTGTGTGTGTGTGTGTGTGTGTGTGTGTATGTTTGTGTATGTGTGTGTGTGTGTGTGTGTGTGTGTGTGTGTGTGAGTGAGTATGTGTGTGTGTGTGTGTGTGTGTGTGTGTGTGTGTGTGTGTACTTGTGTGTATGTGTGTGTGTGCGTATGTGTTGTGAGCATCCTTTATGAGTGAATGTATCAGAGCGCAGCTGAATGTGCATTTCTTCCCGTACATTATGCATGCTGGATGGGAACAGTAAACGTACATTCTTTGTGCATGTCTGTCTGCACGCAGATCTCCGTGCTCATGTTTGCGCGCGCGTTTGTGTGCGTGCGTTCATGAACGCATGTTTATACTCCCTCTACCCCCCACCCCACCCCAACACCACCACCACCACACACACTCTTCATCCCGCGCTTCTTTCATCATCATCTTCTTCTTCTTCTTCTGTTTGTCCGTCTCTTTTTGGGGGCAATGAACCAGACGCCTGCAGGGGAATGCCGACATCCGGTGTGACTGCCACATCCGTGCCCTCCGGAACTGGGCCAGGTCCCTGTCTGCCGCCCGCAGTCTGGCACGCGTCCACTTTGACGGCTTCCGCTGCAAGAGCGCCCGCGGCGGTCCTGCCCTTCTGGAGCACATGTCGGCCCGAGACTTCAGACGCTGCGCCCGTGAGTGACCCACTGACTGAACTGACTGAGTGAACCACTGACTGAGTGAACTGACTGAGTGAACTGACTGACTGAACTGCCTTAGCGACCCACTGACAGAATGACCCACTGACTGAGTGACCCACTGACTGAACTGACTGGCTGAACTGACTGAGTGACCAACTGATTGAACTGACTGAGTGACCCACTGACTGACTGAACTGACTGACTGACCCACTGACTGACTGAACTGACTGGCTGAACTGACTGAGTGACCCACTGACTGACTGAACTGACTGAGTGACCCACTGACTGAACTGACTGAGTGAACCACTGACTGAGTGACCCACTGACTGAGTGAACCACTGACTGGGTGAACTGACTGAGTGAACCACTGACTGAGTGAACTGACTGAGTGAACTGACTGAGTGAACCACTGACAGAACTGACTGAGTGACCCACTGACTGAGTGAACTGACTGAGTGACCCACTGACGGAACTGACTGGCTGAACTGACTGAGTGACCCACTGACTGAACTGACTGAGTGACCCACTGACTGAGTGACCCACTGACTGAGTGACCCACTGACTGAATGACCCACTGACTGAACTGACTGAATGACCCACTGACTGAATGACCCACTGACGGAACTGACTGAATGACCCACTGACTGAACTGACTGACTGAACTGACTGAGTGACCCACTGACTGAACTGACTGACTGAACTGACTGACTGAACTGACTGAGTGACCCACTGACTGAACTGACTGACTGAACTGACTGAGTGACCCACTGACTGAACTGACTGACTGAACTGACTGAATGACCCACTGACTGAACTGACTGACTGAACTGACTGAGTGACCCACTGACTGAACTGACTGAATGACCCACTGACGGAACTGACTGAATGAACCACTGACTGAGTGAACCACTGACTGAATGACCCACTGACTGAGTGAAGCACCGACTGACCTGACTGACTTATCTGGTCGTGCTGACAAACAACTCATGTCAGTGGAGTTTATGATTCCTGTGTCTGTCAGTGATACGCACATAACATATATCTTGGTCTGTCTCTGTCTCTGTCTCTCTCTTTTTTTTAAATCTTGCTCTCTTTTCTCACTTACCCACTCACTCGTTCACTCACTCACCCATTCATTCCTTTGATTCTCTCTGTCTGTCTCTGTCTCTCTTCTCCCTACCTCTTTTTCTCCCATCCCATCCCCATTCTCTGTCTCCTCACATTCACTCCCTCTTTTTTTTTCTTATCTCCCTCCTCTCTGTCCCTACCCCCTCACCCCTTCCCCTTTCTACACTATACCACAGTTGACCTTTTCATACAAGAAAGCGATACCTCTTCCTGGGTTCAGAATCCATACCAGACCTCATGCGTTTGGAGCCTTGCTGAGTGCTAATGCACGCTCATATCCAAAGTGCTGTTTTTTTGTGTGTTTTTTTTCTCTCAGGTTCAGAACGCAAGGTGTCTGTGTTCGAGTCTGGGCAGAACTGCACAACCTGTAGCTCTCAGTCGACGCAGTACCAGTGTGATGGCAGCGGGGTAGTTGAGTGTGACGAGCCCAAGGTGAGAGAAAAACCCATTATGACGAACCTTGCTTTTTTTTGTTCTTTCGTTTTTTGTTTGTTTGGTTGGTTTGATGTTGTATTCATCACCATAATCGCCGCCACTACCATCATTGATGTATTTATCTTCTTCAACGCTGTTGTATAATTTCTGGATTCTTTATCATCATCATCAGCATTATCACTGTCGTCATCGTTTCATTTTTCGGGGTCAGCACCAACATAATTTCGCACTGGACAGCACAGCATAACACAGAAGCATAGCACGGCACAGTACAGAACAGCACAACACAGCACAGCACGGCACAGCACAGCACGGCACAACACAGCACGGCACAGCACAGCACAGCACAGCACAGCACAACACAACACAACACAACACGGCACGGCACAGCACATCACGGCACAGCAGAGCACAGCACAGCACAACAACACAACACAACACAACACAACACGGCACAGCACAGCACAGCACAGCACAACACAACACGGCACGGCACGGCACGGCACGGCACGGCACAGTACGGCATATCATATCATATACCACACGACACAACACAAGACACAACAACGCAACACCCCCACCCCCACCCCCACACCAACAAACCACAAACCACAACCCGAGCTACTGCACCGCTGTTTGGCCTCTGTCAGGCGATGTGTCAGAGCCAGATTGAGAAAAGAGGGCACCGCCTGTCAGTGAGCAAGCAGTGCTCCAGCCATGTGGACTGTTTGACCAGAGAGAGACTGAACTCCCATCACTGTGTCCTCAACGACCCCAGACCCCTCTCCTGTGTCTTCTGCTGCGTCGGTTACGAATGTAACGAAGGGGATATGGGAGGTGGGTTCTGCTTATTTATCATCATTGTTGTCTTATTTATTTAATTATTTATTTATTATTATTATTATTATTATTATTATTTTATCATTATTTTCATTACTACTATTTTTTTTTTTTTTTTTTTTTTTTCAAGGCCTGACTAAGCGCGTTGGGTTACGCTGCTGGTCAGGCATCTGCTTGGCAGATGTGGTGTAGCGTATATGGATTTGTCCGAACGCAGTGACGCCTCCTTGAGCTACTGATACTGATACTGATCTTTTGTTCTTGCTCACTTTTTGTTTTAGTTTCTTTTCTGTACTTTTTTCTTTTACGCGTTGTTGTCTTTAACTCACTCAGTACGGTCAGTCCTCTCTTCTCCTCTACACAGACCCCTCGGATGTCCAGTGGGTGTCTGAATGACCCAACCTTTAATTTCCGTCGTCAGAATTGTGGTATTCTTTGTCAACATTCACGTCTTCAGTATAAGAGCCTTCCGCTTGCAATATTTTGATGATGGTAATTGGGGTGAAACGCTGTTAACGTCGTCTCTTTCGCCGTTCGTATGGAGAGAGTTAAAATGAAATGTCGTCATCATAGATTTGCTGTTTGGCTATGAGTGTAACGAAGGGTATATGGGAGGTGGATTCATTTTGTTGATGGTTTGTTTGGATCTTTATATATATATATTTTTGATGCCGTTATTGTCATTCGTACTGTCATTATAGCTACAGTCATTATCGCTACTGCTTAAGAGTTCAGTTTTACTTGTTTATTTATTTATTTATTTTTACAGATAATGTAATAAATATATATCATTTTTTCTGTGTTCTGTTGTAATTGCTAGTCTTCTTTTCTTCTTCTTCTGCTTTTTGTACTTGTTTTTGTTCTTCCTCTACTTTTTCTCCTTCTCCATATCATTATTATTATTAATATTGATATTATTATTATTATTATTATTATTATTATTATTATTATTATTACCTTCGCGAAACACAACCACAGTCACAGCAACAACTACAACAAAACCACTTCCTCTCTCAAGTTCAAAATACTTTGTTTGTTTGTTCGTTTCTTTCTTTCTCTCTGTCTCTGTCTGTCTGTCTGTCTGTCTGTCTCTCTCTCTCTCTCTCTCCATATCCAGACTAATGTTTAATTATTCTCATGCATCATGTTTGTCCCATTGTGAACCCCGCACTCCTTGGATAATTTATAGGCAGAAGGCCTTGTTCAATAAGATATTTGTTCTTGTTCTCTCTCTCTCTCTCTCTCTCTCTCTCTCTCTCTCTCTCCCCCTCTCTCTCTCTCACTCCTTCTGTGTGTCCAGCACTACCTCAGCTTTTCGCTCTGTCTGCTTCTGTCTGTCCGCCCCCCCCCACCCTACCCCCAGGCCCACCTCTCCCCCCGGCTCCCTCCCAACTTCAAACCCCTCTTTAAACCAAACACCCTTCCCTCTATCAGACCCACACAGACCCTTCTCCCACAGCACCACATCACATGTGCGTTGGTGTCAAGAACCCCAGATCTCTGTGTTGCTTTGTGTCAATCACTAATGTCCAGGTGGCATGGAGGCATCGCGGCAGAGACCTTTCGGTGTTGGACCTCCACCGGTGATCAGAGGTCGAGGCCCCGGTTTCGGCATGGTGTTTCGTGTCCTTGAGAAAGGCACTTTACTCCGAGCTTCCTCACTCTGGGTGTGGGTGAGTGGGTACCTGACTTCAGTCGGGGAAGGTTAAAAGCGGAGGAAAAACAGTATCGGGCCGCTCCTTCCAATGCCAGGCTCCAGACACTGTGGGTGATAAATCATTGGCCCGGTGGTCGTAAAAGGCTATGGGACTCTTAACCCTTTGTATGTATGTATGTGTGTGTATATATATATATATATATATATATATATATATGTGTGTGTGTGTGTGTGTGTGTGTGTGTGTGTGTGCGTGCGTGCGTGCGTGTGTGTGTGCGTGCGTGCGTGCGTGTGTGTGTGTGTGTGTGTGTTCTTTACAGATCGTACTAACTCGCTGGAACTGCTGGTGGAATTTCGGCTGGAGAAGCCTTTCCAGCCCTATATGATGGACCCCAGCGACAGCCGCTACCAGTCAGATGTCCGACTGTACCAGTCTAAGGTGAGATACTTTTCTTGTGCGTGCCACCTCTGGCAAGCTTGGACAGACCTTGTTGAGGGAGGTTCCTGAAATGAACATGCCTTGTCTTTTCTTGCAGCCTGTGGGGCATAGACTGTGGAATGCATTCCCCATGTCAAGGAGGAGTATAACCGTTCTTACCTGGCTCATAACAGGATATTTCCTGAAAACGTAATGGCCCAGAAATGATTTATTTTTTTCCCTCACAAATTGTTTATATAGTTGATTTACGGATTTTTGTTGTTGTGTGAATGTTGCAACATGTGTGTTTTTGTCTTTGTATCTCTATGATCACTGCAGTCGTACAAACACACAAATACAGAGTGCAGAGAAACACACATTCTCTCTCTCTCCACTCTCTCTCTCTCTCTGTCTCTGTGTGTCTGTCTGTCTGTATGTCTCCTTCCCTTTCACTTCCTCCTCCTCTTCATCCCTCTCTCTTCCTCTTTCTCTCCTAACACCCACCCCAACGCATCAACACTTACGTACACACACAAACACTTACACACGCACACACGCACGCACACACACACACACACACACACACACACACACACACACACGTACTCATGAATGCACACACACACGCACACTCACGCACGCGCACACGCATACACACAGTCACACATGGGAAAGCGTTTAAATGGGAACACGATATATTTGGACAAACTGCATTTACCCTTTTATCAAAGCCGATAAATCAGCAGGCAAATGTTTTCGGTAACTGACTAACACGGGGAAGAGAGAGAGAGAGAGAGAGAGAGAGACCATATCCCGCGGGGTGTCTTGGTACCAGCTAATTGCGCCAAATTGTTCTGATCATGCCTGCACCACTGGAATGACGGGCGGGGAAGGAATGCAAGGGGTGAGGGAGGTGATGGGGCGACGCCCCTCTCTCTCTCTTCCCCTCTCTCTTTCTCTTTCCTCTCTCTCTCTTTCCTCTCTCTCCCCCCCCCCCGATCCTCTCTCTCCCTCTCTCCCTTTCTCTCTCTCCCTTTCTCTCTCTCCCTTTTTCTCAATCCCTCATTCTCCCTTTCTCCCCGTCTCTCTCTCTCTTTCCCCCTCTCTCTCTTTCTCTCTCTTCCTTTTTCACAAGCCCTCATTCTCCCTTTCTCCCTCCCTCTCTCTCTCTGTCTCTGTCTCTCTCTTACCTCTCTCAACCTCCCGGCGTTCAGGTGACTGGGCAAAGGACAGTAAAGCCTGCTTTGAATCTTTTGGAGTTCTCGATGTTTCGACAGTAGGAGTAAACGACACTGCTTTCTCATTGTCCTACACGAATGAAATGAAATGATAGACAATTCTTGGGAAGAGTGGAAAAGAAAAAAATGCAAAGCAGTGACAGTTTTCAAGTGCACCGTCCTTTCAAGACCGACCATGTGGCAGAACGTTGTCATATCATATCACAATCAAAAGGTTCAGACTTATTAGACGAAGACTGGGAATAAACGAACCAGTTGTAAATAAGAGGCTTAGTTTAGTTAACAATGTATCAGACAATCGAAAATGTCCGTTGTGTCCAAACACCCTTGAAAATGAACTGCCCTTTCTAACCGAATGCCCAGTTTACTCCGAAATTCAGACACAAGCACATGAGACAATGACAATGAAAATACTTTGTACAGTCTATTACACAAAACCTATACCATAGATTCCAGGAAAATTTCAATGTGTGTATTCTATGCACATAAACTTAGAGATGAAACCCTACATTATTCCGCTATGTCGATTGGGTGTGTAATTTCAGAAATACATCAAGTTTGTTTTATTGCATCATGCCCATACCATACCTCTTTTCAAAACATTTTCTTGTAACTGTTTGAAAATGCCCCGTTCTTCACGTAAATGTTATAAACAGAGCTTCCATTGATTATTTTGATTGCTTTCTCCGAGACGGCATGGTTTACATGTACTTTTGATGACAGGAAAAAAACCAACAACAACGAACACTGAAAATATATTTGGGCCCAACCCCTTCTACTACTCTCATCTCCCCTGTCCCTCACATTGATGTGACATCCCTCTTTTGTGTATGGGTCGGTGGCTTTCACAACTAAAATCAGTATCAGTGTCAGTGTCACTGTCTCTTTCTCCCCGTGTTTCCATTTTCTCAGAACCGGATCAGACCCACTATAGACCTCCGAATTACACACACAGAAATAACTATGTGGAAAAAAGTATTACAATACAATACAATACAATACAACGTTTTTCTTTCATAAATTGTATTGTCCATGCATTGTATTGACGCGTCCTCACGTTTTTCTCTTGCAGCTGATCGAGATGTTTCAAGACCTGGACGGTGGGTTTTCTGTGGAGTTCCAGGGCTTCCAGTGAGTGGTTATGGCACTGCATCACTGCATCACTTCTGGCAACATTTTGATTTGATTCAGCTCAGCTTGAATCCATCGTCACTGGACGTTTTCGGACGCTGGTCCGAATCACAGATCTGTTTCAAGTTTGATTTTCAGATTGCTTAACTAATTCATTGCGGATTAGATATTGCGCTGATATCGAGTGTGTTTGTTTTATTGTTGTTATACAACCCAGCATACCATTTTGGACTGTGTGTTGATGAAGCCTTGCTTGCATAAAAGTCTGTCATGTACAGTCCCTCGGAACGTCGATTATCTTTTACGTTTCACATTCATGATCAGCTGTTTCTCTTGCTGGGTTAACGACTTCCCATTTATGGAATCCGTTAAGTTATTCCCTTTATTTGTTCTTCTGTTTGTCTTGTCTTGTCCAGCGACGATCGTTGAATAACACTTCAACATATTTATTTTGCCCGTGTATCTATCTATCTATCCATCTATATACCCTCCCCCACCCCCACTGTGGTGGCGTTTTCGCGTTAACACCCATTGTCTTGTATTTTGTTATCTCGTGTCGTCTCTTCTCTTCTGAATTGTATTGTATTTCTCTTTTCATCTCAACAGATTTCTCTGTGTGAAATTCGGGCTGCTCTCCCCAGAGAGAGTGCGTCGCTATACTGACAGTGCAACCCATTTTTTTTTTTTTTTTCCTGCGTGTAGTTTTATTTGCTTTTCCTATCGAAGTGGATTTTTCTACAGAATTTTGCCAGCAACAACCCTTTTCTTGTCGTGGGTTCTTTTACGTGTGCTTTGTGCATGCTGCACACAGGACGTCGGTTTATAGTCTCATCCGAATGACTTGCGTCCAGACCGCCACTCAAGGTCTAGTGGAGGGGGAGAAAATATCGGCGGCTGAGCCGTGATTCGAACCATCCCCCTCAGATTCTCTCGCTTCCTAGGCGGACGCGTTACCTCTATGCCATCACTCCACTACGCCATCACTAGGCCATCACTCCACTTGCAGCAAACGTGTGGAACGCCCATCGATATTTGTTTTTCCTTCCACTTTGCTTTACATACTCTTGTGCACTTCTTTTCAGACTTTAGATTTCGAGTTATTATGTTTTTACTTTCTCTTCATTGTCTTGTCTTGCCATGTATTCTCTTCTCTTGTCCAGCATCGAACATTATTTTGGACACTTTTTAATGTAAACCCCACCCACTCCATTCCCTGCGTTGGAGCTTTTAGGTTGAGGAGGAGGAACTTTGTTTAATGTCCCGTCAACATATCGGTGATTTTTGTTGTTAAAGTATTTATGAATACATTTGAATATTATCGGTTAGAAGGGGTGGGAGATGTGAATGAATGGAGGGTTGGGGGAAACTGGGCAAATGAGGGTGAAATGAGGGTGAAATTTGAAAGAAATTTCTAAATACAATTACAGGAAATTACTTAAAGGACTTCGTAAAAGAGAAGTCGTTAAACTGACAAGCGAAACAACTGATAATGAATGCAAAAAGTCAAAAACATCAACGTTCTCAGTCACTTGTGATGACACACGTTCGTGTACATAAGGCTTCATCAAGCTGCAGTCAAAAAATTATATGCTTAATTGTCAGGTTTCTGAAGCATATGTACTTGACATTAGAACAATACAATACTTTTAGGTCTGGAATGACTACTCCTTGACTCGCTTCATGGGGTTCATGTCTGCCCTGTGCAGTGACGAAGAGCCCTGCCTTCACGTGTCCACGCACGTGCACACCACGACGCTGAGCACGAGCACCCAGAACGCCAGCCAGGTGATCCACTTCCTGTACGCCAAGGTGGTGGAGAGCGCGCAGCGGGGCTTCCTCAAGGACAGCAAGGTGGCCCATTACTACGTGGGAGGGGCCGCTGCTGTGGGGCACCGTACCAGTGAGTCAGCGTTTGGCTGTCCTCTCTTTGTTCGTGATTTCTTCGTCCTGCCTGTCACTCCCTCTGTCTCTCTGTGTTTCTGTCTCCGTGTCTCTGTCTGTGTGTGTGTGTGTGTGTGTGTGTGTGTGTGTGTGTGTGTGTGTGAGAATTATGTGTCACATTTCCGACAGAAACACACACACACACGCACGCGCGTGCACGCGCACGCACACGCACGCAAACTCACACACATGCATTTGGCTGTGTAGATATCGAGCCAAAATTACTAATGGATAGACAAATATACAGCGTGTCATTGAGCACTTCACTGTGGTCTTCGCAAACCGACGTCATAAAAAAGTTAAGTTTTTTTTCTATGTAAAACATGTTCAACTGCGTTGTATAGTGTAAAAAACAACAACAAAAAAACAAATGAGGAATAAATCATGCATTTAAACACCAACACTGAAAATCCTACATCCATAACCCTGAACAGACATCCAACCAAACACTAAAGTATGTTCAGACACGTACACAAATCATCACAGACAACACAACACTCAGCATTAGTGTCACACATCACAATGCCTGAACAATGTCCATTTCATATCCCATGTTGGTACCACAGTGCACAAAGCCATATCGCAAAATTAAAAGAAACGAATCCCAGTAAAAGCTGGTATATTTTCATGAAATATTATCAGAAGTCGAATGATAAATTAGATCATGCTGCGAGCTTGTGCTTCGCACTGAATACACATTGTGTCAGGTACACGTGCAACATGAACAGCTTGAAAATGCGTGTGAAAAATCGATGTTTCAGCTAGAAATTTACTGTGGAGTGACGGCCTGGAGGTAACGCGTCCACATAGGAAGCGAGAGAATCTGAAACTCGCTGGTTCAAATCACGGCTCAGCCACCGATATTTTCTCCCCCTCCACTAGACCTTAAGTGGTGGTCTGGACGCTAGTCATTCGGATGAGACGGTAAACTGAGGTCCCGTATGCAGCATACACTCAGCGCACGTAAAAGAACCCGCGGCAACAAAAGGGTTGTTGCTGGCAAAATTCTGTAGAACAATCTACTTCGATAGGAAAAACGAATAAAACTGCGCGCAGGAAAAAATACAAAAAAATGGGTGGCGCTGCAGCGCCACACTCTCCCTGGGGAGAGCAGCCTGAATTTCACACAGAGCAATCTGTTGTGATAAAAAGAAATACAAATTCAAAGTTATTCAGTGAACTGTGAACGATTTGTAAAAAAAAAACCCAAACAAACAAAAGCCAAACAAAAATCCCCACAAAACCAAGTCCATGTGAAAGATAGCACTTCCGGTTCTGAGTGTTGCGCATTACATTGGCATCATGCACTATGTTGTTTACGTATTTATAGTCTTCATCTAAGATAATGATATTAGACTGAAAATAAATGGTATTATCTTCTTTTTTTTCAACCATTATTTCTATTATCATTATTTTTATTGTTATTAGTTTGAAATC
>NC_134898.1:9872518-9907518 GCF_041734735.1 Babylonia areolata | reverse complement strand
TGTAGAAAGGGGGTAATTTCCAGCTAGGGTGGATGGGTGGTGGTGGTCGATACTGACTGGCCACCAATGTCACCAGAGTAAAACCCAACAGGGGAGGTACTCTGAGGCCGTTACACCGGTGTGTCTCAAACCAAACATCCCGCCCCTGTTTCTGTTGCCAGCGTGAGGAGCAGCAAGTGCATAGCCAAGTGGGAAGACCAGGACCTCAAACTCTGCACGGAGGGGAAACCGACGACAACAACTACGACAACGACGACGACGACAACAACAACGACGACGACGACGACGACGACACCGACGACGACCACCAGCACCACTACCACCACCACCACACCACAGACCTCATCCACCACTACCACTACCTCCACCTCCACCACCAGCTGTACGACGTCCTGGGTGTGGGAGCCTTCGACCGGGAACACCACCCAGATGCTGAGAGAGCTCAGCAACGTTGACATCACCCCTAGTAAGTCTGGGCCTTCCTTTCTTTTTTAAACACAACACGACACGACACGACACGACACAACACAGCTCTTCACAGCCCAGCACATCACAACACAGCCCAGCCCAGCACAGCGCAGCACGGCACAACACAGCCCAGCCCAGCCCAGCCCAGCCCAACACAGTACAGCCCAAAGCCCAGCCCAGCCCAGCCCAAAGCCCAGCCCAGCCCAAAGCTAAGACATGTATTCATATGCACATACATATCAGTTCTAAAACGCAGCATGGTGAAGGAAATGATCACATTCAGCTGAGACATGGGTTAATATTCACAAACTGCTCAGACTGATGCCAGTGATATGTATGACCTGACTACATTTTGGTTGGTTTTGGCTCGTGTCTGGTCGAGTAGCAACAGTCTTCAATTTCACATTAGTGACTGATTGATTGATATGGATACTTGTATAGCGCCTATCCTCGGTCGGAGACCAAGCTCCAAGCGCTTTACAAACACGGGGTCATTTACACAACAGGCTGCCTACCTGGGAAGAGCCGACTGACGGCTACAATTGGGCGCTCATCATTCGTTTCATGTGTCATTAAATCAGATTTCAGGCACACACACATACACACTCAGACAAACATGTAACATATAACATTTTACGTGTATGACCGTTTTGTTTATTTACCCCGCCATGTAGGCAGCAATACTCCGTTTTCGGGGGTGTGCATGCTGGGTATGTTCTTGTTTCCATAACCCACCGAGCGCTGACATGGATTACAGGATCTTTAACTTGCGTATTTGATCTTCTGCGTGCGAATACACACGAATGGGGTTCAGGCACTGGCAGGTCTGCACATATGTTGACCTGGGAGATCGGAAAAATCTCCACCCTTTACCCACCAGGCGCCACCGAGATTCGAACCCGGGACCCTCAGATTTAAAGTCCAACGCTTTAACCATTCGGCTATGTCTACTTTAAAAGATATTAGACAAAAGATTGGGTGTGTGGGGGTTAGGGTAAGGGTGGGTAAGACGTAAATTTATGTGTATCAGTGTGGTGGGGGTGATGGGGTAATGGGTGGTGGTGGAGGGGGTAATTAAGAGAGAGAGAGAGAGAGAGAGAGAGAGAGAGAGAGAGAGAGAGACCTTCAATGTTCAGAAAACGTGGACGCCGTGATGGCTCAGCTGGGCAACCTGACGTCAGAGGGGGCATCACTGACCACTGATGACGTCAATCTGGCCGTGGACACGGTAGAGCGTGCTCTGGCGCAGGTGGACACGCTGGAGAATGCAGAAGCCATTGGTCACACAGTGACCACACTCAGCAACCTCATGGACGTGGACGAGCGCGTATGGAAAGACGCAGACTCCAACAATGGTTCTGCTAGCAAGTATGGGGTGTGATGAGTGTGATTGTTTGGGTGGGTGGAGGTTGGGTTGGGGCTGAGAGGCGAGAGAAGTGTGTGTGTGTGTGTGTGTGTGTGTGTGTGTGTTAGGAATCATGGTAGCGATGTAATGATAGTGTTGAACGGTGGGGACAAAGTTAACAGACGATTAACAGACTCCCACGCAATTGTGTCAGCGTGTGTTCAAAGACTGTGGATAAGATTTTAGCGGCGATGGTGATGGTATGTTTTGTGATGGTGGTAGTGATGATGATGATGACGATGATGATGACGACAACAATGATGATGATGATGCAGATATGTTGGGTCGTAAGGACAAAACACGACAAGACTGTGGGGTTGCATGAAAGTGTTACATATTTACTGTAGCTGATACCAGCTATTGAACACACTTGACATTCTGCTCACAGTGGTGCACTGGTGAATGGTGAGAGTGGTAATGACGACACTACTGATGGTGATGATAATCATGACGATAGTAATGATTGTGATGATGATAATGACGACAGTACTGATGGTGATGATAATCATGACGATAGTAATGATTGTGATGATGATAATGACGACAATGACAGTGATGTTGATAATGACGATAATTATGACGACAATACTGATAATAATGATGATCATGACGACAGTAATACTGATGATGATGATCATGACGACAACACTGATGGTGGTGACGATAATGACGACAGTACTGATGGTGATGATAATCATGACGACATAATGATGGTCATTATGATCATAATGATAGTAATGATGGTGATGATGATCATGACGACATAATGATGATGATGATGATCATGACAACAGTAGAGACTGTGATGATGATCTTGACGACAGTTCTGATGGTGATGATGATGATGGTAATAATGACGAAGCACTGATGGTGGTGATGATAATGACGACAGTACTGACAATAATGATGATCATGATGACAGTAATACTGGTGATGATGATAATGAGGATAACACTGATGGTGGTAATGATAATGACGACAGTACTGATGATTATGACGACAGCGATAAATGCGATGATGGTAATGACGAGACAGCAATGAAGACGATGATCATCGTCATAATGACGATGGACGTGGATGTGTCCAGGCTCGTGGCGGCAGCGGACAAGATCTCCACAAAAGGGCGGCTGGAGGAGGACCGCCTGATGGTCACAGGAAAGAACCTTGTGGTGGCTGCCCAGGGGGTGGACCGGGCCCACTTCCAGGGCCTGGCGGTGTCTGTGGACCCGAAAGACGCCGGGGGGTTTCAGGATGGGGATGTAAGTTTGTTTGTTGTTTGTTTTTCCCCCCTCAGCAGTGTTTCTGTTCAAAGGGATACAGATTACAAGCATGTTTTGTGAACAAGGAAGTAAAAAAAAAACACCACAACAACACACCACAGCGAGGAAGTGTTAACACTGTTACGGCGGTATTATGTAGATTCGTAATGTTTTATTTGTATTTTTTGTTTTTGTTTTAGAGTGTTGTGCGAGTGTGTGTGTGTGTGTGTGTGTGTGTGTGTGTGTGTGACAGAGAGAGAGACAGAGATCAAGACTGAGAGAGAGAGAGAGAGTTTGTGTAGGTGTTGGTAGGGGGGAGGGTGTTGATAAGCATGCATTTTGATTGATGCATGCATTAATACATGGATCTTTTACGTGTATGAGGACACGGGCCTTCGTTCGGTTTGACTGAGTGAGGTTTAGAGATGGGTGAGAAAAGGGGGCGGGGAAAGGGGAAAGTTAAACCAGTGACAAGATTTGCAGCGACAAGAGACAATGAAAAAAATCAGCATGTACGTACTGACACCGACAAAAGCATATTACATGCTTGATATTACACCCTACATTCCACACTTAAGTTTATCTGCAGGAAACTGACCACCAATTGATATGACAGAACGCTCTCTGCCATCACCATCACCATTGCTGCATAATGAATATAGAACACATGGAAACATCCGACCATTAAAGTTAAGGACCTCTTCATAAAAATAAGCATGTTTTCATAAAAAAAATGTCGAGAGAGGATTTCAATTATGCAGAGCACATGTGGTCTACCACTGGACTCTCATTGAACACGCAAACTGCTGTGTCAGGAGTACTTGCACCATGGACAACGTGCAAAATGCGTTTGAGAAATCGATGTTTCAGCCAAACATTGACAATCATTCAGTGGTTTATAAACTATAGCTGGATGTTTCAGCCAAACATTGACAATCATTCACTGGTTTATAAACTATAGCTGTGACTTTAACTTAAAAAATGAGGAAGTGCAAATGCAAAAACAAAAAACAAAACATACCTCAGGTTATGAGTGATGCCCACGAGACTGGCTACATAGGTTGCAATTTGCCAAATTTTCAGTATCTGTTCACCATCCCCCCCTCCCCCCACGGCCCCCCAAAAAGAAAAAAAAAAGTAAAATAAGTAAAATAAGGCAATCAAATGAAATATAAGAAGATAAACTACAAGTTCCCAAGCGTTTCTTAACTTTTTGTGAACCCTGTACATACGAGAGTCATGACCCTGACCTTGTGCAGGTGACGGTGGAAATGGACTCCTCCAGTGGTGCAGAGGACGGGCAGGTGAGCCGACTGGTGTTGCCGGCATCCATCCTGCCCTTTGCCACGGGGTCCCGAGTGGCCCTGACTGTGCACCGTACCAGCAAGGTGTTTGAGGTGAGAATGGAGCCAGGACAAGACAAGACAGGACAAAACTATAGCCAAGACAAAACAAACCTATAGGCAAGACAAGACAAAACTCTAGCCAAACTCTAGCCAAGACAAGACAAACCTAGAGCCAAACTATAGCCAAGAAAAGACAAAACTATAGCCAAGACAAGACAAACCTAGAGCCAAGACAAGACAAACATATAGCCAAACTATAGCGAAGACAAGACAAACATATAGCCAAGACAAGACAAAACTATAGACAAGACAAGACAAACCTATAGCCAAGACAAGACAAAACTGTAGCCAAGACATGACAAGCCTATAGCCAAGACAGAACAAAACTGTAGACAAGACAAAACTATAGCCTAGACAAGACAAGACACGACTATAAGCCAAGACAAGACAGGACAATAAAAAAAAAACCTATAGCCAAGACAAGACACGATTATAGCCAAGACAACATAAGGCAAGACAAAACTATAGCCAGGACAAGACAAGATGAGACAAGACAAGAAAAAAATCGTTATTAAAGATGGCTAAAAGAGAGGCCTGTGCGACCTTTCTTGTATGCTGCCCTCGCCCACAAGGGGCAAAGAAGTAAAAGGAAAGGCAAAGGGGGGAAAAGGGATACAACAAGCCATGTTTATTTTAGGAAACCCAATGGGAGGAGTTGGGTGTAGCCTATATGAAAATGTTACATATTTATTTTAACCAATTCGAAATATGAAACACGTTTGGCATTGTGCAGTGTTCACAAACAGTTACAAAGGCTGTATAGACTGGTCGACTGAGAGATATTTTTGGAGGGAAAACCTGTGTATCTAGAGGAGAAAAGTAAAAGAATTTATTTGGCACATATATGAAAGAATTATTATTATTATTTGTTCATTGGCGTCCTGCTTTTCTGTCCTGTTTCTTGTTCTTGATCTTGATGATTTGATGTTCGTATGTTCGACGTGGTGGTGGTGGTGGTATTAGCGGTGGAGCAAACGAACATGAAAATGTAATGACATTTTCGCCCCCCGCCCCCCTCCCTCTTTTCACTGTGTAGGCGATGCAGCAGTCTCAGAAGAAGACAACTCCAGCACCAGCAGAAGACAGGAAGTACGTCACTGCAGTCAACAGTCACGTGATGTCAGCCTCCATCGTCGGGCACAAAATCATGAACCTTCAGGACCCAATCACGTATCGTCTTTCGCACAAGAATCCGGTTAATGACTTTTTCATGACGAGTGTACATTTTACTAGATAAAAACAAATCAATAAGTACGTTTTTTTTCTTCTTGAAAGTTTCAGCATTACTTTATTGCTTAAGTATGGCCCAGTACAATTTAATAGTTAACTATATTCTCCATTCTCATGGACCAAAAATATATCATCATTTTAAGAGATGCCACAAACCCTTCAATACCATTGTTTGTTAAAGAATTGAGTATTCGCCATGTTTCAGAATCTTTCCTTACCATAAATACCTTTCATTCTTCAAGTATGTTATAATTCTCTTGTTTCAAGAGTGTCAAAGAGTGTATGGGTTCGGGGATTCATTTTGTCCCCCAGGTTTCTGTCCTTGTTTCTGTTCTAGTTGGTTCCCTGTCTGTCTGTCTGTCTGTTTGTCTGTGTTGTCTTTCCATCCCAGTCCCTCCATGTGCTTTTTGTCTCCAGGTTTTTAACCTTCTGTTCTGCCTCTCGTATCTGTCTTACTATGCTTGTGTGTCTGTTCATCTGCGTCTCTGCTTCCTTGTATGTTTCTCTTCTGTCTGTATGTTAGTCTCTTTCTCTGTCTCAGTCTCTCTCTCTCTCTTTCTGTTCCTGTCTGACTCTGTCTCATCGACTCCATGTCTTTCTCTTTATTTCTTTATGTATCTCTGTCTCTCTTTCTAAATCTCTGTCTCACACGCCCCCTCTATATTTTACCCACTGGACACTTGTTGTTTTACTCCAGTGGTTTTTGTTTTCATTTCTGGGAGTACGTGAAAACGGGTATACCCACTGACCCACTGTTCTAAAAATGGGATGAGTGAGGAAAACCCCACTCCCTCTCCCCCTGCCTCCCACTTCCTCACCTCATCATACGCTAATTCATACCCTTCAAATTCTCTGCGTGCGTGTCAGAAATGTTCTCTGTAGATGAAGAAACCTCTCTCCTCAAATAAGATAGGTCTTTCATACCCTCACTTTTTTTCCGTCCACAGATTCTGTAGCTTTGTACATACATGTGTTTGTAAGTTTTGCCTTCCATCCCTTTGTTTCAGATGTATGCATGCAGTGTGAAAGCTGGGTGTAAATGTACTTTGATTCGTTTTCAAACACGATTTAACGCTATATAGATACGTTTATCTATTTATATATATATTTAATTATCATAATTAGTATTATTATTATCATAAACGTGTTATTGTTGCACGTGCAGAATTCCACCAACGCCCGCTGTGTGTTCTGGGAAGCCGATGACAAGCAGTGGTCATCGCGGGGCTGTCGCCGAGTAGACCACCTGAGCTCTGACCACTCCACCACTTGCCAGTGTGACCACTTGACCAACTTCGCCCTCCTCATGGTGAGAGGTTGTTTCTTTTTTTCTTGCCTCAGAATCTGGGAAATTTAGTTTTTGGTCTTCTATAGACTTCACAAAAGGTAAGGATCACTTCATAAAAGCAGTTATATGTTCAACTGTTTATTACTAACAAAAAAATGAGAAATGACATAGATTATTCAGGGTGGTTGTATCCATCACTGGCCTCTCTTTTATTACACTAACGGCTGTTTCAGACACACGTTCATCATGAACAGCTTGAAAAATGCGTCTGATAAAAAGCGATGTTTCAGCCAGATGCTGAGTGTCCATTTAGGTGTGGGACAACACAACAATGTTGTGCTCCCGACATCGTGTTGGTACAGCTACATTCCCGAAGACGCAGCCGCTAATTGGATCACCCTCGGCTCTGTGGTCCCATTCTTTCAATTTGAGACCAGAGCACACCTAACTCTGGGTAGGAGCTGGCCTCGGGCAAACCCCCCCCCCGCCCCCGCCCCACCTTTGATGGGGATCGAATCCTCGTCCTCCAATAGTCGTCAGTGCGCGAAGCTAACCACTTCGCAAAGAGGCTTCGTATTACGTTCCGACAGCGAGTATTATGCTTCTTTGAAGGAGAGTTTTTATTTATTCATTTATTTGTTTTCTTTTGTTCGGGGTGGGGGGGTGGGGGTTCTTGGTTATTGTTGAGGAACAAAAGGGAACAGGCGAGTCATTGGCTCTCTGTCTCTCTCGCTCTCGATCTGTGTGTGTGTGTGTGTGTGTGTGTGTGTGTGTGTGTGTGTGTGTGTGTGTGCGTTTCTGTCTTTCGCTCTTTCTGTTTCTGTCCGTCTCTGTGTCTCCACGGGGTGCTGTGTGTGTGTGGAGGCAGGACGTGTACGGGCAGGGCCAGTGGCTGAGCGAGCGAGACAAGAAGATCCTGTCGGTCATCTCCTTCATTGGCTGTGGCCTCTCCCTCCTCGCCCTCATCCTCACCCTCCTCACCTACCTCTTCTTCAGGTCGGTCTGTGTGTGTGTGTGTGTGTGTGTGTGTGTGTGGAGGGGTGAGACTGTGGTGTGTGTGTTTGTTTGTTTGTTTGTGTGTGTGTGTGTGTGTGTGTGTGTGTGTGTGTGCGCGCGCGTGTGTGTGTGTTTGTTGAAGACCACCATGCTGAATCAATAATTATGGATTACATAAAAAAACAAAACAACAACCCATCTCTTTCTCTTTCTGTCTCTCAATGGTTATTGCACACAAACTAAACGTAAATCAACGTGCTGAATTAATGCCCAGAAGCTCCCGCCCTCTCTCTCTCTCTCTCCCATTTTTTCTCTCTCGCTCTCAATGATCATTGCACACATAAACTAAGTATTAATAACGTGCCAAATACATGTTCCGAAGCTCCCTCTACCTCTCTCTCCCAACGTGGTGATCGCACTCGCGAAATAAACATAAGTCACGCGCTAAATTCAGGTTCAGAAGCTCTGTGTCTTTCTCATTCACACACACACACACACACACACACATACACACAGGTTACATGTCATTGTACACATACCATACACGATAAAGCATGTGCTGAATTCGTGACCACAATTTCTTTCTCCCTCTCTCTCTCTCCCTCTCTCTCTCTCTCTCTGTAGTATGGCTCACAGTTGTGGGGACAAAGCAAAGCTGCTGTTCACTGTGAATCTGTGCATTTGTTTGTCATGAAGGTGTGTGTGTGTGTGTGTGTGTGTTAGAATGCAATGATTGTTCTTTTCTTTTCTTCATTGTATTTTTGGATGGAATATTCCATTAACTCTTCACACACCTTTCTTTTCTTCCACTTTATTATGACTATCTTTGTTTATGTATACAGATTTTTTTTATTGATCTGTTTTGTGTTTTCTTTCATTAAGTTTGCAGAATTGTAAAAAGGCCTTTATTGTGGTTAATTCTTTACCTGTTAAAGATTCAGTTCATCAGTCAGTTTGCTTCTAGTCAATAACTTTATTATTATTATTGTTATTGTTATTATTATTATTATTATTATTATTATCAACAATGTTTCCCCCTCCCAATTCAGACAAGCGATCCCCACAAGGGGGACAAACGAACCAGAATCTGAGCAGAGTCACGAACGGTAAACTGGTTCACAGAGTGGCCTAACTTTGCATGACTCTTCACTGGTGTGTTGTGGTGGTGTGTGTGTGGCGCGCGCTGTTAATGAATAATCGTTACTGATAACTCTGTCTCACCTCATTTATTCTGTCTGTCTGTCTGTCTGTCTGCCGGTGTGCCTCAGTCTATTTTACATGTTAAGCGTCGACACTACTGCTTTTGTAATAGATGGATAGCTCATAGGCCAGGAAATCTGAAGCCAACCGGGTCCCATATTGAGACTCGTATCCGGCTGTCTGTCCGTTGAGGAGTCGCCTGCTAACTGGTGGTAGTTTCTAAACTATAACTGTGTATCTTCGATGTAATCTTGTTATGCTTGCCCCCAAGACATGCCAAATGTTGTGTCTTTATTGATATCTGCCAATGGTTTATTTACCAGAGTTAACACAGGAAAACAGTGCAGTGACATGTAGCGCAAACTTGCTGTTGAGGCACATACAGGAATGTCAACTAACTCCGCGAGCAAGTGAAAGCTTGCCATGAAGCAGTCTTCGTAGCCAGCTGAGCGCTTGGCTACATATAAGGTACCGCCTTACGGTGTACTGACACGAGTAGCAAAATGGCTGATTGAACACTTCCGCAGGCTTCAGTTAGCAAAGGGGCTTAAAGAAGGCATGCGCTGTCCACCTATTTTTAGAGCAGTGGTCGATACTCACGTCAGCCGATACAGTCGAAGGGGGGTAACTATCGCAGGAAAATGGGGTGGGGTGGGGAGGGCTGAGACCTAGCTTTATACACTGACACCAGCAAAACAACTCTCTCTCTCTCTCTCTCTCTCTCTCTCTCTCTCAATATACTAGAAATATTTTGAAAAAAAACCCACTTTGATAAAAACACCCCTCTTAGGTTTTTAAAGCATGGTAATGTCGTCAAGCAATGCCGGTAAGGTTTTTTCTATTTTTTCTCTCCCTCCCTTTTTTAATTTTTTTTTTTTAAGGCATCCAAATTTAGAGAACTTGCTGCCTCATAAAATGAATATGGAGATATTTTATTGTCTATAGTTATGCTTAATTAATTATGCTGTTTCACTGAAATCTATTATGATCACGTGAACCACTTCACTTGGGTTGAGGCCTGATGGGAATGAACCATCCCCCCCCCCCACTCTCTTTCTCTCCCTCTCTCTCTTTCTTCGTTCCTCCCGTGCATTGTCAATGTTGTTTTGATTTTAGTCTCCGTTTGTTGGCTTTTCTTTTAATGTAATAAAGAATCTGTTTTTCTTATTTTAGTTTTCAAGCAGCTTTTACGTTTTGGTATGTTTTATGTTGTATGGTCAAGCATATTTGATATTGTCTTCGTGAAAACTATGCATCATATTTGATATAAAGTTCGTACTTAACCTATTTAGTGAGGATGATCATGTCTTTATTAAAATCTAATTTCAGAAAAAAATTAGTTTGTAAAATATTCCTCCCCAAACTGGCAACTTATATGTTACATGAAAGTTATTTTAGACAATTGACTCTATTTCTATTATATGATTTTTTACGTGTTTTTTATGTGTGAGGATTCGGATCTTATTTTCCAAAGTGCGTATTTATTGCTCCAGTACATCTCAAAGTTTGTTAAAGTCACGGCTCCTGGCTTTCTCAATTGTTTCACATTAACTGGGGAATAAGACACGGGTGTGCAGTTTATCCATTGACTTTCACTCTTGTATTCTGACGAACAAAATGCAGTAATGTGTTGGAAAACGAACTTAACATACACAGGATATAAACACTAGATCAGAAAAAAAAGACTTCTTAGTCTAAATGAAGCTGCTGACTTGTTTGGGCCACCTTACAGGGATAAGAAATGTCGAATAATCGACAAAGCAGTAACAATATGATGGATGAGCTGGATCAGGAGTGATGGATGATCACAGAATTTACTAATGACTTTAGGAGCAAATATATTCAATTGAAAACAAAAAAACACAAATAAAAGCATTTTAAAAAAAAAAAAAAAAGAATGTATCTTAGACAAAGTCTCGCTTTTGTGAATTCCGGCCATGAACTTTTTTCTTTACTTGGTATGTATGGCTGCCTACATGGCGGGGTAAAAACGGTCATACACGTAAAAGCCCACTCGTGTATATACGAGTGAACGTGGGAGTTGCAGCCCACGAACAAAGAAGAAGAAAGACTTGGTATGTATGGAGTTCAGTAAGAAACGCGTAAAGCTACTTTGCACGAACTGCGCTGTAAATTCTGTCACACTGTATGCTTGACCAACCGTCTTTAAAGATTCATAGTCACAGAATCAAATATCAATACTGACTGTTTTGTTAGTAATATCGGTTACGTCTAACATCTATCGGAAATCAGATAATCTTACAGTAGGATTATCTGTGTCCTCTGCATACGCTTTATTTGAAAATTCAAAATGACAGATAAAATCAACAGAATCGTGTAGCGATAACTCCCAGTCATCATTCTGATACATGAATTGCGTTTATTAATGATAAGACAAAAAAACAAACATAGACATACAATCAAACAATGAAATAAGTCATCGTTCACTTTACAAATGTTCATTGTGCAACAATTTCATATTACAAGTCGGTATAAAGGTATACTATGTAAAACTACACACTTCATGAATAGGTAATACTAACAACAAAATGAATTGTTTCTAATATAGAAGTCATATCAATGAATGTTGCTAATGATTAGTAACATGGCGTGTCATTGTGTGTTTGATGTATTTACCGTCGCTTTGTTATTATTATTTCTTTTTATTTTTTACTTTTTTTTAAATATAGAATTGTGTTTTTTGAGCAATTGCATACTTTTGCCGACCTTAAGTTGCACTTACTCACACGTAATAATGATGTTTCTGTGAAGCGTTGAATAACGAGGTGGTTTATAACTAAGAAAGTGTTAATCTTCTTTCGTTTTGGCTTGAGATGAAGCGCAAGTTACATAAAATTGTTTAAGAGTTCTTATTTATTTACATAATAAAGGTCTGTTTTCTGTAGTAACTCTCTCTCTCCCCCTTTGTGTGTGTGTGTGTGTGTGTGTGTGTGTGTGTGTGTGTGTGTGTGTGTGTGTGTGTGTGTGTGTGTGTGTGTGTCTGTGTGTGTGTGTGTGTGTGTGTGTGTGTGTGTGTGTGTGTGTGTGCGCGCGCGCGCGCGCACGCGCGCGCGTGCGTGCGTATATGATGGACAATTCTTGTATTATTTTAATTCAGTTTGGTTCTAAGGCCAAAGAGGATCAGTTATTTTCATCAAGTTGGTAATAAGAAGGAAATTTCCTAGAAATAATTCGTTATCTTTCTTTTCATCGTCTGGGGATAAAAGGCCCCCGAAAAAAAAAAAAAAAGCATGAGAGTCAAGGATGGCAGGCGGCTAAATCTCGGTCATTTCTCCTGCTGTTGCTGCTGCTGATGATCAGGATCATGCTGATGATGACGACGATGATGATGATCAGGATCATGCTGATGATGACGGACGATGATGATGGTAACGCCGCTGCTACTGCTGCTGCTACAGATGGCTGTAATGTTGTGGTTGTTATTTGCTGTTGTTGTCGTTCTCGCTGTTTATCTGCTTTTTTTATTTTATTAAAAAAATTTTTTTTTAAAGAAAACTGCGGAGGGACAACCCGTCCAAGATTCTGATCAACCTGTGCGTTGCCCTGGCTACGTCCAACCTGGTGTTTGTGGTCGGCATGCATCCCTATGCCCTGGACAATGTGGCGGGCTGTAAAGTAAGACTGCCTCCTCCTTCTTGTCCCGCTTCTTGGTTTTTGTTCCTGTTCTTGTACTTCCTGTCCGTCTTGATCTTTTCCTCTTGAACCCCCCCCTGACCCCCTCTCTGTCTCTCTCTCTTCCCTCTTCATCTGATTTTCTCAGAGTGTCGATTTGAGCAGGGTCTGTGTGTGGGGAGGAGGGGAGGGGGAGACGTACTTCTGGATGGGTGGGTGAGTGTGTATTTATGTGATGTATACAAAGTTGCGTGTCTCTGCTATTCTGCTTTCCACTCCGCAGGACCTACTTATCTTGTGTGTGTGTGTGTGTGTGTGTGTGTGTGTGTGTGTGATGGTTTTCATGTGTATGTTCTACTGTGTGAGAGAGGTTGTAGAAGTAATTAAGAGAGAGAGAGAGAGAGAGAGAGAGAGAGAAGCTCAAGCTAAATCCATAGACAAAAATGAAATAATGACACCTTGGCAACTCATCGTCTTAATTAGGCCTTTGTCATCAGACCAGAAATGTGTTGAAGCTTTTCTTCTTTTCCTTTCTTTTCTTCTTCGTCGTTGCGTTGTAATTTCTAATAACGCATCCTACTCACTCACCCAGCTACCCACCCCACGAACCCTACCCCCCCACCCCCTTCACCCTTTCCAACACCACTCCTCTCTGATGATTAGTTTAGAAGCAGGGCAGCCTGTTATCTTTCAATCTTGGCCGCAACAAGGTAATGCACGCATGGCGTGTTCTACTCGGGACAACAAAGGAAACGACACTGAACAGGCGCTGACAGTTTCCAGCGAGGCCTAAGCACATCGAGACTACTTTTAATCAGTTTTGTGGTGTTCAAAATCTAGGATTAACAGGATTTATAGTGCAGCCAGTGCATGCACAGTACAAAATATGTATGCATTATGTATGTATGTTGATATATAGATAGATAGATGGATAGGTGGATAGATAGATATAGATACGCGTGTGTGTGTATGCGTACGTGCATGCATGCGTGCATGTGTACCTACCTACGCGCCTACCTACATACATTCAAACATACATCGATAAATACAAAAAGACTGGTAAGTGTTTTGTTCACTCTGTAATTCAATTCAACGTAGAATTAAAAAAAAAAGAAGAAAGATTAAATGTTCCCTAGCCGTTTACAGCCCTCGGGGACAGTGATTTCATACCCGCTGTTATAGGTTTCCTTGGGCCCTTTTGATCCTCCCTACCTGAAGTCTGGGTTCACATCCACAACTCGGTAAAGTTTTCAGTTTCAGTTTCAGTAGCTCAAGGAGGCGTCACTGCGTTCGGACAAAACCATATACGCTACACCACATCTGCCAAGTAGATGCCTGACCAGCAGCGTAACCCAACGCGCTTAGTCAGGCCTTGAGAAAAAAAAAAGAAGAAAAAAAAAGGGGGAATAAATAATAGATAAGCTTACATAAATAAATAAATAATAATTATAATATAGAAAAAGGTAGTAGTAATGATAATAATTTTTTTAAAAAATAAATAAATAAATAAATAAGACAACAATGATGTGTGTGTGTGTGTGTGTGTGTGTGTGTGTGTGTGTGTGTGTGTGTGTGTGTGTATCAGCAAATAAGTGTAAAACATGAAGACACACATTCACACATAACTCGGTAAAGTAAGTGAAATCCGAAAGAAAATGCCTTTCCCAAGGACACAACGCAATGCCGACACCAAGCCTGCAATCCCCCCATCACTGGCGAACACTGGATCAGATGTCCAACACCTGATGGACTCTGGCTCTGTGCCTCGCTGTGAAGATTTGGTTTGGAAGAAAAAAAGACGAATTTGCTTGTGTGTATGCGTGTGTGTGTGTGTGTGTGTGTGTGTGTGTGTGTGTGTGTGTGTGTGTGTGTGTTCTTGTATTTTATTTTATTTTGTTTGTCTATTGTTATTTTATTTTATTTTTTTAAATTTATTTTTTATTATTATTTTTTCTTTCTTTCTTTATTTTTTATTTTTATTTATTTTTTATTTTTATTTTTTCATTTTATTTATTTATTTTTCCTCAAGGCCTGACTAAACGCGTTGGGTTATGCTGCTGGTCAGGCATCTGCTTGGCAGATGTGGTGTAGCGTATATGGATTTGACCGAACGCAGTGACGCCTCCTTGAGCTACTGATACTGATACTGATCTTGTAACCAAAGACACCTTCCGAAGAACAGTTTTTGTTGTCATTCGAAGTGCTGTACCTCAGAAACGTTCCGTGTCATTTTGTTTGAGATCGTCCGGGGAATCAAGTGACATTGTATTGCATTGCGTTTAGATACGATGATATGTCGTGTGTACCCGTGCAGATAGTAGCGGTGCTGCTGCACTTTTCCCTGCTGGCCTCGCTGTGCTGGATGGCCGTGGAGGCGTTCTACATGTACCTGGCCTTAGTGCTTGTGTTCAAAACCTACTTCAGCCACTTCCTGCTCAAGTGCTGCCTTGTAGGGTGGGGTAAGTTGGTGATTGTGTGTGTGTGTGTGTGTGTGTGTGTGCGTGCGTGCGTGTGTGTGTGTGTGTGTGTGTGTGTGTGCTCATGCACGTGTGTGTGTGTGTGTGTGTGTGTGTGTACCTGGAGTTGGTACTGGTGTTCAAAAACCTACTTCAGCTAATTTCCTTTTCAAGTGCTGTCTCGTGGGATGATGGTTTGGTCTCTATATGTGTGGGTCACAGTGGTGGATGTGCTGAGTTGTGGGTGGTGGGAGTGTGGTAGGACGTCGGAGGGAAAAGGGGTGACTGTGTGTGTGTGTGTGGTGTGGGTATGTGTGTGTGATTCTCTCTGTATATATATACGAACACACGCACACACACACACACACACACACACACACACACACACACACACACACACACACACACACACACACACACACACACACAGAGTGTGTGTGAGCGAGCGAGAGAGGTGGAGGGGGGTGGAGGGAGAGAGAATTGAGTTCACTTGAAACAAAAACGCAGGTCCATAAAACAGGTGTTTTTGTCGTTATCTTCAGTGGCACATACCCTCATCATCACCACCATCTTCTTCATTGCCAACATCATCATCATCATCATCATGACCATCACCATCATCTGACGGATGTTGACATATGGGGTGATTGGACTGGAAGGCTAGTTAGGCAAAGCTGTAGCTGGACCCTAAAGAGTCATCGATACTATCCGTGTCGACAGAGGGAAGGTGGCAGAATGGTTGATACTCACAGCTGCCAATATAAAGTGTCCGTGAGGGTGTGGGTTCGAATCCCGCTCTCACCCTTTCTCCACAAATTTGACTGGAAAATCAAACTGAAACGTTTTGCCATTCGGATGAGACGATAAACCGTGGTCCCGTGTGTTGCACGCACTGGCAACGAAAGTGTTGTCCTCCGAAAACAATTCTGTACAAGAAATCCACTTTGACAGGTACACAGACATATCAGCATGTACTCAAGGCCTGACTGACCGCGCTGGGTTATGCTGCTGGTCAGGCATCTGCCTAGTAGATGTGGTGTAGCGTATATGGATTTGTCCGAACGCAGTGACACCTCCTTGAGAAATTGAAACTCAAACTCTTGAGGGAATGACAAAAAACTAAAGTTTATAAAAAACCTTTTTGGTGGTAGATGAATCCTCTTTGTTTAGTGGGATACGACGTTTCGAACCATAGGCCCGTTGTCAGCGGGTCTATGGTTCGAAACGTCGTATCCCACTAGCGGGGCTATGGTTCCACCAAAAAGGGTTGTTTTTTTTGTTTTTTTTTAATAAACTTTAGTTTTTTGTCTTTGAAGAATCCTGCAGTCATTTTTGTCTTCTTCCCTCTTGAGGGAATGATTTTTTAGTGATGACGATAGTGATCTCCACTGAAGTTGTCTTTATTGTGGTGTAGTTCGTTATTGATGTTGATTTAAAAAATAAATATAATTCGTGATCATTCTTTTGCAGGGATTCCATTTGTCATCGTTACAGTCACTCTTAGTGTCAACCAGACTAACAACTATGGATCTCTGCCCACAGGAATGTAAGTTTTGTTGTTGTTGTTTTTTTGGGGTGGTGGGGGGGGGGGGGGTGGCGTCTTTTGCATGTCATTCACATTTTACCATTGCGCACTACGTAATCTTGATACTTACATTGTCGCTATGTTAAAAACATGTCCTTTGTGCCAACACAAGTCTTAGAGATGAATTGCGAGAAAGCGTGGTGGGGTTCGACCACGCAGCGTGAGAAAGCGTGGGACTGTGAGAAAGTGTGAGACTGTGAGAAAGTGTGAGAGACTGTGAGAAAGTGTGAGACTGAGAACAGTTGGGACTGTGAGAAAATGTGGAGTGATGGCCTAGAGGTAACGCGTCCGCCTTGGAAGCGAGAGAATCTGAGCGCGATATTTTCTCCCCCTCCACTAGACCTTGAGTGGTGGTCTGGACGCTAGTCATTCGGATGAGACGATAAACCGAGTTCCCGTGAATGTGGGAAAGCGTTGGATTGTGAGAATGCATGGGGCTGTGATAAAGTATGTGATTTTGAGAAAGCATGGGAGAAAGTGTCGGACTACGAAAAAGTGTAGGACTATGATAAAGTGTGGGACTGCAAGAACGTGTGGGACTATGCAATGGTGTGGGACTGTGAGAAAGTGTCCGACCGGCAAAATATCATGCATTCGTGAGAAGCTTGACTCTGTTGTGTCTCCTTCTTCACCCGTTCAAGAACGCGTGTACAGTGGTCCTGTTTTACATTGTTTCCAATCGGTTATTGAAGATTTTGTGAAGAAAGTGTGTCTGAGCGCTTGTCCGAAATTCTGTGAGCTTGACCCTGTCCCGTCTTCTTTGTTGGTTGAATGTATTGATCTTCTACTGCCACATATTACTCATGTCATCAATTCTTCCTTACTGTCTGGTTGTTTCCCTGAAATCTGCTGTTGTACGTCCACTCATCGAGAAACCATCTTTGGATCATAATTGTTTGAAAAATTATCGACCTGTCTCTAATCTGTCATTTTTATCAAAACTGCTAGAAAATATCATATTGTCTCAGCTCTTAGCTCATCTGGAACAGAATGGTTTACTTAATTCCCACCAGTCAGCTTATAGACGTGGTCATAGTTGCGAAACAGCCCTTCTTAGAATAGTGAATGATTTGCTTTCGGGATTTGATGAGGATAAGATATCTGTTCTCGCTCTCTTAGATTTATCAGCAGCTTTTGACACTATCGACCACTCTATCCTCTTGAACAGACTTAAAACTTCCTTTGGTATTCGTGACACTGCACTAGCATGGATCACGTCTTACCTGTCAGATCGTACACAGAAAGTGTGTGTAAATGGTAGATACTCTAGAGTATCTGCCTTGAAATATGGTGTCCCACAAGGGTCCGTCCTAGGTCCTGTTCTTTTCGTGCTGTATGCGGCTCCTGTGTCGGATGTCATCAGTCATCATGCGATGTCGCATGAGAGCTTTGCTGACACACAGCTTTATCAGTCGGCTTCCATTGCTGAATTTGATGCACTGGTGACTCAAACACAGGAGTGCATTGCTGACCTAAAGGACTGGATGACTCTCAACAAGCTGCAATTAAATGATGATAAGACTGAATTTATGATAACCTGTCCAAAGAAGTTTCGTCAACATCCTTCCTTTCCTGACTCTGTTCTGATCAATAGTACACCTGTTTCGCTTTCTCCCTCTGTTTGCAGTCTTGGTGTAATCCTGGACCAGTCTCTTTCCTTCCAACAGCACATTTCGAATATCTGTAAAGTTGCCTATTTGGAACTGCATAGAATCAGCTCTGTCCGCCACTGTCTCTCAACCGATGCAACCAAGACACTTGTATGCTCTCTGGTTCTCTCAAGATTGGATTACTGCAACTCTCTTTTGGCCGGCCTTCCCAAATATCTGTTAGACAGACTCCAACGAATTCAGAATAATGCTGCCAGACTCATTTGCAGAGCTTCTAAATTTGACCATGTTTCTCCTCTCCTTCAGTCTCTCCACTGGTTGCCTGTTTCTGATCGAATAGACTCTAAGCTATCCACTCTGACCTTTTCTGCAGTCAACGGATCTGGCCCCAAGTATCTTTCTGAACTCATCCATATCTATACCCCGTCTCGCCAGCTCCGTTCTTCCTCTGATACTCGACTTCTCAGGATACCTCACGTCAGAAGCAAGACCTATGGACACAGATCGTTTTCTTTTCAATCGCCAAAGACGTGGAACAAGCTCCCTGATAACCTCCGTCATTCTGATTCCCTTGCATCTTTTAAATCTCGTCTCAAAACTCACCTTTTCCCTCAGCAACAAGTTCAACTGTGGCAGGTCCACTTCCTTTTCGTTAGATGTGCTTGACTATGTGTGTATACATATGTATGTGTACATAACTACATGCATGTATATGAATGTGTATTGTGTGTGTGTGTGTTTATGTAAGTTTGTGCCTGCCTATGTGTGCGTATGTGTTAGGGTAGCTGTTAGATACACATGTATGTTAAAATGTATGTATGCAGTGTGTGTGTGTGTGTGTGTGTGTGTGTGTGCGTGCGTGCGTGCGTGTGTGTGTGTGTGTGTGTGTGTGTGTGTGTGTGTGTGTGTGTGGTCACATTTTGGTGTGTGTATGTAACATAGATATAATGTTTTATGTTAACAAAAGCGTTTTTGTAAAGCACCTAGAGCAGATTTCTGGATAGTGTGCTATATAAGTATCCATTATTATTATTATTATTATGAGAAAGTGTGGGAGTGCGAGAAAGTATGACACTGCGAGAAAGCGTGTGTGGAATGTGATAAATCTTGGAACTTTAGGACTGGAAACGAAACGAGGGACTGCAAGAGAGCATGGGGACTGCAAGAAATCGTGGTGGGCTGAACCCCCACACTCCCTCCAATCCCCCAACCTCCCTCCGTCTCTCTCCAGGTGCTGGCTGACAACAGTCCCATTCTACGCGGCCTTCGTGGGCCCGGTGTGCCTCATCCTGCTCGTCAACTTCACCGTATTCGGGCTGGTGCTGAGGCAGATCCTGGGTCTGTCCCACAAGCGGGCCGGGCGCTCCGCCGCGGACTCCTTCACCATCGCCCAGCAGCTGAGGGGGGCGCTGGGCGTGGCCATTCTCCTGGGGCTCTCCTGGATCTTCGCCATCTTCGCCATTGACCGAGCCAGCGTGGCGCTGTACTACCTGTTTGCCATCTTCAACACTTTGCAGGTAAGGGTAGGGGGTTGGTGTGGGGTGTTAATGTGTTGATATTCTGTGTTTGGTTGACTTTTGTTGTTATTGCTGATGTTGGTCTGCTGCTGCTCTTGCTGCTGTTGTTGTTATTAATTTGCTCGGTTCTAGGTGGAGGAAGGTGGCAGAATGGTCAGGACGTTAATCTGTCAATGCAGTGTCCGTGAGGATCTGGTTTGATTATCGCCCTTTCCTCCAACTTTGACTGGAAAAATCAAATTGAGAGTATAGTCATTGGGATGAGACGATTTATCGAGGTCTCATGTGCGGCACGCAGTTGGCGGACTGAAAAAAGAACGCACGGCAATAATAAAGTTGCCCTTTGGCAAAATTCTGTAGAAGAAACCCCCTCTGATAGGTACACAAGTAATAGTTTCTATATGCATTCACTCAAGGCCTGACTAAGCGCGTTGGGTTATGCTGCTGGTCAGGCATCTACCAAGCAGATGTGGTGTAGACGCCTCCTTGAGAAAGACACGGGAAACTGAAATCGTTCTGGGGGCTAGAGGTTATGTGCTCCGTGTTACTATAGTTTGCAAGGGGGGGAGGGGGCGGGGGGGGGGGGGAGGGCTTGCGGGTGGACTTGTGTTCTGTGCTTAAGCCCTTCACTGCTGATCTTTGATGAAATGAGAACAGAGAGGCACCAGCTGTAACGTAACGGCATTTCCAACTGTTTTGTACACGCCACTGACATCACTGAGTTTGCTTTTGTTTCTTATGCTCCGTGTATACTTTCACGTATCTGTTAACGGCAATGTGTGCGCGTGTTTGATGTTGATGATGATCATGATGTCATCGTGATGATGACGATGATGATGATGGTGGTGGTGGTTTGTAGGGAGTGTGGATCTTCGTCTTCTACTGCCTGATGAAGAGGGAAGCGCGGGCAGCCTGGAGAAGAGCTCTGGTCTGTCTCCCTCAACCCGAAGACAAGTCTTTGGTGTCCTCCAGCAAAAGTAAGTCCTGGGTATTTTCCGTTCGGTTTCCGTGCGTTACGTCTGACGTGTTGCCCAGAATGAGCACTTTGGATCCCTCGAAAGGAAAGAGGGGACTGGGAAAAATATGGGAGTGCTTGTATCTGACTGCAGTGTGGTTTAGACGAGGTTGTGGGGCGGGGGGTGGGGGGGGGTGTATCTGGGCTGTGCTGTGTTTGCGATGTGCTGTGTTCCCAATTGGAATGCGTTTGAGAAGGCTGCTGCACTACAGTGTTCGTGTGCTTGGTAGTTAGTGTTGCAGTGTTATGCCGAGGTGTCGGTTTGGCTTTGTGGATTGTGACTGACTGGATTTGGTTAAGTCTTGCTCGGCTGGCTGGGGTTTGTGGTTTGGGACTGTCCGGCTGGGCTGCAAAATGATTCCACTTCGTTTTGAGATTAGGTCTGGTGGCTGAGCTGCGGCAAGCTTCGTTACTACATGAAGATTCAAGACCGCTTCTGTTTGGTGACGCTTTTTAATTCAGCTGCAGTTGTTAAGCGTTGAGGAGTGCCATGCAGCAATGGCTGTGGAAATCGTGTACCCCTATCGACTGTGCACGATACTGTACTTAAAACCCCTTGAGTGCCATGGTACGTATCACGTACGTGCACATTGACGTCGCTGATGACGTCATCAGAAGAAGGGAAATAATTCCCGAAGGCTGAAACTTCACACAGCTTATCTGGAGTGGTATATCTCGAGAACAGTTTCTCAGTTTTAGGCTTATTGTTTTGGATATTGTTTTATGACTTGAAACACCACTTTCTGTTGTTTTTCCCCTGGCACTGAGGGGGAACTCTCGATCTCATTAAATTCCAGTCTCATGGAATGAACCTTGGGAGCTGGACCGACGATCAGGGCCAGTCTGCATAAAGCCATCTTAGTCAGTGCAAAAACAGCTTTCAGAATTGTCCAACGTCTGAAGAATTAGCGCAGACTCTGGAAAATTGAAAGGACACCATGAGCATTAAACAAAAAGGTATCAACAGAGTGACGAGCGCTGTGAAGTGACTGACCGGTCACTGGCTGAGTCTGGCACGACTTGATGGCCCAGCAGCTGCCTGGTACACTCTGTCCCAATGTTCTGAGTACCCGCCGTCTCTTCCGCTAGAATTCTTATCGCCTAACAACCTCAGCGTTGCGAAGAGCGCTTATGCAATCCGGCCCTGGGGTGGGTTGCATGAGCGAACTCGGCAGCGCTAAGTTTGCTTATTGTTAAGAATGTTCCCAGCTCCACAGTAAGTTCCATATACTTAGGAACGTTGTTAACTCTAAGTATGCTGCAAAGATCACCTAATACATCCCGGCCCTGGCCAGTCTCTCCATGGTGGTTTGTCAGGCAGCACAAGGTACTGTGTTCAGGAGGACTGGATGGAGTGTTTTAGATCAGGTTCTACATACACTGATAAAGTGACAGTCTGACTGCTCGTGGCAATGGGCCTGCTTTCAGTCAGTGTCTTTTCAGTACCCATGTGGTAGAGGATTTCTTTGTGTCAATGCAAATCTGTGTGTGTGTGTGTGTGTGTGTGTGTGTGTGTGTGTGTGTGTGTGTGTGTGCGTGCGTGCGTGCGTGCACGTGTGTGTGTGTGTGTATTTATGTGTGCGTGGGTTATGCTGTGTGTACTTGCGAGAGAGAGAGAGAGAGAGAGAGAGAGAGAGAGAGAGACTTACATGACATTTTATGTTTGATATTGCTCAACTTCTTGATTTAGTGAATCATTGTTGTGAGTAATGAGAATATTGAATCGCAACACATGGGCCTGTTCCCTCTTCATTTACTTATGATGTGTCAGTAAGTATTTCAAGTGTAATATCATTGTATAAATTCAATATAAAGATGAAAATGGAAACCAGGTTGATGTATTTAAAAACCGTACATTAACATCTTTTTAGATTTAAATGACCGTTCAGATCTTATGGCGGGTAAGTTATCTTTGTATTATTGATTTAATCTCTTTTGTTGTGAGCACATTTTATAGATACAGATACTCGTTCTGACAACAAGAAGAAAGAACAAAAATTGCATTCTTCTTTTTTTCCTTTGCATGTTGTATATTTATTCGTTTTTTTTATGTTCCATCGACGAGTTCGTTGATTTGGTTTGATTTACTCGGTTATGTTTTCCATCAGTTCAACTTCTGTATCATTTCAGTAAGTTTTTTTGGTATTCCTTTTCATGTTCTAGCATTACCTGTATTGCACATGACCCCTTATTTGCCACAGTGCATAAACTTTATTAATGATGAACATGTTGACAAATTAACACACCATAATTTTCAGAAATGATTGCGCTTATTGATGTGTAACTGTTTTTGTAGTCATTTAAATAGTGGTCATTTACGGAAGCCCTTTACATATTTCTTACTTCTTCGTGTGCTTTTTTTCATATTGTGTCTAATGTTGATCTTCCAACAGGGTTGTATGATATATTACTGATATACTGTCATTAGTAGTAGTAGCAGTAGTAGTAGTGTCATTGGTAGTAGTAGTAGTAGTGGTGGTGGTGGTGGTGGTACCAATAGTCGTATCAGGACATGCAGCCTTTAAAACTGAATATGACAGAATGGAAAAAAACAGAGCTTTTTACATGTGTAAATCATTACGAACAATTTCAGGGCTACCACAACGTTACCACATACATGCATATCTGATGTTCAGTTATGGATGCATAACAGTACGCTACAAGCAACGTGATCACACACACACACACACACACACACACACACACACACACACTTTACACACCTGTTACTGGATTTATGAAATCGTAACATCTATACTGTTTGTTTGTTTTTTTCGAATAGATTCCTTTTTGTTTTGTTTTGTGGGTCTGTTTACAGTAATTGTACTTAACGTAAGTGGATTTTACTTCCATTTTCGCGAATCGATTTGACATGCAAAGTTAATGCTTGTCTCCTTAAATGTACAAAATGGTGACTCCTCCACTATTTAATATGATCGATTGATATGAATTTGAAAGTTCTCTTTTGGCCGTAATGCAATTTGTTTAAATATATCGGAAGTGAAATCAATAGCAGATTGAACGGTAGTTATAGTCCTTCTGTCTCTGTCTTTGTATGTCTGTGTGTCTCTCTGTCTATCTCTCTCCTGTCTGTTTGTTTGTCAGTCTGTTTGTCTGTCAGTCTGTCTGTCTCTCTGTTTCTGTCCCTGTCTCTGTCTGTCTGTCTCTCTCTCTCACTCTTGTCTGTCTCGCCGTCTCAGAGAGGTGGAAAGCTTATTCATGGAAGAAACTGGCATGCAACGATCAGTAAAAGTTTTATTTTTATTTTATCCTGGAATTCCCCTGTGATAAGTTTTGGTTGCAGGCACGGATCTACATTTAGCTGACTATTATGGTCAGTGTGTTAATTAATCAAATCATGCTTGGGCGTCCACGGAAATATGGGTGAAAAGGATGAATGGTTTATTCGATACGTAAAAGAAATATATATATATATATATATATATATATATATATATATATATATATATATATATATATATATAGCAGAACATCATGGCCGAAAGTGATTACCCCCCTCCCCACCGTCCACAGTATTTTCATGAACATCCAGAGCTTCCTTTTCCCTTATTCAGCCATTGTATTTCGTTGCCGTTGTCCTTTTCCCTTATTCAGCCATTGTATTTCGTTGCCGTTGTCCTTTTCCCTTATTCAGCCATTGTATTTCGTTGCCGTTGTCCTTTTCCCTTATTCAGCCATTGTATTTCGTTGCCGTTGTCCTTTTCCCTTATTCAGCCATTGTATTTCGTTGCCGTTGTCCTTTTCCCTTATTCAGCCGTTGTATTTCGTTGCCGTTGTTGCTGCTTTGGTTTCGTTTGTAGCTCTTTTTTTTCTGTTTTTATTTGTTGAATATATGTATATCTTCAGGATTATATATGTATGCGTGTCAATATTGTAAATTCCCTATTTGGAAGGTATAAGCATCATGCTTCATCACTGTTAGTAGTAGTTGCAGTAGTCGTCGTAGTAGTCCTAGTAGTAGTAGTAGTAGTAGTAGTAGTATAATCTGTTTAAATGTGCATGTGCAATGTGCTCTGCTGCGATATATGTATCGGCATTGTTTTGGTCTTCTTGTATGTTCTCTGGTTTTGTTTTTACCATAATGATTGCATCATCACGAGGATTGCTACGTCCTTTAACCCTGTGATTGCTGATCTTTGGTGAAATTAATTCTTATTCATTGTGGAGTGAATTTGTAGTGCGAGAACTCGTGCTGATTTTGTTGAACATGAGTAAGGCAATCCCGAGGTGGAAGGAGTACAGATAAAGAAATGGTAAAGGACATCCTGATCTGTAGGCCCCGTGTTCTCTCAGTGGGGGGGACTGCCCCTCATTGACCAGCATTTTCGTCAGCGGCAGTTAAGGGGTTTATACTCTTGCTTTGATCCTGTATTACATGTAGCCAGATGATAGTGATGTGTGAAGTGAATTCGGAGGGAGAAATTCTCTCAAAGTAGTTCGTGATTTTATCGGTATGACAATGGTATTTGATCATTATGGCATTTGTTTGCGTCTGCATGCCTTATTCTGGGCATTTGTGCAATGTGCGGTGTGTGTGTGTGTGTGTGTGTGTGTGTGTGTGTGTGTGTGTGTGTCCGTGTGTGTGTGTCCGTGTGTGTGCATGTGTTTGTATTTTCGTTTCACTTGTTTTTAAGATAAAGTTGTTTTGTTGTTTTTGTTTCATTATTTCGCTCTTTTTTCAACGAAACTAATTTGGACATGAGCAAGAGGGGGCAACCAGAAATATCAGGACAGGACACTTCTCCTGCAATAAAAAAAGAACAACAGTAAACAAGGAACAAAATCGATTGAGATCAAAACAAAATGTATTAAAGGCGGACTTTCAGCGTCCTATCCTTTGATAACAAACCGCTGTTTTGGTTCTCTTCGCTCAGACCGCGAGAGGAGTTTGCTTTAAAAAAAGTTCAGATTTCCATGGCCTTGCACGGCCCCCTGGTGCAATGAATCCCTATCCTGATTGCAGTTGCCCTCTCTTTTCTTTTTACTGATTTTTTTTTGGATTGATTTTTGCTCGATTGATTGCTCGATTGATTGATTGATTGATTCTTTAGTTATCTTTCTTTCTTCGTTCACCCGTTGATTCATTGATTGATTTCTTCATTTGTTCATTCTTTCCTGAGAGGCAAAAAGAGAAAAACGGAAAAAGGTGAGAGACAGACAGACAGACAGAGACAGAGACACAGAGACACAGAGGAACACACACACACACACGCACGCACACACACACACACACACACACACACACACACACACACACACACACACACACCACACACACACACACACACACACACACACAGAGAACGAAAATGTCTTAATGAACTTAGGCCATTGACCACAAATCAAAAACAGGAGACTGGGAAATGGGAGTGGGGTGGGGGTGGGGGGAGGGGGCGTGGGGTGGTCATTGTAACACTTGTATAGCGTCACACAATATCAGACTGTACATGGATTTGACCTCCTGTTACTTAAGAACGTCTATGCAGATGTTTTCTCCTTTTGATCGCGTGGAAAATAAATTTCGATACTTTACACAGAGAGTGAGAGAAATACAAGTCGATGGACGGACGGATTACGTCACATCGGCACTTTATGTTGACGCCGATTATGTTGATGGTTGATAAGGCGATGATGGTAATGATGATGATGGAGAGAGCGAGCGAGCGAGCGAGAGAGAGAGAGAGAGAGAGAGAGAGAGAGAGAGGACGGATAGACGAATTTTTTCCATGGTTATCAAAGCAAGAACTTGTGCACACTCGCACGCACACACACACACACACACACACACACACACACACACACACACACACACACACACACACACACACACACACACACACACACGTGTTTGAACAGAAGCCGCATATTACATGTGGATGGGGCTGATGACTAGACCTTCAGTTGAATGGTTGTTGATTGCACTATTCTATTTAATCATACTGGATTTGTTCGAGAGACAGGGCATTGACTGCGTTGGGGGGAAAAGCTATGGTCCGTTTTAAAACCTGTTACCATGGTCTATGGTGAAGCTGTCCCCATGGTCTGCCATAAACATATACCATGGTCTGTCATTCCCATGGTGTGTCATAAACCTGTTCCCATGGTCTGATGTAAACCTGTTCCAGTGGTCTGTGATGAACCTATTCCCATGATCTGTCACAAACCTGTTCCTATTGTTTGTGGTAAGCCTGAAACCATCGTCTATGGTAAAGCTATTCCCATGGTCTGTCATTGGCCTGTTCCCATGGTCTGTCATTGGCCTGTTCCCATGGTCTGTCATTGGCCTGTTCCCATGGTCTGTCATAGACATGTTCCCATGGTTTGTCATTGGCCTGTTCCCATGGTCTGTCATTGGCCTGTTCCCATGGTCTGTCATAGACATGTTCCCATGGTCTGTCATAGACCTGTTCCCATGGTCTGTCATTGGCCTGTTCCCATGGTCTGTCATAGACATGTTCCCATGGTCTTTCTTTGGCCTGTTCCCGTGGTCTGTCATAGACATGTTCCCATGGTCTGTCGTTGGCCTGTTCCCGTGGTCTGTCATAGACATGTTCCCATGGTCTGTCATTGGCCTGTTCCCGTGGTCTGTCATAGACATGCTCCCGTGGTCTGTCATAGACATGTTCCCGTGGTCTGTCATAGACATGTTCCCGTGGTCTGTGGCAAACCTGTCTCCATGGTCTCCCCCTTTCGCTTCGTCAGATCCCTGCACTCCGTTCTGTGGAGTCTGGCCTTTAAACCTATCTCTTTCCAACATCGCTCCTCCCTCCCCTCCCCTGTCCACTCCATTGTTTCTCGAGCTTTCAAGCAACCTGTATTTCTGAGCAGTACCTTTCGTCTGTTTGTTTCAGAGTTATGCATGCGTGTGAAACTGCGGTGTGAAAGCACTTTGATTTGTCTTCTTCTTCTTCTTCTTCTTCTTCTTCTCCTCCTTCTTATCGATTATAGTAGTAGTAGAAATAGGTGTAGTATTGGTAGCAGTATCTTCTTCTTCTTCTTCTTCTTCTTCTTCTTCTCCTTCTTCTTCTCCTTCTTTTTATCGATTATAGTAGTAGCAGAAATAGGTGTAGTATTGGTAGCAGTATCTCCTTCTTCTTCTTCTTCTCGGTTATAGTAGTAATAGAAGTAGATGTAGTATTGGTAGCAGCGTCTTCTTCTTCTAATTCTTATCGCTTATAGCAGTAGTAGGAGTAGGTGTATTGGTAGCAGTATCTTCTTCTTATCGCCTATAGCAGTAGTAGAAGTAGGTGTAGTATTGGTAGCAGTATCTTCTTCTTATCGCTTATAGCAGTAGTAGAAGTAGGTGTAGTATTGGTAGCAGTATCTTCTTCTTATCGCTTATAGCAGTAGTAGAAGTAGGTGTAGTATTGGTAGCAGTATCTTCTTCTTATCGCTTATAGCAGTAGTAGAAGTAGGTGTAGTATTGGTAGCAGTATCTTCTTCTTATCGCTTATAGCAGTAGTAGAAGTAGGTGTAGTATTGGTAGCAGTATCTTCTTCTTATCGCTTATAGCAGTTGTAGAAGTAGGTGTAGTATTGGTAGCAGTATCTTCTTCTTATCGCTTATAGCAGTAGTAGAAGTAGGTGTAGTATTGGTAGCAGTATCTTCTTCTTATCGCTTATAGCAGTAGTAGAAGTAGGTGTAGTATTGGTAGCAGTATCTTCTTCTTATCGCTTATAGCAGTAGTAGAAGTAGGTGTAGTATTGGTAGCAGTATCTTCTTCTTCTTCCTCTTCTTCTTTTTCTTCTCCTTCTTCTTCTTCTCCTCCTCATCCTCATCCTTTTTCTATTATTATTATTATAAGCACACCTTTGTTTTCGCCTTCTGATTCCCACAGCGGGCTACAGCACAGCGGGGTCATACCGCATGCGAGTCATGTCCCCTCAAGCCACCACCACCACCACCACCACGGGTGGCTTGTCGGACACCCCGGGTACCGCCTCCTCCTCTCTCACCCACCTGGACCACACCGGCCATTCCCAGTGCTAGACTGCTGCAGGTAACGGACACGTCCACACGGGGCAAAGAGAGAGGAGGAACATCCACACACACACACATACACACACACACACACACACACACACACACACATTCCCTCACTCACGCACACACACACACACACACACACACATTCACTCACTCACGCACACACACACACACACACACACACACACACACACACACACTCACTCACGCGCGCACACGCACACACACACACACACACATACACACACACATACACGCACACACACACATTCACTCACTCACGCGCGCACATCACACACACACACACACACACACACACACACACACACACAGTCCCTCACTCATGCACACACACACACACGCACACATATTCCCTCGCTCGCGCACACACACACACACACACACACACACACACACACACACACATACGTGCGCGCGGTAGAAAGAAAGATAAAGACAGCAGAAAACAAACATGTGTACATCCATTCTGTTGAATCACAATGTTTGCAGAAATTCACGCTTCGGTTCAGTTCACTGACAGTGTTAACTGCAGATGACCAGAAACAATCACCGTCTGTGCACTAACATTGTTAAAGGTAACTAAAACACATGATGCTTATTCTTAAGCCCAAGTATTTTTTTTCTCGTTTAGCATTGCGCTTATTTATGATAACAAAATCAAACCAAATATATTTTCTTTGTGTTTTCCTTTCCTTGACCAGTTCTAGAAATGAGAAACGGCTTGTGCTCTTAATCTTTTTTTTTCTTTCCTTTTCTTTTTTTTCTTTTTCTTTTTTTGCCGCAGCTCTGTCAACCTGAATGCAGTTGATATCCCCCAGCTGTGAATCATTGGCACGGGCAACACAGTCATTTGAAGACCGAAGCAGTTCTGTGTTTCCAGAGTCTGTCGGACACCGTCAAAGCAAGTGACACCCAGCTGTGGTATATACTGCCGTGCCAGCGAATGAACCCCAGTATGATGCGGGAAATGTCAGAGCATATTTCGGAGAGAGGAGAGAGAGAGAGGAAAAAAAAGAGAATATTTTATGTCAGAACATATTATGGATAGAGGGGAAAACAAAAACAAAAATGTATAGTGGCCTTGAACTAACTGACTACTACCAGGACAAATGTGACCGTACTATGATGGAATGAGCCAGTATTTTCGGGCATTTGAGTATGTTAGTAGAAGTTTAGATTTGCAGGGAAGGTTGAGATGGGGGGTGGGGGGGGGGGAAGTTGTTGTTTTTGTTTGCTAGTTGTTGTTTATTTGTCACCATTAAAAAAAACTTTTGGAAGAGATAAACAAAGATTGGTCGTGTGTAGAAAGCTGTTTCCGTAAACACGTGCACTTGGAAACAAAACATAACGAAGTTTAAAAAACAAACAACCTGAGAATCTGCTGTAGCACCTGGGATATTAAGATGGGACAAATGTAAATGTTTTCGAAGTCAACATTCCAGTACAAGGAAGGCATTTGTTTTTGTAAGGACGCGGGTATAAGCCTGACGAATTTGTAGAGAAGTCAGTATAAATTCACATAGGAGTAAGTGTGTGCGTGCGCGCGTGAGTGCGCGCGCGCGTGTGTGTGTAAGGGGTAGAGGGTGGGGGTGTTATACCATAATCATTGAGAAACTGGAAACGGACAAAATTAATGAAAGCGCTTTGTATATGACAAAAAAAGAGAAAAAAGATTGTAAATTTAACTTCAGGAAGGAACAGGGTCTTGGCCTCGCCGTTCACGCTACATTTCAAAAGGCAAACAAGAAACCAAACAACAACAACAAAAAAACCCCACAAAATATGCGCGTATGTGGGAAAACAACCCATTTCCCCGGAAAGAGGGGAAAAAGGGGCAAGCGGAAATGATTATGTTCGGAGCATACTATTACGAAGAGAGGAACGTGCTCACTTTCTCGTGACTGATTCTAAAGTCCATGGAAAGAGGCAAATGCCGCCTTTATTGAATAACAATGGGGGAAGGAGGTAGGGAGAGGAGAGAGTGTATAATATTCTGTGACCCTCCCCCTCCGCCCCAACCTATGCCCCGCCCCGCCCCGCCCTCCGAACCTGAATGACACAAAAAAACAAACAAACAAACAAACCCGTATCCATGAGTGAGGAAAACAGACAGTGAAATCCAAAACCTGGGGGTGGGGGTGAGGTGATCACCATGGCAGCAGCGTGGGCATGTCCAGTGAGGGGACCCAGCAGAGCAGGCCAATGAGCGGGAAGTATCTCCTCAGTAGGTTTTTTTTTTTTTTTGTTTTTTTTTTGTTTGTTTGTTTTTTCTCTCAGGCCACGTGACATTTCAGGGTAAGAGCTGATCACAAGCTTGAGGCTATCAGTTCTGTACTTGTTTGTTGTTTTGTTGTTGTTGTTGTTTTGTATTATTATTATTACTATTATTATTATTATTATTATTATTATCATTGTTATTATATTGTTATGATGTTTCGTTGTTGTTGTTATTATCATCATCATCATCATTATTATTATTGTTGTTGGTGTTATTATTATTATTATTGTTGTTGTTATTGTTGTTGTTGCTGTTCTTGAAGTTCGGTTCTGCTGGTTCTTGTTTGTATTTTTCCTTTGTGTATTGTCGTTGTTGTTGTTGTCGTCGTATTCTTCTTCTTCCTCTTCTTTTTCTTCTTATTCGTCTTCATCTTTTTTCACCCAAATTTAGGCAGACTTGTAGTTTTGGCATTGTCTTGGTGATTATCGATGTTCCCCCATCAATTTCTTTCTTTCCCATTTTGTCGTTTCGTGTTTTGGGGGCCCAACTGATCTCTGGTCAACTGGGCTGAAAATGATATGACATGTAGTCATCATGATCATCGTTGTGTTCTTCTTGTTTTCGTTCCCTCTATCTCTCTGTTTCTTTGTCTCTATCTCAGTCTCCCTCTGTGTGTGTGTATGTGTGTGTGTGTGTGCGCGCGCGCGCGTGCGTGCGCGTGTGTGTGTGCTTGCGTGCGTGTGAGTGTATGTGTGTGTGTGTGTGTGTGTCTGTGTGTGTATTTGTCTTTTCTGTCGTGTTCGTCCTTGTTTTTTGGGTCCGCAAAAGTTGGTAGAAACTGTGCAATGGATTTTCAACTGCTGAGTGCTTGTAGTTTGCTAATATAGACAGTATGATACAGTTCTGTTCGGGCATTGTGTGTGTGTGTGTGTGTGTGTGTGCGTGCGCGCGAGCGCGCGCGTGCGTCTGGTAATGCTTGTGTGTGTTTAACTGTTGGAAATTTGAGAATAACCAAACTTGGCAAGGCGGTTAAAAAGATAATGTGAATAATTATTGTGAAAAAAATAGCATTGTTGTAGGCTGTCATGATTTTGTTCTTCTCTCTTTTGTTATCAATATGCATTTTTAATAGATACAAGGCATGGCAAGGTCAGAGGTCAAAGATCATCACATAAAAAAACAAAACAAAACAGAAACGCTTCTTGGTATGCCAGGGCTGACGCATCGCATTTCCATTGGTTACCCATCTCCGGATGCTGATTGGCTCTAATGAGACTCAAAGCTCTTCATTGGTTGATAGCACACGCTCACAGCTGAGCACTGAAACAGACATGTGGAGACCACACAAGACGTGACGAGGGTCTTGCAGCAATCTTTCGAACCAAGTTTCGTGATCTTTCATGATTACTGCTATTTTAAGAATTGTGAGACCAAAACACCTACAGAAACTCAGTCGAGGACAAACTTGACATTCAAAACAGGACATTGCAAAGAGCATTTTGTTGTTGTTGTTTTATTTTCGCTAAGTTCTGGCCCTCCCCCTCCCCTCTCCCCAAACGTATATGCATTATATGTGAAAATTATGAAATGTTTGTCTTTTTTTGTTGTTTTTCATGCGGATGTGTGTGTGTTTTCTTTCTTTCCTCTATCTTTCCATTGTGTTATTAAGAATTGTCATTGAAGTAGATGACTACATACATACATACATACATACAGACATACACATACAAATGAAAAATAACATTGAAAATGAAGGCTACATGAGGGAGCACACAATGGAGTTTTGGTTTTGCCTCTGGACATCTGGAAACCTCTTGAAAAAAATAGAATGGTGAGTAATGAATTGGATGAAACAAAACCTTATCAGTTAAAGACTATGGTCGCGATTATGTTGTCAATCAAAATATACCTTTGCGAGTGAATGCTTTATTTTACCATTTTAATTTATGTTTTGTAATTCCTCTTTTGGATTCGCTTTCCTAAAGGCTTTGCATCTCTTGTTTTCGATTTTTTTTCCTGCTTTTGTTCTAGCCTATTAAGAATTGGTTTGTAATTCTTATTTAAAAAGTAAATAACAACAATAAGACACCTTAGACTTTGAAAGGACTTTTTGGTTACAAATAACTTACTTTGTTCGACAGGTCTCATTTGCATTTTCCTCAACGTTTGTACCTTGTTGAATATATTCATGTTATGATTGGAGAGAGTCGTGAAGATTAAATAGACCGCATACATTTCTTTTTTTTTCTATTTTTGGGGGGATGAGTTTGTTTTTCCTGTGTGCTTTCCGATGTCTTCATCTGCCCCTTTATCTTTGCTGACTGCACTGCTAAATTAGACGAAAATCACAGCTTAGTTTCATGTTCTCGCTTTGTAGATGGATTGGGCTGTGCTGTTTGTTAGATTGATGCTCGCGAATTCTAACTTCTAGATGCTGTTGAGGCCTTTTGTTTTGTTTATTTTCCCACTTCTTCGTCTTATCAAGGGATATGTTGCTATCATGTTTACCGTTCACCACTCGCTCAAAAAGCCTTTGAAGAGCACATGATGATGGCCATTGTGCATCTCTCTCTCTCTCTCTGTGTCAGCAAGCCTGTCTCTCTGTATATATGTGTGTGTGCGTGCGCAGGAGTAAGTGTGTGTGTGTGTGTGTGTGTGAGAGAGAGAGAGAGAGAGAGAGAGTGTGTGTGTGTGTGTGTGTGTGTGTGTGTGTGTGTGCTAATTTACCGTCGTTTTTCTAATTATTGCTCGATCATGTTGCACAGAAATGATCACCACAATTTGTCGCTAGGAAGCAAGCTTCTTTGTTGCATGTTCGTAATCACACGAGTAGATTGATTTTTGTGTGAACGTTCGTTTCTTCAAGTTAGTGTGTACCATGATTTTTCCTAATGTTTTGAATCAGGATGTTAAGTCCGGATGTCATGCTATGTGTCTATTGTCAGGGACTGATTATTAAATTGATCGACCGTTTGACGGATTTGGCTGAAGAATGCGTGTTCGTGTGTGTGTGTGTGTGTGTGTGTGTGTGTGTGTGTGTGTGTGCCTGTTGGCACAATGACTGGGTCAACTCCAATGTCTTAAGTATCTTAAGAAGGCAGATTGGTGGGCTGAGTAGTCTCAGTCTGCTGTCTATCTGCCTGATTCTCTCCTTCTCTGTCTCCCTCCCTCACACTCACACGCGCGCGCGCGCGCACACACACACACACACACACACACACACACACACACACACAACCAAAAAAAAACGCACCTGAACAAACAAAAGCACACCCTCAGGAAATCCTCAGCAAATGATCTGTTTATTGCTCATTGGTACATTTCTCATTTCACTTGAACTCCGCTGCTGCGCTCGCTCATACTTACTGACTCCTCAAGGAGCAGAAAAACAACAACAAAAACAAGAGAAAGGAGCGAGCCAAGTCCAGACCGCTCAATCAGTGGACGTCCCCTCAGTCTTCAGTCTTCAGAGGCAAGAAGTCTTTGTAGCAGTTCGCATCCCTCATCACGCCTGTCAGGTCGGCATAGACGGAACTGAAGGGTGGACACAGGTCAATGCCGGCGCCCGTCTCCTCACACGGACCTGTGTTCTTCTTGTCCCACGGTTTGTCTCCGGTGCACCCCCACCTCAGACAGGCCTGGTGGGGAGAAAAACAACAACACGCAAGTGAAAAAAACAACCCACA
>NC_134898.1:9865018-9870018 GCF_041734735.1 Babylonia areolata | reverse complement strand
CAACAAGAAGCACTACAGGGGAAGTATGGAATGAAGGTCAGAGTAATCAACTTGATGAATGTGGCCATCAAATGGATGAAGATCGAAGCAGAGTTGTTGTTTATTATGGCATAACCATCTGTTTTAAAAAGGTAACTTTGTTATATGCGAGGTTGCACGAGGCGCATGGGATGCTCTCTCTCTCTCTCTCTCTCTCTCTCTCTCTCTCTCTCTCTCTCTGTATACTCAAACTTATTAGACTGCCAACATCACGATTGTGTAGGTAAGCATATGAAATGCTGCTGCTGCAAGAGGAGAAGGGCAAACAGAACTGGGTATTCCATATCAATAAAACACTAACGGAACATTGATTCGGTCTGGTCTGGATGTGCCAAGGAGTAGGGCACGAGAGCGGCTTTGTATCGGAATTTAAAGATTGACTTATTGCATGTTACAAACAAAACTGGCACGGAGAAATAGAGAGCAATGATAGGTATAAATGGTTCTACTCATTTAAATCAATTTTTCAAAAGGAGAAATATATCAAGATCGTAACAAACAAGTGGCATAGAATCTGTTTTGCGAGGCTCAGATTGAGAGCACTTGGACTGAATGCCAACAGAAGATGGTTCGATTCAGACGTAGCAACATCCCCTTGCCCAATGTGTGGCGAAAGCCCAGAAGATGAAAACTATTCCATATTTGACTGCAAAAGATAAGAAGAATTGCGAAAAACTGTACCCTTTTCAGTACAGCTCCAGTGCAGAGAAAAGATTTGTTCGGCATACTGATGACAGAAAATGAAGATATGATACTCTCACCAGCAAAATATGTGTCCGAGGCAGTAATACGTAAAACGTCTACTATCGGTCCAAATACTCATTAATTAAAAAGCATAGATAAAAGGAAGGGTTACATTTGGATGGTCAATTTCGACAATGTATTGTTCTGATTTGTTATAAGTTTTATATGTACTTTGTTATGTGTTCGTATTAATATGATGTGTATCAATGTCACATGTTTAGATAATTATTATTCGGATTATAATATGTACTTTTTTTTTTTGCTGCCCCATTCATCTGCACCGTTTCAGTGGCATTATTCCCACGCCGCTCATTTAGATTCCCCCATTCACTGCCACACCCGGGTTCGTCCGTCGCAGTTCCAGCGTCGGCAGTCCACAGGGAACCATCGATGTTAGGTCGCCAGGAGGCCATACACCAGAGGAGACCTTGCACTGCTGCTGAGTCACTTCGGTGGTGTTCAGTGGTGCCTGTTCTGTTTTAACGTACTTAGGACACCACCTACTAAGCCCCTACTAACGACAATAATGGCTTAGTTGCGGAGCCAGACTGAGTGAGCGTCCCTCCCAGAGTGGAGACCGCCACCACGTCCCTCAAACAACAGCCCCCCATGAATCTGCCGACACTGACGACATTGACAGGACTCACCCCAAGCACGGAAGTGGAGGGGTATCGAAACTGAGGTCACCATGAGAGCAGGGCATGAAAGGCCACAGACTTTGAGACTATTTTGTTTATATTGATGACGATGAAGGAGAAGGAGGATGACGATGATGATGACGATGTTGCTATGGAGATCCATTTTGGTTTGGGACTGCGTGACAAGGCTGTACTCTACGCTTTCTGTCATAATGATATCCCGGCGTTAACCAGGCCCGAGAGATACAGACACTTGCAGTGTTGGTCAGGTAATTAGAGCAACACACCCAAAGACGCATCCTTGAAGTGGATGACACTCGACTGTGTGGTCCCAGTCTCCACATTTAAGCCCACTGCACACTCAACTCTGGGTAGGAGCCGGCCACGGGCCGAAAAACCCACCTCCGCTGGGATTCGAACCCGCGTCCTCCCAGCCGTCAGTCCGCGACGCTAACCACTTAGCTACGGCGAATATGTACTTTGTTTCCTGTGTACTGTTCAAACCTTAGAGACGAACGACTGGGGGGGAAAAGGCACAGTACCCGCCTGCCACATGGACATTTTAAGCAAACGACAAAGTACCAAAGTGCCGCGTATCCCTCAGTAGTTTAGTTTACTTTGGTTATGTTTTTCCTTTCTGTTCCATTTTATTTGTTTTGCGCCATTTTTGTTCTGATTTGTTTGTACCTACCATGTCACTAGAGCTTTAGAGCTAATGACATTAAACATTTCAGTGTTCAGTGTTCAGTTCTCTCTCTCTCTCTCTCTCTCTCTCTCTCTCTCTCTCTCTCTCTCTCTCTCTCTCTCTCTCTATATATATATATATATATATATATATATATATATATATATACGGGAGTTCAGCTGAGGGTTCAGGTAGATGTGTGCTCTTTGGCACAATTGGCTTTTCATTGTACCTGTGCGGCCGTTCAGTTAGCAGCCTACACATAGACACACATACAAGCACGTATAAACACACACACACACACACACACACACACACACACACACACACACACGCACACACACGCGCGCGCGCGCGGGCGCGCACACACACACACACACACACACACACACACCCCGCGAAAAGAGAGGAATGGGGGACTGGACGGAGGAGGGACAACACATCTCTCACCACACATCTGGCTGGGGAAATCGTTGAGTTCGTCGTCCTTGAAGCATTCGAAAGTGAACTTGGACTGAGCGTGTTTCTCTTTGTCGTAGGTTTTGGAGTAACTTTTCTGCCAGGGTTGGAAGGTGATTCTGAAGTTCTTGTCTTTGTCCTCTGCGTAAGGCGCTCCATCTTCGTCAAAGCCTTGATTAAAGATTTCGTCGACGTTCAAATTACCCCCTTTCTTGTTGAAGAGGTTCCGGGTGCCTTTTGAGTTGATGAACTGAAACACAGAAAGCAGTTACATCCATTTCACTTTTTTTTTTCTTTTTCTTTTTTTTTTCTTTTTTTATACCGGTGTAGCAACCTATTCGTATCCTCTCTGGATTTACTCCAGTGTAATGTCCCAAACCCGCCCTCCCCCCCCCAGCGCCCCCCCCCCCCCCCCCTTCGGTAGATCCCCCCGTGGGACGCATCAGTATTCCAAATTGTACCCTCCGGGGGACTTGTCAGTGTGGTAAATCATCCCACGGGGGACCTGTCAGTGTGGTAAATCATCCCACGGGGGACCTGTCAGTGTGGTAAATCATCCCACGGGGGACCTGTCAGTGTGGTAAATCATCCCACGGGGGACCTGTCAGTGTGGTAAATCATCCCACGGGGGACCTGTCAGTGTGGTAAATCATCCCACGGGGGACTTGTCAGTGTGGTAAATCATCACACGGGGAACCTGTCAGTGTGGTAAATCATCCCACGGGGGACCTGTCAGTGTGGTAAATCATCCCACGAGGGACCTGTCAGTGTGGTAAATCATCACACGGGGGACCTGTCAGTGTGGTAAATCATCCCACGGGGGACCTGTCTGCTTTCAAATATCAACTTAACAATATCAAACAAAGAAATCAAGAAAGCGTGCAAGCATAAAAAAAAATCATCACCAGGATTGGACGGCATTACAAACGAAATGGTCAAAACAAGTCTTCCAATAACTATCCATATCATTCAAAAAATGTTTAACATTATTTTCACTCAAGGTATATATCCAGATTGTTGGAAAAATGGTTTAAACATTCCATTGTATAAAAATGGGAACCCGGGAGATCCAAATAATTATCGGGGAATAACCTTAACCAATACCTTGGGAAAAGTATTCTGCACAATATTAAATAATCGAATAACTGAGTACCTAGAACAAGGTGAACGCCTAACAAAGGAACAAATTGGATTTCGGAAACACTACAGAACAACTGATCAAATCTTCATTCTAAAAAAGATCATTAATGAGGTAATAAAAGTAAAAAATGGTAGATTATACGGTTGTTTTGTTGTATTGAAAAAGCTTTTGATAATGTTTGGCACGATGCCCTGTTCCTAAAGTTGAAAAAAATGGGCATAACTGGAAAATGCCTTGATATAATTAAAGACATGTATGATAATTCCAAAATTCAAATATTAATTCATACGGAGGTCTCAGCACAGAAATAACTGTACAGAAGGGTGTACAACAGGACAATACACTAAGCCCAACTTTATTTAATATTTTCATAGATGATATTGTAAAATCTATGGAAAGTAACGATTCTCCAAAATTCAATGCTGTTTCACCGAGCAATGAACCATGTTTACTTTATGCTGATGATCTGGTTATTCTGTCTTTAACAAGAAAAGGATTGCAACAAAAATTACATAATTTGAACACATATTGCCATAATTGGCGATTAAAAATTAAAAGAGAAAAAACGAAAGTGGTAATCTTTACAAAATCTGACCCAAAAGTACCAATATATTTCTACTGTGGGGAAGATATAATACAATATCGATTTATGGGGCGGAGGTATGGTTACCTTACCAAGTCAAACCGGATGATTCTTTCGATTTAGCACATCTTTTTGACGACTGCTTATCGAATAAGTTTCCACATGAAAAATTACACATTAAATTCTGTAAGCAATTACTTGGAGTACACAAAAAAGCTATGGTGCTTCCTGTGTTAGGTGAACTGGGCAGATTCCCAATAAGTTTAAAGATACTGTGCCAAATTATTACATATTGGATTCACATTATTCAATTACCAGAAACGTCCCTCATCAACAAAATATATAAGTCCATGTACCAACAAGAAAATACAACTTCCCCATGGTTGATTTTTGTTAAAAAGATACTCGAAATTATAGGCCTTGGTCACATTTGGAAAACTCAATTCACATTCAGCGTACATAGACTGAAATACGTCGTGTATAAAAAATTAGAAAATGAATATATCAAATACTGGAAAGATAAAAGAGAAACAACATTAAAGCTAAAATTTTACAATAAGATTGTAGCAGAGTACAAAACTGAAACCTATCTTTTAAATATATCAGATACAAAACACAGACAAGCTTTAACAAAACTCAGAATAAGCGCGCATGACTTAAAGATTGAGAAAGGTAGATATTTAAATATTCCACAAGAAGACAGATTGTGCA
>NC_134898.1:9852518-9860018 GCF_041734735.1 Babylonia areolata | reverse complement strand
TGTTTGTTGTTGTTTTCTCGATAACAGACATTGTCACTTCTAAGGCTAAATTCATGTTAATGTGACACGAGCATTGATAATGATCTGAAAGAAAGTGAAAGAAAGAAACTACTCTAGCTTTCATAAGAAAAAGGACTCGCATATTTCATGTTCCTATTCTGCCCTCGTGACTCTCCGCCTCAGTCTCGGTCTTTTCATGTTTCTTTCCTCCCCCCGCGCACCCCTCCTCTCTCTCTATCTCTCACACTCTCTACAGTACAATACATACTTTGTTGCCTCTGCAAAATACACCCTCTGGCTTCAAACTAGGCTTCGTGGGTCGGAGCAGCAAAAACATTGCTGTATCTGATAAATTCATTCATTTTATCAAAACTTTTTCCATGTGGCAAACTGCATCCCATTCATGTGAATAGTATCTTGTTTTTGCACATTCCACTTGTCATCCCAGCTCACATGAGATGCTAGTTTTCACTGCCATCGGTGTCTTATTTGGAACCTGGTTTGAAAAATTTCATGTAGCCGTTTGTATTTCGTGATTGAATTTGATAAGATTGCGCTACTCTGCAAATATTGACCGCTGTACCTTAGATATGATGACTAATCATATCATATCTAAGGTACTGCGGTCAATATTTGCAGTCATCAAAAGGCATGCCACCCATCCCTGGCGGGAACTTCCTACTGATCTTCGCAAGCGAAGAACCAGCCATCACCTTAGATATAAACCTGTTTGGAAACCCTGCTCCAGACAGAAAATGAGGGATCACAATCACGTTTTACACTGGTCATTTCTTACTTGCAATCATGCCCATCATTGAACCTATCCTGAATTCATATCTCGCATTTGCAGACACATATAGATTGGAGTTTCATTCCCACAGGAAAACGTTTTCCATAAGGTTTGTTCTTTGAGAAGATGAGTTCCCTTTCTTCACGTTGAGAAATCGGTATCTGCAATTTGTATTTTAGACTAAAAAATAATGTTTTGAATGTTGCCAGTAAACAACAACAACTTACCTCGTTTTAAAGTAGGAAATAATGACTTGCTGTGGGCCAAATGCAGATATTTTATTTATTTATTTTACGATACCACGAGCAAGGAAATGTTTAGTTGATTTGGATTCTACTTTCGCATTTTTTTTTGTCTCGTTGCAACAAACAGTATCTTCATGAAATCTATCACCAAAACGTAAAACAAATAAATGAATAAACAACAGAACCACCGTTTCGATGTGGTAAGATTTTTTTTCAACTTGAACGAGCATTCATATTTCTGTTTTGATTTTGAATACAGATATTGGCCGATTCTGTGACATTCCAGGGATGTGTTTAGTACAATCACAATACACCACTGCTGTTAAGCGCCTTCATTTATTTATAAGATTGTTCAACCATTTTGATCCTTTTAGACTTGGAAAAATTACAAAATTACGTTTAGTTTTATAAACATAGAATAATTTATCAAGCGTCGTGTAGTCATCTCGTATCTAGAATTTTAAATGAAGAAATCAAGAATAAGCTATCGATTTTTTTTCATGTGGTAAATTGGGTGAAACCATTGTAAAGTGAGTCGTTTACGATTATCAGAGCATTCTAAAAGATTTAACTATGACATAAGGTACCTTGACTATTCATGTTGTGTAAATGAAACACAATATTAGCTTGTTGGTTGCTATAAATTATTTGTTCAGTCGAAAGCATATAAAAGAGACCAGTCTTAAGTATGAAACAAATAAAGCATAATAAAAACCGACATGAACATCGTCTTCTGTGCTTTTTCAAAATATCAAGTCTGCACCAACCAACAAACAGGAGAACTTTCGTGTGATTCCTGGGAGCAACTTTAGGCCTTACCTAGGTCTTGAACTGTTCCAGAAATCAACTGGATATGGTCTGAGTGAAAGAACGCAGTCATCATTTATACTCCAATATCTGCCCTGCTCATAAACCTGGCTACCATTCGCTTTTGTTGCTGTTGACAATAACGTGGCTCCCGGGGACATTTGATCTCCGCCACAAAGCCCAGCAACCCATTGTCCTTCCGCCGACAGGCGACAAATAATGAAGGTGACAAGAAATTGATGCTGTCAAGAGATTGATACTGGCATATGACTTGATCATTATTTCATCCCAGCTCTGAACAAAGAAAGCCAAGGCTGCCTTTACAGTTAACCCTCGGTATGTCTTCTCTGCGACTTCGAGGGATGCGATTCGAATAAAGGGAGCTGCTTTCATATGAACAGGCCAAGCTTTTGACAAGGAAGGCTTTATTCGTAGTTGCTTATTGGATGACATCTGCAGTGGACAGGGTTATGGCATGTGATATTCGCCTTCACTTTTTTTGTTTTGCACCTTTGCTTCTCTGAACCAGGGTGTATGATGCTATGGTTCAGTGTCTGACATGGAGGGGGAAGGGAGGGAGGCGGGATGGAGGGTTCGTCTACTTTCTTGAACTGAACTGATTGTGAATAAAAGTAAGCATAATATATGTATATGTATACACACTCACAAACATACACGCGTGCGTGTGTGTGTGTGTGTGCGCGCACATACACACACACAGTCCTTTTGCAACGTCTGAACCCTTGCTTTGATATTTTCAGGGGGCTTAAAGAGGATTATAGCTCACAACGTGCTTAAATATGATCTTATTACAAAGCGTTTGAATCTGCTTCTGGTCGAATTTACTTCACAAGAGATTTGCATGGAAATTCATTCGCATCTCCAGACTGAAGAATGCAAACGCCAGCATACAGAAATCGTACATTGGCTGTGAAAAGAATAATGATCTGGAAACCTTAACATCTGTAAAATACCGACAAAATAACCCCCAAAACAAAACAAAAACAGAAACAACCAACAACAACAATAATAACGAGATATGCAGTATGCATTTCATATAAAAGTGTTTTCACTTGTTCACAGATATGCCTACAAAATAGTCAGGCTTAACCTTTTCTGTATTGTGTCATAGACATACAGGTATATATATATATATATATATATATATATATATATATATATATATATGTATGTATGTATGTATACTGACTGCATGATTCAGATGTTAGACGTGCACAGAAGCTTGCAGCTTCCATTGTATCGTATCGTATCGTATTATACTACGTTGTGCTGTACTATGCTGTGCTGTCATTTCCTGCCCGCCCTGTTGTGTACGTGACTATAATGTCATTTTGTGTCATTTCTACAGTGTGCGTTTGATTCCCTCATCACTATTTGTGCTTCTACATTACTACCTTGTAATGGTTTCCAGACTTACGCCTGGGGAACGTCTGTGAAACTAAACAGTGAGCTGTGAAATAATACTCGCTGTGATCAGAAGTATTGATGTTCCGGACTAAACCGTCCTTCTTAGGGGACTGTGGAAAGAGGAAATGACAGTGGAGGTGAGGGCAAGACCAAAGAGAATTCATGAGTTTTATTCACCAGCTAAGCCGAAGACGAGCAGAGGCTGGACTATATATTGATTGATTGATGTGGATACTTATACAGCGCCGATCCTCCGTCGGAGACCAAGCTCTAAGCGCTTTACACACGGGGTCATTTTACACATCTGGCTAGCGGCTGTCTACCTGGGCAGAGCCGACTGACGGCTGCCACTGGGCGCACATCATCCGTTTTCCTGTGTCATTCAATCAGATTTCGGGCACGCACACGTACACACTCAGACAAACATGTATCATTTTACGTGTATGACCGTTTTGTTTATTTACTCCGCCATGTAGGCAACCATACTCCGTTTTCGGGGATGTGCATGCTGGGTATGTTCTTGCTTCCATAACCCACCAAACGCTGACATGGATTACATGATCTTTAACGTGCTTATCTGATCTTCTGCGTGCATATACACACAAAAGAGGGTTCAGGCACTAGCAGGTCTGCACACATGTTGACCTGGGAGATCGGAAAAATCTCCACCCTTTACCCACCAGGCACCGTTTACCGAGATTCGAGCCCGGGACCCTCAGATTGAAAGTCCAATGCTTTAACCACTCGGCTATTGCGCCCGTCAGGTTGGGAACATTCACAGTGAAGAGTCACAGGGGACTGGAGAAGAAGAGGAAACGTCTGAAGTCGGGTTGATTGACAAGAAAGGTGTAGTTACAGTAGTCATAATAACAATAACAGCAACGATAGCAAAGAAAATCAAAGGTGGAAGGATAGTAAAAGGAGCGGTGTGTGTGTGTGTGTGGGGGGGGGGGGGGGGGGGGGGGGGGGTAGGGGGGGAGAGAAGTGAAGTGGGAACGAATAGGTACAGAGACTCGTGTAGGTCACCTGGTAATCCTACTTCCTTGATACACTGTCTCGAACAAACAGAAGGTGATATTGCGAGGGCTCTCTCTCTCTCTCTCTCTCTCTCTCTCTCTCACACACACACACACACACACACACACACACACACACACACACACACAAATACACACACACACACACACACACAGAAGGCGATATTACGTGGGATTTCTCTCTCTCTCTCTCTCTCTCTCTCTCTCTCTCTCTCATCACACACACACACACACACACACACACACACACACACACACACACAGAGAGAGAGAGAGAGAGAGAGAGAGAGAGAGCCTGTACCAGTACTAACTGAATCTGAAGAAGGGAAAGGGCACAGGTGGCCTAACACATACCAGGGACGTGCAACAGATGGCGCACGGTGTGGATATAAATACATCAAAGAACAGCTGATGGATTTCCCTGCTTTTTGATAAGCTGCCACCGCCACTGCTGTCATCATCATCGATTCATCGTCGTCGTTGTCATCATCATCATCATCATTATCATTATCATCTACATCGTCATTATCGCTATCGTCATAAAGTGCCGACTTGATGCCGTTTATCCATCGTTCTCTGTTTCCCTGTCTCTATCTCTGTGTTCTGCCTGTCTGTCTGTCTGTTAGTCTGTCTGTCTGCCTGTCTGTCTATCTGTCTGTCTACCTGTCTGTCTGTCTGTCTATCTGTCTGTCTCTGTTTCCCTTTCTCTGTGTGTGCATCAAACAAAAATATAAAACAACTTGATGCTTTGTCATGAATTATCTTACATAATCTGCTGAAACCGAATCAATGAATGAGCTCTCTCTCTCTCTCTCTCTCTCTCTCTCTCTCTCTCTCTCTCAGTGGGTGGAAGAAAATAATATTACAGGTGAATGTCAAGCAGGGTTCAAGACTGGATACTCAACAATCGACCACATGTACACCTTGCTAGCTCTAGTTCAAAAACAATTTTCATACAATCGTAAATTATATGTAGCATTTATAGATTTTGAAAAGGCTTTTGATTCCATAAATAGAAATCTCCTTTGGCCAGTTCTCTTAAAGAATGGTATAACAGGTAAATTATATAGGTGTATCAAAAGTATGTATGATGTAGTTAAAGCTAGAGTCCGATGTGGTGCCAAACTGACAGATTACATAACATGTACTTCTGGGGTTAAACAAGGTGATGCATGCAGCCCAGTTCTTTTTTCTTTATTCATAAACGAATTAGCAATAGAAGTAATTAATAATGGTAGGCATGGCGCTATGCTTTCACTTGATGCTTTTGAATTATTTATTCTTTTGTTAGCCGACGATGTCATTTTGATTTCAGAGACAGTTATAGGCCTACAAACACAATTAAATAGTCTACAGCGTGCAACAACATCTCTTCAGCTAAAGGTAAATATGTCTAAAAGTAACATCATAGTATTTCGGAAAGGTGGATATTTAAGTGTAAGAGAACGGTGGTTTTATGATGGCGCTACATTACCTGTTGTTAATGTATATAAATATTTAGGAATTATATTTTCAACACGCTTAAGTTTTGGTGCTGCTTGCAAGGTACTTGCAAGTAAAGCAAAAGGTGCTCTGATATGTGTTATGAAAAGATCATATTCGTTAAACAATAATTCATTTCATTTATTCATTAAGCTTCTTGACTGCCAAATACAACCAATAGTGCAATATGGATCTGAGTTATGGGGGCTTGATAATTCTGTTTTTCATTGTGAATCAGTTCATTTAATGGCTTTAAAGAAATTTTTAGGAGTCGATATGCGAACGCCAAACGACCTTGTTTATGGTGAAACAAATCGTTATCCAATATATATAAACTCTATTGTGAACTGTATTCGCTACTGGCTTAAAATTGTACGAATGGAAGATAACAGAATACCGTTTAAGGCTTATAAAATGTTGTATGATTTAGATAATAAGGGAAAGAAAAACTGGGTAACTAAGGTTCGTCTTTGTTTGTTTGAATATGGATTTGGCTTTGTGTGGATGGAACAGGGCGTTGGTTGTGTTAATGGTTTTGTATCTGTTTTCCGCCAAAGGCTGATCGATTGTAGATGGCAAACGTGGTATAATCACATTCACACTAGCAATAAATTTGATATGTATAGAACGTTCTGCAGTATACATGATTTAAAACATTATTTGCTGCTAGATATAGATAGACACTTGAAATTTATTACAACGTAGTTTAGATTAGGAATATCTGAATTGACAACGCATCGCTCAAGGTACAAATCGTTTAGTGAAAAGGAGTTAGTCTGTCCATTGCGTAATGAATCCCAAGAAAATGAGGTACATTTTGTCCTTTGTTGCCCGGCACTAACAAATATTCGTGAAATGTTTTATAAAACCAAAATATTACAAACACCCCTCCCTGTTTAGATTAAGTCTACTTATGTCGTCAAGCAATAGTAAGGAAGTTCGTGATTTTTCTTTGTTTTTGTATAAGGCTTTCAAACATAGAGAAAATGCTGTTTCGTGAAATGAATATGATTACATGTTTTGTTATCCGTATTTATACTTGTTTGCACAATGTTCATGTGAACCCCTTCACGTGGGGCTGAGGCCTATATGTGAATAAACCATTCCGTTCCGTTCCGTTCCGTTATCTCTCTCTCTCTCTCTCTCTCTCTCTCTCTCTCTCTCTGTGTGTGTGTGTGTGTGTGTGTCTCTGTGTGTGTGTGTGTGTGTGTGTGTGTTTCCATCTATCTGTTTATCTATGTCACTAAACGTCTTTGTATCTCTCTCTCTGTACACACACACACACACACACACACACACACACACACACACACACACACACACACACACACATATATATATATCTGATCTTCTGCGTGCGTTCTGTGTGTGTGTGTGTGTGTGTGTGTGTGTGTGTGTGCGTGTGTGCGTGCATGCGTGCGTGTGTGTGTGTGTGTGCACCGAATGAAATATGAAACATGGATTTGCTGTTTGTCATGAATTGTCTTTATGAATCAGAATAAACGAATCTTCCTCCACCACCACCCCCCCCTCCGACCCACCGCCTCTCTCTCTCTCATACACTGTATGTTCTCTGTCCTTGTCTCTCTGTCTGTCTGTTTTCAATTATCTATCCGGCTATGTCTCTGAATGTCCTTCTATTTCCCTCTCTCTCTCTCTCTCTCTCTCTCTCTGGTGTGTAAAGATATAGATAGATGGAGGGATGGGAAAC
>NC_134898.1:9810018-9850018 GCF_041734735.1 Babylonia areolata | reverse complement strand
CCAGCAAGTCTGTCAGCTCGCTCATTTCCCTTAACACGTGCATGTCATGCATTCCCCTTAACACCTTCATGGAGGTGTGAGCTATGATGGAGTCTGAATGCAGAGAAAGAGAGACTACAGACCCAGGAAGAAGAGAGACGGTGATCACGATAGGAGTGAACTTGACTGTGCACATCTCACGCGCTATCTCACACACACGAAACACACAGACAAAAAAAAACAAAAAACGCGGGCATACATACACACACGCATGTATGCACGCGTGCGGGCATACACACACACACACACACACACACACACACACACACACATACACACAGACACACACAGACAGACACACACACACACACACACACACGCACGCACACACACACACACACACACACACACACACACACACACACACACACACACACACACACAGAGTCAGCGTGTTCTCAGTCGCTCTCAGTTCTCTGTCCCAGTCGCTCTCTCTCAGTTTCAGTTCTCTTCTATAGTTACCCGGTGTGACACTGACGTGATACCACCGCACACACACACACACACACACACACACACACACACACACACACACACACACACACACAAGCACTCTTGCACTTCATCAGAACAGAAGAAACAGGTAAGTATGTACCAATGTTTTATTGAATATAACTCAATGATGATAATATGCAAAGTAGCTGTGAACGAGGGCTGAATATTGCTGCAGAGAGTTTAACTGCTGCTAATTTATCAGTGGGAAGGAAATCCTTGAAGCAGCTGCCACTTTATTGACCGATCCATTGTATGTGGCAAGCCACAGTAAAGGTGGGCGTTACCAGTTCAACTGTTCAACAACCACTCATTTTCTAATGGGGAGGAAATCCTTGAAGCATTTGGCCTTGTCCACTTTGTCAGTCAGATCACCTCCCGTGAATCGGCGACACATGTCGATACTGCGGCCAACTCGTTCACAGGCATAATCGTCCTTGTAGTCACTGCAGACCCAGTCAAGGCAGTCCTGTGGAACAGACATGGCATAAAACTGATATACAAATACGTCTGGAAACACGTTTCACTGTTAGTTAGTAATTGTTGATGTGGCTGTCTTGGCTCACACATTTGCATCACGACAGTTCGTGGACTGTGTTTTGTTTTTGTTTTTTTCAGCGAAGGCAGTGACGGCAGCCCAGTCAACTATACAACAGATACGTGTTAACAAAGACGAGTAGCGATGATAACTGTCATATAAACAGTTTAGTTAGGGCTAGTGCTTGTGTGCTTGTGTGTGTGTGTGTGTGTGTGTGTGTGTGTGTGTGTGTGTGTGTGTGTGTGTGTGTGTGTGTGTGTGGTGTATGTCTGTGTGTGTCTGTGTCTGTGTGTCTTTGTGTCTGTATCTGTGTCTGAGTATCACTGTCCATGGTCAGTGTATCTGTCTGTCTGTCTCTTTCTCCTCTCTCTCTCTCTCTCTCTCTCTCTCTCTCTCTCTCTCTGTGTGTGTGTGTGTGTGTGTGTGTGTGTGTGTGTGTGTGTGTGTGTGTGTGTGTGTGTGTGATTGTGCGTGGCTGTGTCTGTGGTCAGTGTGTAGTTGTACCATAACATCAAAGTTCACATGAATGATTTCTATGTACGGAAAGATGTATGATTATAACGAGAGAAGAAGACGATGGCCAAGAACAGAACGAACGAACGAACGAAAAATTATTTTTCCATGGTATTGAGATAAGCATAATGATGAGAATGCTTTTTCCATCCAGCCCAGGGGCACAAAATGAAAACAAAACGCACAAGAATAAACAAAAAGAAAAAATTCAGAGACAGAGAGAAAATTCAGAGAGAGAGAGAGAGAGGGGGAGAGAGCGAGAGCGATGTCACCGACCAGAAAGGCATCCATAGGATCACAGGAATACTTGGTGACACATTTGGTGTGTTTATAACTGGACAGGATCTGGGAGCACGTGACAATGGCTTCACTACGTCGTTTTTCACTGCAGTCCTGGGTCATGATTCGTGTGGCGTTCACACACTTGGGATTCCTGAGCACCACAACATCTTTCTCGTGTACAGCACAAACAATGAGAGGTTTGTTTCCTACTGATTGAACTGCTTCAAAGTGTATGAAAATCAGGAAATGAGTAGATAATGTGGAATAAAATATAGTGATATGTTGATGTTATTTCTTCTTCTTCAACTTCTTCTTCTTCTTCGTTCTTGTCTTCTTCTTCTTTTTCTTCTTTCTTTCTTTCTTTCTTTGTCCTGTTTCTTCATTTGTATCTTCATGTGAATCATTCTCTCATCATATTTCTCATAGAACATTTTTCTTATGGTTATTCTCACAGCAGCATTCATGTTGATAGATAAGTCGAAATTCTACATATGACTTGAACGACGATTATAAGTCGAAGATGTGAGCATGTGTGTGTGTGTGTGTGTGTGTGTGTGTGTGTGTGTGTGTGTGTGCTGAAAAAAAAATAGCATCCTCATTATCATCAGTATCAGCACAACCATCAGCACTACCTGCACCATTATCATGATCAAAATACCATCATCACTACCATGTCTATCATTAGTATCGTCATCGTCGTCCTCCTCCTCTTTCTCCTCTACATCGTTATCATCATTAACTTTACACGCAAAATACGTACATCTGCGCAATGCCAGTGTTGGTGAAGACGTCATAGTAGATGACCTGTTCACGTCCCTCCAGTCCCAGCTCCTCGTTACGGTCAACAACTTCCTGTTTGTCGAGCCCACCTGGGGACAGCACACTTGTCATTTCTCTGTCTGTCTGTCTGACAGACGTAACACTGTTCTGGAAACTGTTTGATACTTAAATCGAACCCATGTTAACCTATGCAGCGGAAATTTGGGGTCTGCAAGACAACACTGTCATGGAAAAAGTTCATACTCATGCAATGAAGCGTATGATGAACGTTCCATTACAAGCTTCTAATAAAACGACTTACGGAGAAACGGGTCGTTATCCTTTATACATAAGAACATACGTTAAATCCTTTAAATACTGGTTAAGACTTAAACATTTACCCACGACTGGATTAGCTAGACAGGCATGTGAAATGTTAGTATTACAACATGAAACAGGCAGATATAACTGGGTCTCTCTGATGAAGAAAGTCCTGACAGAAAATGGTTACGACATAGTTTGACTCAGTCAAGAAGTAGGCAGTGAAGTACAATTTATTTTTGAATTTAAAGAACGTTTAGTATGTTGTTATAGACAAAACTGGCATGCTGGCATGGATGGAAATGATAAATACGTCTGGTTCCTATCATTTAAAAGTGCATTGGAGGTAGAGAAATATCTGTTAATTGTTACACATAAATGGCACAGATACAACCTCGCTAGATTCCGAACAAGAACCCTTGGCTTAAAATGCTAATAGAAAATGATTTGAAGCAACCAACGATAACAGGTGTTCAATGTGTGCAGGGACAAACAGTATTGAGGACGAAATGCATTTTGTTTTTGACTGCCCAGCGTATGCAGATATTCGCAGAGGATACAAACTATTCAGTGAACCAGCTGCACAAAGAAGAGATCTTGGAGCAATACTCTCAACTGAACGTGATGAAGCAATAATTTCTTTCGCAAAATTCATTTCAGAAGCTAGCGATTTTCGTAGAAAGAATACCAATATTTAGTTTTCCCCTCGGTTACCAGTGGAGAGTAATGTGGAATAAGGGATTTGATTTAGTCAGTAGCCAGATGGTCGTCTCGAAACTATAACGGGGGGAGTGGGGGGGGGGGGGGGGGGGGGGGGGGGGGGGGGGGGGAGTGCGTGATGATAAATGTATATCGGTGTAGATGTGTGTGAATGTATGAGTGGTTGTGCGTCAGCGTGTGCGAGTGTGGATGAGCATATTTTGGTTCATTATTGATTGTTTGCTTTTGGATACGTGTTTCTATTTCAACCAGACAATTTTGGTCAGTGCTTATTGGCACTATGGTTTGTAACCCCCTTGCCAGAAGGGTATCTTTGCCTATAGCAATAACATCAGTGTCTGTCTCTCTCTCTCTCGAACCTTGGAAAGGAACGACGGAAAAACAAGGCACATTACCACATGACAATGACAAAGTTCCAAGGTGTCTCAAATCTCTCATTAGTTTATGTTTTTTCAATTCTGTTTATTCCTTTCTGTCCATTTCATCTGTTTTGCACCATTTTGTTCTGATCAGTACCTACTATATCACTAGAGCTTTTCAGCTAATGACATGAAACATCTCTCTCTCTCTCTCTCTCTCTCTCTCTCTCTGTGTCTCTCTTTCATTGTCTGTCTGTCTGTCTGTCAGAATTGAACATGAACGATACAGCAAGTCTATGTTCTATAAATCAATGTGCTTGCATCAGTCAACGACACATATATGGCAATTATTGGACAACCTACCTTCTTTAAACCACAAAACATAATTGACTCTCTGGACACAGACACGGTTTTAATGCTATTCAAAAATGCAGAAATGACAATTGATTTGAGACAGCAACAGGCTCTCATAAAGCATATGACACACTTGAATGAATGCAGCCACTGAATATTCTTCTGAAACAGATAGTGGGTATCATATAGATAAGGAGCTTGAGAGTTCTATTCTGCGTTTGATTAGTCTATTCGCATATGTTGGTGGGCTTTTCGCCTCAAGCACAAACGGGTATCAATACTGAAGGGTGTTTGTACGTTGCAAAATCATGGACATCTTTCAGGAAATAAATGGATTGAAATAGTTTTGTGCTTCTGATCATTTTCCCTCTTAATCAATGAACTGGAAAAAGAGTTGTCTGAAAAGGCAGAAATGACATACAGAATACTTGACGAAGTGCAGCTGTGTTTGAAACTGTTTGTAGACGATACATTTCTAGAAGTAGAGATATACATCTTTTGATCTACAGAATAAAGGCAATACAAGATTTTGCATGGTGCTGGAGAAACACTTCTCATTTATCGAACACTGAAATTGTTTCCATTTTTCGTTTAGAAACGGGCGGGCTCCTATTATATATAGAATTCCAATGTCCAAAATACCAAGTGGGCAAGGAAACGTTTGATTTGTCCACAAAAGAACAATTTCTTCCCAGAAATGCTCATAACCAAATAAAAGTAAAGAAATAGAAATGTCTGTGTATTTCTCGTGGTAATGTAAAACAAAGACGTGATAGTTTGTAAGCAATATCAGTCCAACATTATGAAAATAAAATGTTGATTCCATTTCTGGTCTCTGAAGGTACAATAATACCTGCTGAGCGAAACTGACTTTTTAAAGTACTAGGTATCCAACAAAAACACCTTATCATGAAAACCAAAGTTCCCTTCAGCATGCAGGAGTATTTTCAAACATGACATACACAACAAGTTTTGTTGACTACGTTGACTATCCTACTGTGACCATCCCACTCACCACAGATTTGAGGAGGGTAGCCAGCGGGAACAAACTTGTCACTGAAACACTCAAAGCTCCAGCCAGGACATTGGGAAGTCTTTGTTGTCAGGATCCCAGGGCACGAAGGTCACCTTGAAGTCACCGTTCTTGGCCTTTGCCCACGTTCCGGATTTGTCTTTGCCGAACACCAGCACGTTCTCCGTCTTCAGGTTTCCATCTTTCTTGTTGAACAGCACTTTTTTCCAGCCATTGAAATACTGCAATGGGCATTGTATGTTAGACCAGCCATACTTTACATACATACATAAAGCTATTTTTTCTTATCTGGAGACTGAGACTGGTGAAAACACATGTATGTGCGCGTGTTCATACCTACAATTTGTAGTATTGTCTTAGTGTAAAGATACACATATATGTGTTGATTTTTTTTTCATGTGCAATGGTATGCTATCGTGCACCATTACATATGTGTTGTTTCATGAATGTGCTTAGAGCCCATTACATGGGGAGTTAGCGCTACATAAGTAATGTCTGTTCTTCTTTTTCTTCTTATCATTATTATTATCATCATTATTATAGCTATTTTTTACATATAGATAAATACATATAGAGATATCTTTTTAATGGAAAACAAAGCGTGTCCACTATATACTGCAACCAATAATAAACTCTGACGACACAAACGACACATCTCTAGTGAAGAGAAGTAATATTCTGAGTCTCTAACTGAAACAGATGATAAAGCCACCCACCTTGACAGCAATCTTGTTATCAGTACGGCCCTCCCAGCTGCTCTTGCTTTCCAATGGCTTCACTCCCAGCCACAGAGAATCCAGACGGTACTTAGGGTGCAGGTAGATGTTACCAGGGGTCAAGGTCACCATGTAACTGCCACATCTCTGACGCACTGCGTGGTACTTACAGGGCATCTTGGTGTCCTCCTTTCTGCCGTTAAACTGACGCACCATGCGTCCGTTGCCTCCACACTTTCTTGAGCTGGCCATGGCTGAATCACCAAGATATTTCCGTGTGTCATAAAAGGACAGGTGGTACTTTATATCTCTGGCTTTTTTTTAAGCCCACGTTTTCTGTGCAATAAGGAATTCCAAACAAGGTTTAAGGAATTCCAGATGAGGTATGAAATAGAACTGCATAATCAAAAGACATTTTCTTATTTTATCATTCCTATCATGTACACACACGTTTCTATACAATACTTTTTCACTTGTGTACACATGAATCCGCTAAGATAGCAGACAATTATCATAATGCTACAAACTGTAGTTGATATTTCAATATACAGCTACGCGAGATGAAAAATTGTATATGTGGCTTGGGGAATGCGTTGCATGTTTACATTTATAGCTATTTATTTCTCACACACCGTTCACTCTTTCTGTTAAGTGGATAGCTTAAACAGTGAAGCACTATACAATATTTGATATTCAGATAAAAAAAAATATCCGTTTACGTGGTTTGTTGAAAACATACATTCATGCATTAAAAAAAAAGCTTATATATGTGTAATTATATACATATATATATTTTTTTTTAAACTTACCCATTGCAGCCAAGGTCAGGGTTATCAGTACGACGGACACTTTCATGATGACCTGACAAACACACATATCTGAATGACAGCAGTGTGAATCTGTCCATGTCTTATCTGTACATATGTCTGTCTTTTTGTATCTGGCTGTCTCCTGGTCTCTGTTTGTCTCTCTCTCTCTCTCTCTGTGTGTGTGTGTGTGTGTGTGTGTGTGTGTGTGTGTGTGTGTGTGTGTTTGTCTGTCTGTCTGTCTGTCTGTACCTGTCTGATTGCTGTGCCTGTCTGTGTCATGTGTGCGTTTGTTTGTCTCTGTATGTCTAGCTATCTCTCTGTCTCTATTTATCTGTCAGTCAGTCTGTACGTCTGTTATCTCTGTCTGGCTGTCTGTCTTTGTCAATGTCTGTGTTTGTCAGACTGGCTCTCTGTCGGGTTGTCTTTGTCTTTGTCTGTCTCTGTCCAGCTGACTGTCTTTGCCTCTACCTCTCTCTGTCGGACAGTCTTTGTCTATGTCCAGCTTTGTCCAGCTGTCTGTCTAGCTGTCTGCGTCTATGTCCATCTGTCTCTCTCTATCCGTCTTCACTGCTCCCTCTCTCTCTTTATGAATCGACTGATAAAACATAGCAACATGGAAGCGAAGTTGCCGAACTCACCCCGTGTTACACAGACGGCAGCAATATCTGACACAGAGGAACAGAAACTTACACATCTCCGCAGTGTTGATGGTGTTTATATACTTTCTGTCTTGGTCTTCCTGGGAACCCAGATGGTCAGTGAATTGTACTTCAAAGCCGGCCGCTGCAGCAGATGTTTTCGTACTGTATTAATCTGAATTTCCAATTTTGGCCATGATTTTTAATGGCGAGATATTTACCTATGCCTCAGAAGGAAATTTGAATAATATACCTGACGCATTTCTCTCCTGAGAAAATATCAAACGAATTATTCAAAATCAAACTCTGGAAATGCTGTTTTCCATACATTAGAATGCGGTTATTGGGAAAATGTGTACTTCGTGAACTCTTATAACATATGCATATCGAATGATTATCTGCATGCGTCTGAAGGAGGAGTATGATACTTCAAATTAATGCTTTTTCACGAAAGTAATATGCAAACATATATGTGTGCCTGAGTTCGTGCGTGCGTGCGTGCGCGCGCACGCGCGCGTGTGTGTATGTGTGTGTGAAAAAGAGAGAGAGAGAACACTGAATACTGAAATGTTTAATGTCATTAGCTGAAAAGCTCTAGCGAGACAGTAGGTACCCATCAGATTAAAATGGTGCAAAACAGATTAAATGGTACAGAAAGGAAAAAACAGAATTGAAACAACATAAACTAATAAGAGATTTGCGACACTTTGGCACTTTGTCATTTGCTTAAAGTACATGTGACAGGGGCGGTAATGTGCCTTTTTATCAGTTGTTTGTCTCCAAGGTTGGGACAGTACACAGAAAACAAAGTACATATGAACCATATGATAAATATTTACGCATGTAACAGTGACACACATCATGTCAATACAAACACATACTAAAGTACATATAAATCATGAAATAATTATTTATGCCTCAACGTCAAAACCCATCATTTCAATACGAACACATCATATAATTACAATGTCGAGATTAGCCATCCAAATGTAGCCTTTCCTTTTTATCTATACTTTTTTCCTCATAGAACCCAAACTAATTTTTAATTGATTAATGAGTATTTGGACCGATGATGGACGTTTTCCGTACATTTATTGGCTCAGATACATATTTTGCAAGTAAAAGTATCATATTTTCATTTCCTGTCATCAGTATGTCGAACAAATCTTTTCCCTGCTCTGGAGCTGTATTGAAAATGGTACAGTATTTTTCGCAATTCATCGTATCTTTTGCAGTTAAATATTAAATGATTTTCATCTTCTGGGCTTTCGCCACACATTGGGCAAGGAGATGTTGCTACGTCTGAATCGAACCATCTTCTGTTGGCATTCAGCCCAAGTGCTCTCAATCTGAGTTTTTGAAAGCAGATTTTATGCCATTTATTTGTTGCAATGTTAATAAACTTCTTTGCTTGAAATATTGATTTAAATAGATAGAACCATTTATACCTATCATTGCTCTCTATTTCTCCGTGCCAGTTTTGTTTGTAACATGTTATAAGTCTATCTTTATATTCCGATACAAAGCCGCTCTCGTGCCCTAATCCTTGGCACAACCAAACAAGACCGAATCCATATTCCGTTAGTGTTTTCTTAATGTGGAATACCCAGTTCTGTTTGCCTTTCTCCTCTTGAAGTAGCAGCATATCGTATGTTTGTCTACACAATTGTGATGTTGGCAGTCTTGTTAGTTTGAGCCAATATTTTATACAGATTACAATTGATCTAATGTGCAATGGGTACCTGCCGGTTTCGCTATACATTATAGTGTTTGATGAGTGTAATGGGACACGAAGAAAGCGCTTCATTGCAAATGTTTATACTTTTTCCATTTGGTTATTTGATATGAGTCCCCACATTTCCGCTCCATACTTCAAGGCTGGCTAAATATGTGTGTCGGAAAGTTTCCAGAAAAGCTGTGAGTCAGTCGAACGCAGTCTCGTGAGTGATTTTATAATCTGGATTACACCTCTTTTCCCTTTCTATTTGCTTCATCCCACGCAGACATCAAACTCAATCTTGTTGTGAATAACATTCTTAAATATTTATATGTATTTGGTTACTTTAATTCTCTATCATGTTGCACCATTTTTCATGAGTCGAAAGATGACTTCCATTGTGGAAAACTATAATGTTGGTTTTATCGAGATTTACTGTTAGTTGTAGTCTGTCTGCTTCTAGCTTAAGGGCATTTACTTGATTTTGTAACCCTATGGGTGTGCCAACATCATCAGCAAATAGCATTAAGAACAATTCTGTTGTGCCAGGTATCATTTGTATTTCGTGTCTACCCTTCTGTGATACCTCCACTGCCAATTCATTGAAGAAAAAGGAAAACAGCTGTGGGCTTAGCAAACAACCTTGTTTAACCCCTCGTGGTCACTGAAAACAGTCTGAAAATATACCTTGGTTACGAACACATACAAATACAGAATCGCAGATGCTTTTAACAGCCATGTAAAACTTTCCAAGTACCCCACTTTTACTTAGAGTACTCTATAAGATGTTTCTGTTTATAGAATCAAATGCTTTTTTGAAGTCTACAAAGCCTAATATGGCTTAGTCTTACGTAAAAGATGCTTTTGGACTTAAGCATATAAAGTAAATATATGATCGACAGTACTATAATCTGTTCTAAAGCCCGCCTGTTCCTCTATGTTTTTTTCTTCAAATTCTGACATTTTTTTAAAATCTTCGATATAAGATGTGTGGATGAACTTTACTAATTGTACTTGTCAAGGTTACTCTTCTAAAATTGTCCGGGTTGTTTGTGTCTCCCTTTTTATGTATAGGCACAACAATAGATTTTGCCCAGTCCAACGGAAATGTTCCCTTTTCAAATGATTTGTTAAATAGGGTAACTAGGAATTTCATAAAGATTACTGTTTGCATTTGCATTTTTTAGCATTTCGCCGATAATATAATCTGGGCTGGCACTTTTACCCGATTTCAGTTTTTTTCTATACTTGTTATGATTTCCCGTTCTGAAATTGCGTCATTGAAGGTTCTTCCTCCACATCTACCGCTTCTTCCGTCATTACTTCTACCTGGTCAAAACTATTATCAGCTGAATTGAAGACGTAAGAAAAGTGGTTGTGCCACTGTTCGGAGCTAATGTCATTATAAACCACTGCGTTCCAGTTAACTGACCTTATTATTGACCAGAATAGCATAGGGTCATGGACGCAGTTTCTTAATTTTTCAAATCTTTCTTTTTCGTACGCTCGTTTCTTTGTCACTTTTAGATTTGGAATTTCTTAAGGAGTCTTTTGACCCGTTTCTTCTGCTGCTTGCATTCCATATCAAACCATTCATTAAATTCTTTCTTAGTTTTTCTGACCTTTCTAACCATACAAGCCGCTGCTCCATATAGAGCGTTTGTAAACAATTTAACCCCGCTATCAACATCTAAATCTAACATACCGTGGGCTTCACTCAGACTATCTTTGAAATCACTCCTTTCTAGCTCTTCTTTATGTATCTGCAACTTCTCATCATTCCAAATAATCCTGATGTTATCAGAGGAATCCCCCTTTGGTTCCTGACTCTTTTCATTGCATTGACTATGTTACCACTTTAGTATTACTGGTAGGTGCTATGAATATAAACCATCATCAATGTGTACATCACACCCTGCTCGTAAATCTTCAGATATAAGGAAAATAATCAATAACGCTGCTGCCAGGAGTGACAGACACAGACAGACAGAGAGACAGAGAAAGAGAGAGAAAATGCCAGAGACAGAAACAGAGAGACAGACAGATTCAGTCTGCGTGCGCCTGTGTGATGTTGTCCGCGTGTATATGTTTCATGTGTGTACGTCTGTGATCATGTAACTCTGATCGTGCTTCTCTGGGTGGACCACGAACATATCAGTCGGTCTCTTGGTCAGTCTACAATGCACTGACGTAGCAGGGAAAGTAAGATTTTACTGGCGTTTTCATTTTTCAACATTCATTAGAAGCAGAGGTTCTCATTCAAATTCAGCATTTCACTGCATATTCGATAAAGGTATATATTCAAACAAGTTCGAATCAAACACACTCTTATAGTTTTGAGAGACAATCAATGATGAAAATGTAGATAATATAGCATGAATAATTGTATGTTTTTATGTCTTTAAAAGTTTAAACTTAAAAGTTGAAAATGTAGAAATGTTAGGATATTTTTTTATCGGTTAATGCATGTTTCTCTTTGAAAAGTGTTTGCGTGTTCACTCAATGTTCCTTGATTCACACTTTTAGCATCTGCTGTTTGAAATTCATAGGGAGATCCGTGCTGCTGCATTCATAGCAACAGCTTTTTGATTTTATTGATAAAATGTTTTTATTTGGTTGAAATACAATTCCGATTCACGTGATTTAAAGAACTTTGAGCGAGAGATTATTTTGACCTGTCGACATCAGAGTGGTCATACAACGATTTACAAGGTAAGAATTCTTTGTTACGTTTATATCGTTGTACGACTTCAGATTGTTGTTGTTGTTCTTGTTTCCATATATATGTAACGAATGTCTTATCAATAGGCCCTGTTTGAGAAAAGAAAGAAAGAAAGAACAATAGAATACCAGAAAAGTGAGGGTGTGTTAAGCCCACGCACGCCCAGTTGTCTCGTCCTGAAAGAGAAAGCAAATGCATGCATTGCTGTCATCTTAAAACGCATGCGATGATTTTCTTCTTCTTATTTTTTTTTAATAACGAGTCAGATATACAAGGCATGCACTGGCGATCTAAAGGAAGAAACTAATGCCAATAACATTTAGCGTAGTTTACTCAATTGCACACACACACACACACACACACACACACACACACACACACACACACACACACACACACACACACACACACACACACACACACACACACTTTTAAGCTGTTTATTCATTAATTTAATGACTTATACATCAATTTCTTTGTGCATCTTATTTTGATTCGTTTTATTTCATTTTTCTTGGCCTGACTACGCACTGCTGGCCAGGCATCTACTTAAACTTGACGACTTGCGTCGAAATTGAACAAAATAAACACTTCTTTGATTCAGCAAGCAATCTTTATTGGCATTGTTTTCATTGTTAAAGACATCTTTACAGTGGAAAAACTTACACATATGATAAAAGAGATGTTCAAGAATCAAAATCCATCAAAAACCCAAATCACGAAAAATCATCATTTTGGTCTCTTTTGCACTGCCGTGTCCCTCCTTAACCTCCTTCAGCAACTGAACTCATCGGAACTGTTCGTGTGAACAAACGTGTGCGTGTACGTGTGCCTCTGTGTCTGTGTGTTTGTGTGTGCCTATGTGTAAGTGTGTGTTTTTGTGCATACATGATAATAATCAAATTGTGTGTGTGTGTGTGTGTGTGTGTGTGTGTGTTTGTGCGCGCGCGCGCGCGCGCGTGCGTGTCAAATATTATGAATAATCATGGCATGTGTTCACACATAAATGAAGGTGCTTGAGATCTTACAGAGTGCGTGAGTCTGCGAATAAAAAAGAAGTGTATAATCCATTTCAGGTGATTTAGATTGGATGCTTATGAGTGTGGCTGAGGGTTCTGTACACTCACTCTCAGTGTGAGTGCGCGAGCCCGCGCGTGTGTGTGCATACTTAATAATAATTACATTGTGCGTGCGTGTGTGTGTGTGTGTGTGTGTGTGTGTGTGTGTGTGTGTGTGTTTGTATGTATACATGATTACATGTGTGTGAATGCGCAAACATGTGTGTGTGTGTGTGTGTGTGTGTGTGTGTGTGTGTGTGTATGTGTGTGTTTGTGTGTGTGTCTGTGTGTGTGCGTCTGTGTGTCTGTGTTTGTGTCTGTCTATGTGTGAGTGTGTGTTTTTGCGCATATATGATGATAATCAAATTGTGTGTGTGTGTGTGTGTGTGTGTGTGTGTGTGTGTGTGTGTGTGTGTGTGTGTGTGTGTGTGTGTGTGTGTGTTTGTGTGCGCGTGCGTGGTCATGTACACCCGATAACATCTGCGCGCGAGCGCGCGCGTGTGTGTGTGTGTGTGTCCGACAAAGTGTGGTCGTTCCCCTCCCACGTTTTCTCTTTATTGCGAGAAATGCCCCCACTCCCCACACCCACACCCTCCACGCTTTCTTGCAATCTGTGAGAAAGCATGTTAAGTCCCTCTTATTGTCATCAAAAATATTTCCTTTGTCACCGGAGTTGGTTTCCTGTCTTTTCTCAAAGCAAATCTTGAGAAAAATGAGAGAATTAAAGAAAAGACAACGACAATCATGATCATGACTGTGGTGATAGCGAAGACATTAACAATGGTAAGACTGAAACTGACATCTGTTTATTGTATTTCACATAAGATGGATCACCACAAAGCATTGATCTCAAATTCAACATCAGAATCGATAGCAAACAACGAAATTAAGGCAATGTGTACAACTCAAACAGAAATATAATGTACCAAGACTTGAACCGAATCTTTTCCAAGGGATGTTGGGATTAATATCAAAATGATTCAACTTTCTAAATAAATGTGACAGAAAAAGGGATTTCACAATCCTTTACCCTCGTGTAGGGAGCGTGAAAACACGAGAAATCGTGGGGGCGCCCCCTCCACCCATCCCTCCCCCAGGATTTCTTTCAAAGTGAGAGAAATCGTGGGATTGTGAGAAATCGTGGGCTAACAGTTTGTGTGTGTGTGTGTGTGTGTGTGTGTGTGTGTGTGTGTGTGCGTGCGCGGACGTCTGCGCGCATACGCTCAGTCATGCTTGCCTCTCTCCTTATTTTTTATTCTCCTTTCCTCTTTCGTTTTAATCATTTCAACTGGGACGCAATGCCTTACCCTACTGACTGATGACAGAAGGACACAGCAGTGGATGGCGCAAGATAGAGGTTTGAGCCATGATGGAGTGTGAATGCAGAGAAGGACAGACCTCAGACCCAGGAAGAAGAGAGACGGTGATGATAACAGTGAATGTCTGCGCACATCTTACACGCACACACACGAGACAGACACAAAGAAACACCTGCATGCATGCAATTCAACATAACACGTAAGTCTGTACCAATGTTTTATTGAATATAACTCAATAATGATATGTTCAACGTATGCTAGTAGCTGTGGGTGTGACCTGAGTATTGCTGCAGATAGTTTATCTGTGGCTCATTTTCCAATGGGGAGGAAATCCTTGAAGCATTTGGCCTTTTCGACTTTGTCAGTCAGATCACCTGCCCTGAATCGGCGACACATGTCGATACTGCGGCCAACTCGTTCACAGGCATAATCGTCCTTGTAGTCACTGCAGACCCAGTCAAGGCAGTCCTGTGGAACAGACAGCACATGGCTTATCAACCGATGTACAGATATGTCTGGTGGAGTTATTTTCCAGTGAAGGCAGTCCATTGAACTGGATAACTGTCATACAATAAGTCTATGTATGGCTAATATGTGTGTGTGTGTGTATGTGTGTGTGTATGTGTGTGTGTGCGTGTGTCTGTGTGCGTTTGTGTTTGTGTGTGTGTGTGTGTGTGTGTGTGTGTGTGTGTGTGTGTGTGTGTGTGTGTGTGTGTGTGTGTGTGTGTGTGAATGCCTGATAATTATGTTATCAGCTTCTTCAGATTTCGAAGTAGTAATCATAAGCTGGAAATAGAAACAGGGAGACACAAAGGCATACCACGAGAGTTACGGTTTTGTAAGGTTTGTAACATGTCTGTGATTGGTGATGAGTTTCATTTTATAATGGAATGTCCCAATTATGATCAGTTACGAAATAGATATGTTCCTAAAAATATTTGTCTCCAAAATCGGTTTTTAATTTTTGTTATATGCTCAAAGGAGGCAAAAAAGTCATTTTAGCTGTAAGTAAGATGATTAGCTTTGCAAATGTTGCCTAGTTATACTTTTGGAGTTAAAAGACATTTGTGTTTTCTCAACTTTTATGTGACATTGTTGTGTATTTGGAAATGGGCACGAAAAGAGTATTTTGCAGTAATCCTCCATACTCCAATAGGAGTGAAAGGATAATTAAAACTTGAAACTTGTGTTTGTGTATGTGTCTGTGTCTGTGTGTCTGTGTGTGTGTGTGCGTGTGTGTGTGTGAATGTGTGTGTATGTGAGTGTGTGTGTGTGTAATGTGTGTGTTTGCACACGCGCGCGCCCGCGCGCGCGCGTGTGTGTGTATGTGAGTGTGTTTTGTTGTCATTGTTTTTGTTGTTGTTTTTGTGTGTGCGTGTGGTCAGTGTGTGGTTGTACCATAACATAAAAGTTCACATGAATGATTTGTATTGAAGGAAATAACTTCAATCAAAACGAAAGAACAAGAGGACCGGAACAGATCCTTGAGGAAACGCCATGCATTGCAACCTGTGCATTTGACTTCATGCATTCATAAATATAGTTTGCTGGCAGATTTGTAGGCCATATCACACACACACACACACACACACACACACACACACAGAGAGAGAGAGAGAGAGAGAGAGAGAGAGAGAGAGAGAACAAACGAACGAACGAACGAACGAACGAACGAAATTATTTTTCCAGGGTATTGAGATAAGCATAATAATGAGAATGCTTTTTTCCAACCAGACCAGGGGCACAAAATGAAAAAGAAACGCACAAGAATAAATAAAAAGAGAAAATTCAGAGAGAGAAGGGGAGAGAGAGAGGGAGGGAGAGAGAGAGAGAAAGATGTCACTGACCACAAAGACATCCATAGGATCACAGGAATACTTGGTGACACATTTGGTGTGTTTATAACTGGACAGGATCTGGGAGCACGTGACAATGGCTTCACTGCGTCGTTTTTCACTGCAGTCCTGGGTCATGATTCGTGTGGCGTTCACACACTTGGGATTCCTGAGCACCACAACATCTTTCTAGTGTACAGCACAAACAATGAGAGGTTTGTTTCCTACTGATTGAACTGCTTCAAAGTGTATGAAAATCAGGAAATGAGTAGATAACGTGGAATAAGATATAAAAATACAGTGATATGTTGATGTTATTTCTTCTTCTTCGTTATCGTCTTCTTTCTTTCTTTCTTTGTTCTCCTGATTTATCACCTGTTTCTTCATTTGCATCTTCATGTGTGTCTATCTTATCCTGTCTCTTATAGAACGAACTTCATTTTGCAGTTCTTACTGCAGTATTCAGGTTTATAGGTAAGTCGACATTGCATATAATGTCTTGAACGATTATAATAAGTCGAAGATGCGGGCACGTGTGTGTGTGTGTGTGTGTGTGTGTGTGTGTGTGTGTGTGTGTGTGTGTGTGTGTGTTTGTGTCTGTGTCTGTGTCTGTGTGTCTGTGTGTGTGTCTGTGTGAGAGAGAGAGAGAGAGAGAAAGAGAGAGAGAGTGTGTGCTGGAAAAAAATCATTATTAGCGTCCTCATTATCATCAGCATCAGCACAACCATCAGCACTACCAGCACCATTATCATGATCAAAACACCTCCATTACCACCACCATGTCTATCATCAGCATCGTCATCGTCCTCCTCGTTCTTCTCTTCATCATCATCATCATTAACTTTACACGCAAAATACGTACATCTGCGCAATGCCAGTGTTGGTGAAGACGTCATAGTAGATGACCTGTTCACGTCCCTCCAGTCCCAGCTCCTCGTTACGGTCAACAACTTCCTGTTTGTCGAGCCCACCTGGGGACAGCACACTTGTCATTTTCTCTGTCTGTCTGTCTGTCTGTCCCCCCCCCCCCCCCATCACCCCCCACCCCCCTTCTGTTCTTCTGTCCGCCTGTCTCTCTCTCTCTCTGCCTCTCTCTCTCCCTGTGCGGTATAATCACAGTATCACGTCAAAAGAAAGGTACACTGAATACAATATTCGAGATTGAGTTTGAGTTTGAGCTCTCTCTCCCTCTGTGTGTGTGTGTGTGTGTGTGTGTGTGTGTGTGTGTGTGTGTGTGTGTGTGTGTGTGTGTGTGTGTGTCTGTCTGTCTGTCTGTCTGTCTGTCACTCTCTCTCTGTCCGTCTATCTGTCTGTCTCCCCCACCCTCTGTCTCTCTGTCCGCCACTTGTCCATCTGTCTTGGTCTATCTCTCTCTCTCTCTCACCCACCCCCACTCTCTCTCTCTCTTTCATTGTCTATCTGTCTGTCTGTCTGTAAGAATTGGACATGAATAGTACAGCAAGTCTATGATCTATAAATCAATGTGCTTGCATCAGTCAACAACACACATATGACAAATGTTGGACAACATACCTTATTTAAACGCTAAAACATATTTGACTCTCTGGACACAGACACGGTTTTATTGTTAATCTCTGATTCAGACATGACAGTTTGTTTGAGAAAGGAACAGGCTTTCAAAAAGCATATGACACACTTGAATGTATGCAGCCACTGCATATTCTTCTGAAGCAAATATTGGGTATCATAACAGGTAAGTAGGTTGATAGTTCCTTGTTGCTTTTGAATTGTTCACACTCTATTCGCATTTATTGGAGATTTTTTTACCTCAAGTGAATGAACATGCTGAATTTACATTTGTTTCGCACAAACGGGTATCAACACTGACGGGTATTTGTACATCGCAAAATCGTGGACATCTTTCGGTGAAATAAATGGATTGAAACAGTCCTGTGTGTTAAGCTTCTTTGCATTTTCCCTCTTAATCAAGGAACTGGGGAAAAAAAGTTGTCTGTAAAGAAAGAAATTACATACATACTACTTGACAAAGTGCAGCTGTCTTTGAGGCTGTTTGTAGACGATATATTTATGACATCAGAAATATACATCTTTGATCGACAGAATAAAACCAATACAAGATTTTGCTTGGTGCTGGAGACTGACTGCTCATATATCGAACACTAAAACGGTTTCCTTTTTTCGTTTACAAACGGGCGGGCTTCTATTATACACAGAAATCCAATGTCCAAAATCCAAACTGAGCAACGAAATGTTTGATTTGTCCACAAGAGAACAAGTTCTTCCCACAAATGCTAAAAATAGATAAAAGTAAAGAAATAAGATACCTGTGTATTTCTTATGGTAATGTAAAAAAAAAAAGAAAAAAAAAGAGAAAAAAAAGACGTGATAATTTATAAGGTACATCAGTCCCACATTATAAGAACAAAATGTTCATTCTATTTCTGGTCTCTGAAGGTACAATAACACCTGCTGAGCGAAACTGACTTTTTAAAGTACTAGGTATCCAACAAAAACACCTAAATCATGAAAACCAAAGTTCCCTTCAGCATGCAGGAGTATTTTCAAACATGACATACACAAGTTTTGTTGACTACGTTGACTATCCTACTGTGACCATCCCACTCACCACAGATTTGAGGAGGGTAGCCAGCGGGAACAAACTTGTCACTGAAACACTCAAAGCTCCAGCTGGACATTGGGAAGTCTTTGTTGTCAGGATCCCAGGGCACGAAGGTCACCTTGAAGTCACCGTTCTTGGCCTTTGCCCACGTTCCGGATTTGTCTTTGCCGAACACCAGCACGTTCTCCGTCTTCAGGTTTCCATCTTTCTTGTTGAACAGCACTTTTTTCCAGCCATTGAAATACTGCAATGGGCATTGTATGTTAGACCAGCCATACTTCACATACATACATAAAGCTTTTTTTTTTCTTATCCGGAGACTGAGACTGGTGTAAACACATGTATGTGCGCGTGTTCATACCTACAATTTGTAGTATTGTCGTAGTGTAAAGATATACATATATGTGTTGCTTTTTCATGTGCAGAGGTATGCCATCATGGACCATTGCATATGTTTCTTCATGAAGGTACTTAGAGCCCATTACATGGGGAGTTTGCGCTACATAAGTACTATCTGTTCTTCTTATCATTATTATTATCATCATCATTATGTACATATAGATAAATACATATGGAGAGATATTTTAATGGAAAACAAAACGTGTCCACTATATACTGCAACCAATAATAAACTCTGACGACACAAACGACAGATCTGTGGTGAAGAGAAGTAATGATATGATTCTCTGATTGAAACATAGTATAAAACCACTTACCTTGACAGCGGTAAACCACCTACTATGCCCCCTACAAATCACAATGTTACCAACGTCACGCAGCCAGACTGCTTAAGCATCCCCCCACCCCCACACCCAAGTGTGGAGACCGCCGCCACTTTCCCACAACGACAGTACCTCATGAAACTGCCAGCGCCAAAGGCCTTGAAAGACGGATTGAAAACGTGGACATCATGAGAGCACGGTACGAAAGGCCACAGACTTTGGGAATATTTTTAACTGTTGAGGATGAAGGGAGAGGATGGTTACGATGTTGCTATGGAGGCCCATTTAGGTTTGGGACTTCGTGACAAGGCTGTAATCTACGCTTTCTTTCATAACGATATCCCGGTGTTAACCAGGCCTGAGAAATACAGACAACTGCAGTGTTGGTTGCGAAATTTCTGCAACACATCCAAATATGCATCTGTGAAGTGGGTGATGCTCGGCTACATGATGCCAGTTTCCCATTGAAGTCCATAGCACACTTTGTTCTGGTAAGGAGCTGGCCACGAGCCGAAAAAAAAAACCCAACCTCAGCTGGAAATCGAACCCGCGTCCTCCAGCAGTCAGTACACGACGCTAACCACTTCACCACGGCGACTGGTTCGTTGTTGTTTGATGTTGAAAGTAAAACTATGAAACGTCTTAAATTCAATAAAGTAACCGCGACCCACTAAGAATGAGTATAAAGTACATTAATTATTTTAAATCTTTGCACCATGAACATCGTTTTCTCTAAAAGACATTAACGTGTTCATCATCACATATATGTTTTTATTTGCAACAAACTCTGCCAACATGAATGAAATATACAATTACGGAAACAATGGATTGCGTGGCTGATTAAAACAAACAAATGAATTAATTGATTGATCAAAGCAACCACCCACCTTGACAGCAATCTTGTTATCAGTACGGCCCTCCCAGCTGCTCTTGCTTTCCAATGGCTTCACTCCCAGCCACAGAGAATCCAGACGGTACTTAGGGTGCAGGTAGATGTTACCAGGGGTCAAGGTCACCATGTAACTGCCACATCTCTGACGCACTGCGTGGTACTTACAGGGCATCTTGGTGTCCTCCTTTCTGCCGTTAAACTGACGCACCATGCGTCCGTTGCCTTCACACTTCTGTTTGCTGGCCATGGCTGAATCACCAAGATATTTTTGTGTGTCATAAACGGACAGGCTGTACTTTAAAGCTTCAACTTTATTTGTTTATTTGTTTAAAATAATAAGCCTACGTTTTCTGTGCAATAAGGAATTCCAAACGAGATATAAGGAATTCCAAATGAGGTATGAAATAGAACTGTATAATCAAGATTTTTTTCTTGTACTAATTTGCAAAATTATCATTCCTATCATATACACACAAGCTCCTGTACAATACTTTTTCATTTGTGTACACATGAATCCGCTAAACTAGTAGATAATTATCATAATGCTACAAACGGTAGTTGATAATTTGATATATAGCTACAGGAAATGACGAAATAACGTTTGTGGCTTGGGGAATGCGTTGCATGTTTACATTCATAGCTATTTATTCCTCACATCGTTCACACTGTGTATTGAGTGGATAACTTAAACAATGAACTACTATACAATATTTGTTATTCAGATATCCGTTTCCGTGGTTGGTTGTATACGCACACACACACACACACACACACACACACACACACACACACACACACACACACACACACACACACACACACACACACACACACACACACACACACACACATATATATATATATATATATTACAAATATATTTCAAACTTACCCATTGCAGCCAAGGTCAGGGATACCAGTACGATACACACCTTCATGATGACCTGATAAACACACACAGATAAATGATAGTAGTATGAATGTGTGTTCACTATTCGTCATTGACGTTACTGCAGTTTAACACTTGAACGTTTTTCTCCTTGACATTCTCACCACCGCACCTTCCTTCTTCTCTTCTTTGGCATTTCTTCCGACTATTTCTGTGTGTCTAGCTATCTCTTTGTCTCTGTCATTCAGCATGTACGTCTCTCTATCTTTGTTTGCGCCTGTCTATGTCTGGCTGTCTGTCTTTGTGTATGTCTGTGCCTGTCTGTCTGGTTGTCTGGCTGTATGTCTTTGTCTATGTCTGTCTCTGTCCGGCTGGCTGTCTTTGCCTGTACCTGTCTCTGTTTTGACTGTCTTTGTCTGTGTCTGTCCTTGTACAGCTGGCTGTCTGGCTGGCTGTCTTTGTCTATGCCTGTCTTCGTGTGGCTGCCTGTCTAGCTGTCTGCGTCTATGTCCATCTGTGCCTCCGTCTTCACCGCTCCCTCTCTCTCTTTATGAATCGACTGATAAAACATAGCAACATGGAAGCGAAGTTGCCGAACTCACCCCGTGTTGCACAGACGGCAGCAATATCTGACACAGAGGAACAGAAACTTACACATCTCCGCAGTGTTGATGGTGTTTATATACTTTCTGTCTTGGTCTTCCTGGGAACCCAGATGGTCAGTAAATCGCACTTCAAAGCCGGCCGCTGCAGCAGATGCTTTTGTACTGTACTTCATCTGAATTTCCAATTTTGGCCATCATTTTAATGGCGAGAAGCCAACAGATGCCCCAGAAGAAAATTTGAATAATATACCTGACATATTTCTCTCCTGAGAAAATATCAAACGAATTATTCAAAGTGCCGCTGTAGAAAAGCTTTTCTAAATACATTAGAATATGGTTATCGCGATAATATGTACTTCTTGAACTCTTATAATGTATCCATATGGAACGATTATGTGCATGTGTGTTTGCAGGGGAAGTATAATGCTTCCAATCAATGCTTTTTCACGAAAAGTAATTTGCACACAATGTGTGAATGCGTGTGTGAGTGTGTGTGTGTGTGTGTGTGTGTGTGTGTGTGTGTGTGTGTGTGTGTGTGTGTGTGTGTGTGTGTGTGTGGTGTATGTACGTGTTTTATGCGATGTTGCGTCTGCCTCTTTCTGTGTGTGTGTGTGTGTGTTTGTGTGTGTGTGTGTGTGTGTGTGTGTGCGCGCGTGTGTGTGTGTGTGTGGGGCGGGGGGGGGTGTATGCGCGCGCGTGCGTCTGTGTGTGTATGTGATCATGCAACTCTCTGAACATGCTTCTTCATGTGGACCAAGAACATTTCAGTAGGTCTCTTGGTCAGTCTATATTGCACCCTCCATGGAGGGACAGTCAGGTTTTAGTGGTGTGTTTATTTTTTGATACGTTAGAACAGTGATTCATGTTCAAATTTATCATTTCACAGCATATTGAATAGAGGTACATATTCATAAAAGATCGACAATCAATGATGAAAGTGAAGATTATATAACATTGATAATTCCATGTTTTTTTTATAATCAAATGGTTATAAATTATAAATTAAAAATTTAAAATGACATTTATTTGTTAGGATCATTTACAAGGGTTAATATATTGTGCTCTTTGAAATGCGTTTGGGTGTTCAATCAATGTTCATTACTTTACACTTTTCGCATCTGCCTAGGAACCTTTTGAACGTAATAGGGGATGTCTGCTTCTTCATTTATACGTTGCATATATTATACATACTTGGAACAGCTTCTGATTCCATTGATGAAATGTTTCTATTTGGTTGAAATATGAAATCTTTTCTTCTTCTCCTTCTTCGCTCGAGGTCTGCAACTCCCACGTTCACCCGTAGCACACGAGTGGGCTTTTACGTGTATGACAGTTTTTACTCCGCCATGTAGGCAGTCATACTCCGTTTTCGGGTGTATACGAAATCTAATTTATGTGCATTAAGCAACTACGTGCGAGAGGTTCTTGTGACCGACATCTGAGTGGTTACATACCGATTGAAAAGATAAGAATTCGTTTTTATGTCCATATCATTATAGGATTTCCGTTATATGACTTTTGTTGTTTTTGTTTTATTTCGTTTTATTCCATACATATGTATCGAATGTCTAATCAATAGACCCTATTCGAGGAAATAAATAAAGAAAGACCAATGCAATATCAGAAAAAAAAATATATTGGTCCGATAAGTTCATGCACGCTCAATTTTCTCCTTCCTAGAAAAGAAAGCTTATGCATTTATTGCTCACCCATCGACAAACAACAGCAACAAGAAACAAAAAGCGCATGAGAGCACCTTTCTTCTTTCCTAACGAGTCAGATGTACAAGGCGTACACTGGCGATCTATGGGAAGTCACTGTTGCTGATAACAATTAGCGTCGTTTGGTCCATTGTTCACACACACACACACACACACACACACACACACACACACACACACACACACACACACACACACACACACACACACTCATTTATTCCCCATTAACAACGCCGACCTAGCCCTTTTCTTTCTTCATTTCTTTTTGTCTTTTTCTGTTTTCCTATGCGCATTCTCCCGAGAGAGAGAGAGAGAGAGAGAGAGAGAGAGAGAGAGAGAGAGAGAACATTGGCCATGGGCCACAATTCAACACAGGGAGAGGGGAGCGAAGGGGGCATGGGAAGAACGGAGGTGGGGGAAACGATGGGTTGGGGTGGGGAAAGAGGCTGGTGGTATTCAAGGGCCATCGGCCATCTAGCTCCACTGTGTTGTGTGCATGCCACACGCAGTTGGCCCCCGGGGTGTGTCTACCCATGCATGCGAAGTCTGGATCCGGCAGAATCTGCGGAAGAAACCTATCGGTTCAACGGAGAGGAAGGCGGTTACAGCAACGCACTGTGGAGTGCAGAGAGCAAGATGAGACACCGAAAGGATATCTTGGTCATCCACTGCATCCGTGCTCATCCTCCAGTCGTCTCGACTTAGGAAATTGGTGGACCCGGACGAGAGAGTGAGGTTGACGTTGCGCAACTCCTCTTCACTTTAAACAAACTCATCGCGCAAGTCATCAGTCATCCAAAATGACCTTTCATCCTTCAGAGGCATTAGTCTTGAGACCAAGCTAAAGGTCTACAGAGCAGTAGTTCTCCCCACACTACTGTACGCCTGCGAAACTTGGACAGTGTACCAACGACATGCCAAGAAGCTGAACCACTTCCACACAACATGCCTCAGGAAGCTACTGAACATCAAGTGGCAAGACAAGACCCCAGACACAGAGGTGCTCGCAAAAGCCACCCTTCCCAGCATCTTCACCATCCTGATGCAGTCCCAGCTTCGCTGGGCTGGACACGTGGCGCGCATGCCAGACCATCGGCTGCCCAAAAGGCTCTTCTATGGCGAGCTGCAACAAGGGAAGAGATCACACGGAGGTCAGAAGAAGCGCTTCAGAGATACTCTGAAAGTCTCTCTGAAAGCGTTTGATATCAACCCTGACTCCTGGGAGGAATCTGCAGTGGACCGTGACAAATGGCGTGCTGCTGTGCACAAAGGCGCCAAGTTGTGCGAGGCCAACAGGACTGCTGCAGCTATTCGGAAGAGGCAGGCCAGAAAGTCACGGGCAAACAAGCTCCCTGACAATGGTATGCCTGTCTTTGTCTGCCCCAACTGTCAGCGAACATTTCGTGCGCAGATTGGACTATTCAGCCATCTGCGCATTCACAGATAGATTCATGAGCATCCTCCCCCCCCATCCCACCACCACCCTCCCCCCTTCCCCCTTCCCCCAGCTGGATGACAACGATGGTCATCATCGATCTCGATGGACACACACACACCCACCCATTCAAGGGTTTAGCTAAACATTTTCATCATTATTATCATCAATGCTTCTTAAAGCCCAGCCAACCGCATTGGTCACTGGGTGGAAGAACCATCACTATCTGAACCTGAAAAATATAAAACCAACATGGGAAGCGAAATCGGCTGAAGTGTGCACTCTCATTGATGCACAAAAGTCAAGGATTTACCGCTGGTGTCGACAATTACATTGCAGTACACACATATAAACATACACATACATGTACATACAGATAAGACACAAAAACAAACAAACAAACAAAAACAGCTGGCAACTCACATATCCCAGGCGCAAAGAATTAATGCCCAGATCAGCAAACCCATGAAAGAACATATATTTTTTTCCCAGATCCTCTAAAGACTTAGTGAATGGTCCAGCAAGGCAAAAACGGGAATATAAAGACATACACATAGAGAAAGAAAAAAAGAAAGGAGCGACAAAAAGTGTGGTGTCCTCGTGATGCAAAGGTTACGAAAGTGGAAGAAAGCAATCTTCATTCAATATTGATCATGTACACCTACATTAGAGAGGACATTTCCATAGCAGAAGAATATCAATTCATAAAACCAATTATCATTAGAAAGAAGCATAATAAACATGTATGCGATTGTGATATGTTTTCCTATAACAATTGTAAATATAACATAAACAGTTCCCGCCAAAATAATGTCTTCTTTGAATTGCATTAACGATGTACTTCGAAACTAATATACTGCGTTGTGTTCTTTGTGCCAGAAAGGACAGTGGTACTTGTAGGAAATCTTGGAGAAGTACTGTTCTAAGATCAGTATACATTGTAAGATGTTTACCAGATGGTATTCATCTTCCACTGTATTTTACAGAACAGACAATTTTTGTTCTGAGTGTCAGAGTCTTACCTATGGAGATTGATATTTAGTAAAATATCTAGCCTGAGATATTGTAACTCTAAAGCAATATGCATCCGTGTTGCACACTACATTTCGTTTTCAGTCATATGCATATTTTCGCTAAGATACGTACTACAGGGTCAGTAGCACGAAAACGATGGCAGTAGGAGACCCAAGCCTGCATATTCGGAGGAGAACAAGGACCGTGTTGAGGAACTGATTCAATCCCAGGACTAGAACCCAGGGACCCACAAATCTCTTAGAGAAGTTGCAAGCGATTTACAAGTGAGCAAGTCTTCTGTGCAAAGAATGGCGAAAGAACTGGAGCTGAAGCCCTTCAAGAGGATACGGGTATCAAGGAGGGACCAAAATGTTAGATGGAAAAGAAAAACTTGCTTCCGTAACTTGAATGACCGCTACTCAGCCACTGATGTGAAAAGGATCATTTTCACAGACGAGAAAGACTTTACGTTAGAGATAGCTAAAAATCGCCAAAACGATCGCGTTTATGGGAAACGGAAACGAGAAATTCAGCCATCTCGCCTCTATCATGAAACTTCTTGATTTTCAAAAAAGATAATGGTTTCAGCTGGAGTATCCTGGGAAGAAAAAACAAACATTCATTATATTGACACTAAAAGAGCCAAGGTTAATAGTGAAAGCTACATTCAGTTATTGGATGACAATCTTCTCCCGGACTGTACGCATCTTTATCCTGGAAATAATTACGTCTTTCAGCAAGATGGGGCTCCTTCAAACACAAGTAGGGTAAATCAGGCCCATCTGGAGGAGGCCGCACAATAATTCATCCACAAGGATGAATGGCCTCCACAAAGTCCTGACTGTAACCCAATGGATTATGTCATATGGGACTCTCTGAAGGAGAAAGTTTACCGGGGAGTGAAAGATAAACTGACCGAGCAGACCTTAAAGAACAGGATAATTATGTCATGGGAGGAATTATCGGTGGAAGAAATACGTGAAAGCATTCCTACTTGGAAGAAAACGGCTTCGTTTAGTCGTAGGAAGATGGAGGCATAAACTGAAATAAGTGAGTTTTCCTCTGATATTGGATTTTTTGACATGCTGTTTTGAATTTGACAATACTCGCATAATTTGTTTCCGAACTAGATATTTTGCAGTCTTGTTGATGATACCCTAAGGTTACTGTGTGAACATTTTCAATGAATTCGGTTTCTCTGTCACTGAGAAAATACTTGTCAAATAGCTGTTCACTTTTTCGGGACACCCGATATATGTCGATGAGTGGTTTCAGCTTTCAAAAAATTATTTGACAAAGGTATTCAGAATGATGATGAATTGGACCGGGGTGATACTGACTGTTATTTCAATAGACCAATTTCAAAAGAGGATATCTTGTCAGCACGCACACACACACACACACACACACACACACGCACGCACCCCCCCCCCCCCCCCCCCACACACACACACACACACTGCGTTTGCTTTGTTAGTACCGAGCAAGAGCTGTATTTCTTCTACAGTAAGTAATCGATTTTCATTGTGATGAACTATTTGTCTAATTTGTTGAGTTCCTTTATCCTGCCATGTTTGAAAAAAAGTTTTACTTTTATAAGTGATTAATGAATTAATGAAAACCAACTGACTCTATACGTTGCTACTGTCGACTTCTTCATGAGTCAGTACAGTTTTGCTTTCTAACTAACTACGAACGATTTCTTTCCAAAACTCATGAGCTATTCTATGTGGGCCTTTTGTATCTCTTACTTTGCAGTTGATATAATATATATTATTGTATTTTGTCAGTGTTCCTAGATGCCATTTTGGAATTAATGTCCTGTTATTTTTCTCAGTGGCATCAAAAACGTTTTCCAGCCCATTGTGTACATATATACATTGTAGATTAACTATATTCATCATTGTCACCCCACCTGCTTCAAAATCAGCGTCCATTATTTTTATTTTATCCTTTTCAAATGCTTTCATGTTACTCTGCTTTTTTGCCACACACACACAAAAATTGTATTCATTTTGCAAAAGTACACGATGTGGAAGACCAATAGACTGCATTACATATGTGAACTAAAACGTCTTTATAACTACAACTTTACGTAAGATACTAAGGTCACGTTTGCTCCATTCCTTGATCAAGGTCCAATTGTCCTCAGTTTCTTTTATCATTCTATCCAGTTCAAAGTGGATTGCCAAGATTTTTATTTTGCTAAGTATTTTTTATAAATATATTTCTATTTTTGACTCACTTGTGTAAACAAAGTCTGTGTGTCTGTGTGTCCGTGGTAAACTTTAACATTGACATTTTCTCTGCAAATACTTTGCCAGTTGACACCAAATTAGGCATAAAAATAGGAAAAATTCAGTTCTCTCCAGTCATTTTGTTTAAAACAATATTGCACCTCTGGGATGGGCACAAAAACAAAAAAAATGAAGCCTAATTATATGCAAACTGCATTTACTGTTATATTTATATTTTTTGTATTCTCTAAACTTGGCACTTTGATCTGATATTCGACCCAACAAAAAGAGCAGTCATTATTATCATTTTTGTTCAAACAGGAACTTCTTTTGCTAAGCATGGAAGTTTAATTTATTTTGCAAACGTTTTGGTGCAGATAGTAAAAAAGGAAAATTACTCTGTAGTTAATGCTAGGGGACTTAATTTGCTTTAAACTGATCTTTCTCATCTTAAACATTACATTTTGAAATTATACTCAATACATAAAAAGCTTGGATTTTTTAAAGTGTATCACAAGTGAGTCTTGAAGGCCGTGCCTCTCTTGTTTGTTTTTAAGTTTGGTTTTTTTGTTTTTTTGTTTGTTTTTTGTTTTTGTTGTTGTTTTGGTTTTTTTTGCTTCCAGAAGAAAGCAAAAAGTATTACAATCGTGATTTTCCCAGCCTTTTTTTTCTAACAAATCTTTAAAACTATTTTTCACTTGCATTATTTATTTGGGTAGTGTGTCTGTACAGCACTCCGAGTTGGTTGCCTCTATTTGAGGGAAAAAAAGTATATAAATTTCAAGTCGATCCAGACCTTCCTGTCTTGGGTCTCAGCAAAGTTTTCGTCGTGATAACCTGATGTGGTCGTCGTTCTGTGCTGCAGTCTCTACTGTGGGCGGCATTATCTGTCTGTCGCCAGCATCGATAGGAGTTTCGCCAACGTTGTGTTATAGAGGATTACACTTACAGAAGGAAGAGAAGAAAAGGCAAACGAATACTTACCTCACGCTATACCTACACACATGCATATACTTTGGCTCAAACACATATATACGTACACAGAGAGAGGGGGAAGAGAGGGTGAGGGAAAGAGAGAAAGGGAGTTGAAATCAGAAACTACCCCCATATGTTTCATACATACAAGAGTTGTGACACAATATGTTGTGTCTTTGTGTTCTTTTAGGCTGGATAATTTAAGATATTGCTTATGCGTACAGCCACATGTTTCGCTTACACAGATGAATTCAGGCTTACACACACACACACACACACACACACACACACACACACACACACACACACACACACACACACACACACACACACACACACACACACACACACACACACACACACACACACTGTCGCGAGATAAATAACACCTTTGACTTTTTGTTCATTTTTCTATTTCGTGTGTCTGTGTGTGGATAGATTTGTATAATGTATAAACTTCGAACACCTGTTGTTTTTGTGTGCTTGAATTGTATAAAATGTCATTTCTTGGGTTTTCACGTGCTGGGTTTTTTAATTTTCCATTAAGCTGTACTCAGGGCAGCAGCAGCTGAAAATTTAAAACTGGTGTTTGGAAGGCAGACGCGCTGTAGAGCTCTTCAAAGTAACATCCATTTGGATGTTCTGTGTGTGGCATAACACCTGTGTGTGTGTTGAAGTCGGGTTTCCTGACTTACCAAGTTCACCAGGGGAACAAGTTGTTCCATGTGAGTAGCAAGTACATATTATGTTTAGTTAAACATTTAAATTTTATTGTTTTTTTGTGTGAATGCCACTTTGGATGAACAGGAAGGGGTCTCTTTCAAAATGCTTCTGTATCGTGTAAAAGTGGTTTGCTAGCTCGTTTGATGTTATACGTGGTTACTTGATTTTCTTTTTGCACTTAATTGAATAATTACTCCTCGTAGATAAAAAGCTTCCTAGTATTTTGGAGGGTTTTGAGTAAAATGCATTGTTGTAAATCTTCCGTATATCAATAGGTCCCGAAAAGTTAATTTCCTAAGTAATGGTGGTGGTAGTGCAGTTGAAGTGGTAGTAGTAGAAGCAGTACTTGTTGTTGTTGTTTTGTAGTTGGTTGGATTTTGTATAAACTACTTATTGGAACTGAGCCATTTTTGCCAAGTACAGTGGTTAATGCAGATTTTCTAATAACATAATTGAATGTCTTAAAATCATTCTTCTAATGTTTAGAGTAGTTCATGATAATGCTGTCATAGTAATATTGGCCTTTTAGGCCTGTTCTTGGTATTTTCTTTTCCGCCGAGTCCGCTGGGGCGGCAAACAGGCCAGCGTCTCTTCGCCAGACTGCAACGGCGTCCTAAGTTTAGCGCGGACACTACAGCCCAATTATTCCCTTTCGCCTCACCAAATCGTTTCAGTTTTCCCTGTCCAACCACGCCCCTTTGACCCATCTTCTCATCGTCGTCCTTCGTCGGCGGTCATCGTCTTTCAACTTTTTCCTGTGTGGAATCTCTTCTCCTCAGCTCTTCCACCAGCCCCTTCGCCAGTGCCGCTCACCGTCTGCGGTCAGGGGTAGGTGGGAGAGGTCAGGTTTTGTGTTTGTCCTCTCCCCTTCTTTCCCTCATGTTCCAACTTCAGACATCCATCATCGTCTTTCGTCATCCATTTATCAATCGGGATCCAAGTGTGTGGGTGTGCGATCCTGTGTATGTGTTGGAGCATGTCAGTGCGTGCGTGCTGTGTGTGTGTGTGTGTGTGTGTGTGTGTGTGTGTGTGTGTGTGTGTGTGTGTGTGTGTGTGTGTGTTTGTGCGTGTATGTGTGTGCTTTGATTGCAAGAGTGTTGTCTGCCATAGTTTGTAACAGTTTATTTTTTTATTGTTTGGGGTTTTTCTTTATTGTCATTTGTTTGTATTTGCAATTGTTCGTTGGAGAATAAAACTTTATTTATATTTCCGAATTCCTGATTCCTTCTGTGCGAGAAGGTAGGCCCCATCCCAGGAGGGTCGGGGCGTCACACACACACACACACACACACACACACACACACACACACACACACACACACACACACAATGTATACATGCATACATATATCCTCCATACAGACACACACATAGCATTTTCATACACACTTCAACACAAAATTATGTAGAATACATGCCACTTTATTGACCGATTCATTGTATGTGGCAAGCCACAGTAAAGGTGGGCGTTACCAGTTCAACTGTTCAATAACCACTCATTTTCCAATGGGGAGGAAATCCTTGAAGCATTTGGCCTTGTCCACTTTGTCAGTCAGATCACCTCCCGTGAATCGGCGACACATGTCGATACTGCGGCCAACTCGTTCACAGGCATAATCGTCCTTGTAGTCACTGCAGACCCAGTCAAGGCAGTCCTGTGGAACAGACAGTACACTGTGTGTTATGAATACTGGGAGTGATTAAGCAAGATCATTTTTTTTTTTTTTTTTTTTTTTACATTTAGCCCTCAAAGCAAAGAAAACAAACATTTCATGATTTAACGTAATAAGGAGAAAAGACGAACGCAATAATTATTACTGAAAAATGATACATAAATGTGCGTGCATGTGTGCGTGTGCTTTTTGTTGTTTTTTTGGTGTGTGTGTGTATAATCAAGAGAGACAGAGAGATAATGAGAGATAGAGAGGATAGTGGAGAGAGAGACACACACACAAATACACAGACATCCATATGGGTGAAGACAAGAGACATACATTGTCTTTTTTGTGTAGATGACAGATAATGATAGTAAACCAACCAAGGCAACGTAATGAACAACGAAACTACGAAAGATATGTATAGTCTAAAAACGATGTCATTAAAGGAGATGTTTAAAATAAATATATATTAGAGAGAGAGAGAGATGGTAGTGAGACAGAGGCAAGGAGAGACAGAAAGAGTTCACTGACCACAAAGACATCCATAGGATCACAGGAATACTTGGTGGCACATTTAGTGTGCTTGTAGCTGGACAGGATCTGTGTGCACGTGATAATCGCTTCACTACGTTGCTTCTTAGAGCAGGATCGGGTCAGGATCCGTGTAGCGTTGATACATTTGGGGTTCCTGGGAGAACGAGAAAAACGTTTTTGGTTAATGCCAACAAAGGACGAGATTTGGAGACGGGGATGGGGGTGTTGTGTGGGGCAAAACTGCTTAGGAAATCAAGGAAGTGATGCTGATTATGATCAATGTCTGATTCAGACCCGGAAAATTTACTAGTTTTGGTATTCTTGTATTCTTTTTGTTGTTTTCCTAAATGCTTTTAACAGTCTGTCATGGTTGTGGTTTCTCATCAAAATGTGTGTTGAAAAAAAAATATATGTGTGTGTGTGTGTGTGTGTGTGTGTGTGTGTGTGTGTGTGTGTGTGTGTATGTGTAAAAGGAGTGATAGTAAACGAACAATACGAAATCATATATTTCTGTTATCATCATTATCACCATCATTGTCATTAACATCATAATTCCCTCATTCCCTCTACCACATATATCTCCATTATCATATTCATCACCATCATTGTCATTATGAACAGTATTATTCCCTCTACCACCACCCTACCAACACTTTCAGTATGAAGAGCATCCCCGCCTTCTGGAAATTCTGTGCTGGAAATTTCCTCTTTTCTGTCACTCTCTTTGTTTCTGCCTTTTTTCTATCTTCACTGTTGTCTCCTTTTTCTGCCCATTCCCCTGTCTTTTTTCAAACAAGCGTTGACACTTTTATCTCTTTTCCGCAGTCTATGATGTACTATCTGTGCTGTTATGCTCTGGCGATTAGGTAGTGAGATGTAAACACTGGGATGAGCACTACTGCCCATTCTGCAGTGTTTTTTGCCTATATGGCCTTTCTATGTTTGTTTTTCTTTTTTTGTTTGTTTGGTTTTTTGGGTTTTTTTGGCTTTGAAAAATTGGATTTTTTCCCCTTTTTTACGACTTTTTGTAAACTGGGGATGATAAATTAAGCAGAATGGCTGGCGTCCTCAGCATGGCCTAGTCTTATTTGCCATAAGGAGCTAAATGGTCGGGATAATATGTCATGAACTGTGTTTTGTGGGTTTGTCTCAGCGCTTTTTTTTTTGTTTTTTTTTCTGTAAATGTGACAGTTTTCTCTTAACGCGGTTGAGCATTTGTATGGTTTGACAGTCCTGATATGGCCCTGTGTGGCTGGCTAGACTATAAGCAAGAAGAAAAAGAATAGTCCTACCATCACTCACTACCACCATCCTCATCATTACTGAAACTATCAATATAATCATTGTTATCAGCATTATCACCAGCAGCATCAAATCCCTTTACAGATAGAACACATACATCTGTGCGATACCAGTGTTGGTGAAGACGTCATAGTAGATGACCTGTTCACGTCCCTCCAGTCCCAGCTTCTCGTTACGGTCAACAACTTCCTGTTTGTCAAGCCCACCTGGAAACAGCATTCATTTTTATCAGATTTTATCTTTCAAAGAACGTATCTCAAATGTTTATAGGATGATATACCTAGAACTGGTAAACACCATTCATCATTATATATCCATAAATACATCCAATACTCTTGTCTTCTCCATGTTTCTCTCCACGCTCCACTATGATGAGATGACTGCTTCACAAGCTTCCAAATGTCCAGAACAATGTCGCAAGGCTGATTCTGAAGCTGCCCAAATGTGAATGCGGCACAACTCTTCTGAAGAAGGCAAAGGTTAGGTCTGTACCACACATTGCAGCATCGTGGGATTGTGGCAGGATAAGACTGCTAACAAGGTAACAGGTTCATGGCACAAACCACTAACAGGCAGACGGTTGGGCCACAACCACGTACAGAGCCAGAGTAGGGTTGTGGCTTGAAACTTCCAGCCAGTGAGGATTTTCCTCAGATTCTGCCACAAGGTAATAACCAAGGATGCTCGATTGTGGCTGAAATTCGTTGAGGAAACATCCAGTTTACAGCATATATATACTGACTGATTTTCCAGCATATTTTTCCATATTCGCATTGATGTATGGATGTAGCTCTGAATAGACAAAATTATTGTGATTTACATAGAAAAAGTCAGACATTGCTTTATTTTGGTCAAGCTTGAAAACACTTATAAGTAAGCACATTTTAAGAGAAATGATTCCATGAAAAACAAAATGTCATACATCATGTACAAATATTGTTGACTTTGTTTTACGAAATTAAGGTGTGTGACCATCCCACTCACCACAGATTTGAGGAGGGTAGCCAGTGGGAACAAACTTGTCACTGAAACACTCAAAGCTCCAGCCAGACATTTGGAACTTTTGGTTGTCAGGATCCCAGGGCACGAAGGTCACCTTGAAGTCACCGTTCTTGGCCTTTGCCCACGTTCCGGATTTGTCTTTGCCGAACACCAGCACATCCTTTGTCTTCAGGTTTCCATCTTTCTTGTTGAACAGGTCATCTTTCCAGCCATTTAGGTACTGCAATGGGCATTATTCAATATTCATTTCGTTTTTGTGCTACTTAATTTTGGGACGTTGTTTGTGTGCGAACAGTAAAATTATAAAGCCACACATAATGAATACAAAGTGTTTGCACTATAAAAATTGTGTTCATCATAACAGAGTGAGAGACGTCGTTATTTATGAGAACATCTGACAGAATGAATGAAATACATAAACAGAGAAATGATGGATTGCGCTCTTGACTGGTAATTGAATAAATAGATTAATAAATGAATTGATTAAGGCAACCACCCACTATATCAGAAATACTGTTATCAGTGATAAACTCTGATGAAACAAACGACACATCTCTAGTGAAGAGAAGTAATATTCTGAGTCTCTAACTGAAACAGATGATAAAGCCACCCACCTTGACAGCAATCTTGTTATCAGTACGGCCCTCCCAGCTGCTCTTGCTTTCCAATGGCTTCACTCCCAGCCACAGAGAATCCAGACGGTACTTAGGGTGCAGGTAGATGTTACCAGGGGTCAAGGTCACCATGTAACTGCCACATCTCTGACGCACTGCGTGGTACTTACAGGGCATCTTGGTGTCCTCCTTTCTGCCGTTAAACTGACGCACCATGCGTCCGTTGCCTTCACACTTCTGTTTGCTGGCCATGGCTGTATCACCAAGACATTTTCGTGTGTCATAAAAGGAAAGATAGTGTTTCATGTCTTTAATTTTACACTTTTTCTTGAGCATTATGTTTATACAGGCACATTGGGTTTTTTTAAAGCTGTCTAAGGAAACTGACAAGGACTGATATATATATATTAACAAAAGACTTTCTTTTCTCATAATCCTTTCACATTTCCTTAAACATTCTTTGCCTATTGTTTTGTAACCAAAATCTTGTTGTTACATGTAACGTTATGACGTTGTGGCTGAATTTTAACAAATAATGTCATGTCAATAATGTACTGAATATAGAAGAGTAACATAGTGTAAATAGGGACAGAAAGGAGGGAGGGAGGGAGAGGGAGAAAAGAGAGTGAGGAAGAGAGAGAGAGAACAGAGAGACATATTCAGACACGAATATATGCAGAAGAGAAGGAGGAGAAGAGGGAAATGAAGTAGGGAGATAAAGAGATACAGAGAAACAGAGACACAGACACGTATATAAATAAACAGAGAAAGATAGAGAAACAAGCAGACTGACAAACCGTCCAACAGATAGAGTGGGAGCAAGACAGAGCGAAAAGAATAGATCAGTGAGAAAGAGAGATCGAAGGAAATGAAGAAAGTCGGAAAAAAAGAAAGAAAGAAAGAAAGAAAAGGAAAGAGACAGACAGACGGTCAGACAGAGCACAACAAAACCGATGGCAACGGGTGGCACAAAAAAACATTTCATTATGTACAGTACAGTACATACAGCACATACAACATACTAAAGACAGCAAAAGCACAGTACTACATAAACATATGCTTTATCTTACGCTCATGTCAAACTAACTGTTAGAAAGAAACTCACCCACAGCAGACCCGGGCAGGTTACCATAAAAAACCAGCTTCATGTGAAAGTGTCCTACAAAACACATGATGTTCGGCTTTTCAGTGGATGGTAATGTCAACAACACTTAGCATCGTTTGTTTGACTTTCAGTGATGGTAAGTGTTCAACAAACTAGCATCGTTTGTTTGACTTTCAGTGGATGGAAGTGTCAAAAAACTTTGCATCGTTTTTTTGACTTCAGTTTGGAGGTAAGTGTCAACAAGACTTAGCATCGTTTGTTTGACTTTCAGTGGGATGGTAAGTGTCAACAAGACTTAGCATCGTTTGTTCGGCTTTCAGTATTGCCTCACGCTCTCTTCCTTGCATTTTTCTTCTCATTACTACTACTACTGCTGTAGGGCCAGTCATCTGCGCACCCACAGAGCCCAACCCACCCACCCCCAGGATGACTAGACGGTCTTCGTCGATCCCGACGGACGAACCACAGCAGTAGTAGTAGTAATGAGAAGAAGAATGCTACTGCTGCTACGACAGCTACTTTTGCTGCTGCTGCTGCTGCTGCTACTATCATCTCTTTATCCAGGTTCAGCAGACTGGAGCAGGTTGGAAGACGACACGCATCCTAACATCATTGTCTTGCGTCTTGAATTTATGCCATGAGTCTCGAGTAGTCAGCCTCTCTCTCTCTCTCTCTCTCTCTCTCTCTCTGTCTGTCTGTCTGTCTGTCTCTCTCAATCTGTTTCACTCTCTTCATGTATCTGTGTCTCTGTGACTCTCTGTTTCTGTCTGTCACTGTCTCTCTTTATCTCTGAATGTTTGTCTCTTTCTCTACCTCCTTCCTTCTCACTCCCTATCTCTCTCTGTCTCTGTCTCTCTCTCTTTCTCTCTCTCTCTCTCTGTCTTCCTCTTTCTCTCTGTGCCCCCTCCCCCTTCTCTCTCTCTCATTCACACACACACACACACACACACACACACACACACACCTCCTGTAGGCAGATAGATAGACAGATAGGTACAAAAACTTCCAAACTCACCCTCTGTATTTCAGTCGTTGGCAGATGCTTGCAGTGAGGAAGGAAACCTCTGTGTACTTCTCAGTGGTGTCTGAGGAATTTATATACGTTTTGTTTTCTCGGTGACAGTCAAGACGTGAGCGAAATCACTTAATCCAAAATTGAAGTAACAGGTGCACTTGCTTTGCAGTTAATCTAAAATTCATATGAAGGCCATTATTTTCAAACATGAATAAATCGACAAATGGCAGAATAAATATGAATAATTCAGTCAAGGTATTCCTAATCCCAGAAAAAATATTTTTTTTAAAGCAGCAGTTAAATGAAATCCCTGCCATCACCTATCTTGAGAAACAATATGCCTTTCAAAGACAAATGCGTGATTACATGAGTGTTTGCCTACACAAACACATATGTACATATATACACTTATATACACGCACACACGCACGCATGCAGGCACGCACGCACGCGCGCGCTCTCTCTCTCTCTCTCTCTCTCACACACACACACACACACACACACACACACACACACTTGAAACAGAAGTGCATATATGAGTATTCATGTACACATGGACAATCACAACATACGCGAGTACATTAGCATGCTCACATGCTTGTTTAGACACACGTGCGCGCACGCGCACTCACACATGCACGCACATTCTCACACACAACACGCACATTTTACACCATCTGTTGATATCTTCATATAATAAAAACCAAAAATGATGACCACCATTAGAATTTCAGATTCAGTTCAGCATCGGCTGTGACGGCTGGCTGCGATGTGGATTTTGCTGACCACATTGTTTGCCTGGAAGAGCGAGACAGACGGTATATAAACGAAACCAACATTGCAGATTCACGAAGGTTTCTTTTCCTCTGTGTAAGTAAATGACAGCAGCTCTAAGAACTTCTGGGCAGAGTAGAGAACGTCGTGGTAAAGTAGTGATAACGAGCAAACTGACCATTGAATTAGTAATCTATAGTTGGTAAGAGAACATGGCAGTACAGCAATAGTATTCACCTACTGTTAATTAATGCTAATCAAAACAATCGTCGTTTTCAGGACAAGATCACCATGAAGCTGTGTGTTGTGATGATGGCCCTGACCTTGGCCGCTGTGGGTAAGTTGTTTCTGATTTGCTTTTTGATACACTACCATTCTCCCTGAAGCATGTCTTCACGTGTAAACTTGTCAGAACCTGTACTGTACTACTTCTGAAGTGCTGTGCTGTGCTGTGCTGTGCTGTGTCGTGGTGTGTTGTATTGTTCTGTGTGGTACAGGAGAGAGAGACAGAGAGAGAGAGAGAGACAGAGACAGAGAGAGAGACAAAGACAGCGAGACACACAGAGACAGACTGACATGAAACACTATCTTTCCTTTTATGACACACGAAAATGTCTTGGTGATTCAGCCATGGCCAGCAAACAGAAGTGTGAAGGCAACGGACGCATGGTGCGTCAGTTTAACGGCAGAAAGGAGGACACCAAGATGCCCTGTAAGTACCACGCAGTGCGTCAGAGATGTGGTAGTTACATGGTGACCTTGACCCCTGGTAACATCTACCTGCACCCTAAGTACCGTCTGGATTCTCTGTGGCTGGGAGTGAAGCCATTGGAAAGCAAGAGCAGCTGGGAGGGCCGTACTGATAACAAGATTGCTGTCAAGGTGGGTGGCTTTATCATCTGTTTCAGTTAGAGACTCAGAATATTACTTCTCTTCACTAGAGATGTGTCGTTTGTTTCATCAGAGATTATCAGTGATAACAGTATTTCTGATATAGTGGGTGGATGCCTTAATCTATTTATTCAATTACCAGTCAAGCACGCAACCCATCATTTCTCTGTTTATGTATTTCATTTATTTTTCTGTCAGATTTTTTTTTTTTTACAAATAACAACGTCTCTATAACTCTGTAATGATGAACACAATCTTTACAGTGCAAACACTTTATATTCATTCTGTGAGGGTCAGAAACTCATTTGAATTTAAGATGCTTCATAATTTTACTGTCTACACACAAAGAATGTCCCAAAATTAAGTAGCACAAAAACGAAATGAATATTGAATAATGCCCATTGCAGTTCTTAAATGGCTGGAAAGATGACCTGTTCAACAAGAAAGATGGAAACCTGAAGACAAAGGATGTGCTGGTGTTCGGCAAAGACAAATCCGGAACGTGGGCAAAGGCCAAGAACGGTGACTTCAAGGTGACCTTCGTGCCCTGGGATCCTGACAACCAAAAGTTCCAAATGTCTGGCTGGAGCTTTGAGTGTTTCAGTGACAAGTTTGTTCCCACTGGCTACCCTCCTCAAATCTGTGGTGAGTGGGATGGTCATACGCCTTAATTTCGTAAAACAAAGTCAACAATATTTGTACATGATGTATGACAACATTTCGTTTTTCATGGAAACATTTCTCTTAAAATGTGCTTACTAATGAAAGTGTCTTCAGGTTTGACCAAAATAAAGCAATGTCTGACTTTTTCTATGTAATTCACAATAATTTTGTCTCTTCAGAGCTACAACCATTCATCAATGCGAATATGGAAAAATATGCTGGAAAATCAGTCAATATATATATATGCCGAAAACTGGATGTTTCCTCAACGAATTTTAGCCACAATCAAGCATCCTTGGTTATTACCTTGTGGCAGAATCTGAGGAACAACCTCACTGGCTGGAAGTTTCAAGCCACAACCCTACTCTGGCTCTGTACGTGGTTGTGGCCCAACCGTCTGCCT
>NC_134898.1:9767518-9800018 GCF_041734735.1 Babylonia areolata | reverse complement strand
TCGGCACATATATATATCGACTGATTTTTCAGCATATTTTTTCATAATCGCATTGATGTATGGTTGATGTGGCTCTGAATAGACAAAATTATTGTGATTTATGTAGGAAAAATCCGACATTGCTTTATTTTGGTCAAACTTGAAAACACTTATGATAAGTAAGCACATTTTAGAGAAATGTTTCCATGTAAAACAGAATGTTGTCATACAGCATGTACAAATATTGTTGACTTTTTTTTTACGAAATTAATGTGTGTGACCATCCCACTTACCACAGATTTGAGGAGGGTAGCCAGTGGGAACAAACTTGTCACTGAAACACTCAAAGCTCCAGCCAGACATTTGGAACTTTTGGTTGTCAGGATCCCAGGGCACGAAGGTCACCTTGAAGTCACCGTTCTTGGCCTTTGCCCACGTTCCGGATTTGTCTTTGCCGAACACTAGCACATCCTTTGTCTTCAGGTTTCCATCTTTCTTGTTGAACAGGTCATCTTTCCAGCCATTTAAGTACTGCAATGGGCATTATTCAATATTCATTTCGTTTTTGTGCTACTTAGTTTTGGGACGTTGTTTGTGTGTAGACAGTAAAATTATGAAGCATCTTAAATTCAAACGAGTTTCTGACCCAAAAAAGAATGAATACAAAGTGTTTGCACTGTAAAGATTGTGTTCATCATTACAGAGTTATAGAGACGTTGTTATTTGTAAAAAACAAACAAACAAAAAATCAAAAAAAAAGTCTTACAGAATGAGTGAAATACATAAACCGAGAAATGATGGATTGCGTTGCGTGCTTAACTGGTAATTGAATAAGTAGATTAATAAATGAATTGATTAAGGCAACCACCTACTATATCAGAAATACTGTTATCAATGATAAACTCTGATGAAACAAACGACACATCTCTAGTGAAGAGAAGTAATATTCTGATTCTCTAACTGAAACAGATGATAAAGCCACCCACCTTGACAGCAATCTTGTTATCAGTACGGCCCTCCCAGCTGCTCTTGCTTTCCAATGGCTTCACTCCCAGCCACAGAGAATCCAGACGGTACTTAGGGTGCAGGTAGATGTTACCAGGGGTCAAGGTCACCATGTAACTGCCACATCTCTGACGCACTGCGTGGTACTTACAGGGCATCTTGGTGTCCTCCTTTCTGCCGTTAAACTGACGCACCATGCGTCCGTTGCCTTCACACTTCTGTTTGCTGGCCATGGCTGTGTCACCAAGACATTTTTGTGTGTCATGAAAGGAAAGATAGTGTTTCATGTCTTCGTTTTTACACTTTTTCTAAAGAATTATGTTTATAAAGGCACATATGTAAAAAAGCTGTCTAAGGAAACTAGTTGACAAGGACTGATATATATATAAACAAAAGATTTTCCTTTCTCATAATTCTTTCATGTTTCCTTAAACATTCTTGGCCTATTGTTTTGTAACCAAAGTCTTGTTGTTACATATAAAGCTGCTTAAACATAAACATTATGACGTTGTGGCTGAATATTTTAACAAATAATGTCATGTGAATAATGTACTGAATATAGAAGAGTAACACAGTGTAAATACGGACAGAAAGGAGGGAGGGAGAGGGAGAAAAGAGAGTGAGTAAGAGAGAGAGAGAACAGAGAGACATACTCAGACACGAATATATGCAGAAGTGAAGGAGGAGAAGAGGGAAATGCAGTAGGGAGATAACGAAAGACAGAGAAACAGAGACATAGGCCCGTATATCTATACACAGAGAAAGAGAGAGAGTGGGAGCAAGGCAGAGTAAAAAGAAGAGATCAGTGAGAAAGAGAGATTGAAAGAAAGGAAGAAAGTCTGAAAAAAGAAAGAAAGAAAGAAGGAAAAGGAAAGAGACAGACAGACGGTTAGACAGAGCACAACAAAACACAGCATGGCACAGCAGGATGGCACAACATAGAACAGTATATTACTGTACAGTACAGCAGCACAGTACAGTACAGTACAGTACAGTAATCATATGCTTATATCTTTACGCTCATGTCAAACTAACTGTTAGAAAGAACTCACCCACAGCAGCCACGGTCAGGGTTACCAGTAAAACACACAGCTTCATGGTGATGTGTCCTGACAAACACATGATTTCAGTGGGAACGTAAGTGTCAACAAGACTTAGCATCGTTTGTTCGGCTTTCAGTGGGGTGGTGATTATCAACAAGACTTAGCATCGTTTGTTCAGATGTCAGTTTCAGTGGGATGGTAAGTGTCAACAAGACTTAGCATCGTTTGTTTGGCTTTCAGTATAGCCTCACGTTCTCTTCCTTGCATTCTTCTCATTACTACAAATGCTACTGCTACTACGACTGCTACTTTTGCTGCTGCTGCTGCTGCTACTATCTCTTTATTCTGGTTCAGCAGACTGGAGCAGGTTGGAAGATGACATACGGCCTAACATCATTGTCTTGCATCTTGAATTTGTGCCATGAGTCTCGAGTAGTCAGCCTCTCTCTCTCTCTCTCTCTCTCTCTCTCTCTCTCTCTCTCTCTCTGTCTGTCTGTCTGTCTGTCTCAATCTGTTTCACTCTCTTCATGTATCTGTGTCTCTGTGACTCTCTGTTTCTGTCTGTCACTGTCTCTCTTTATCTCTGTATGTTTGTCTCTTTCTCTACCTCCTTCCTTCTCACTCCCTTTCTCTCTGTGTGTCTGTGTCTGTGTCTGTCTGTCTCTCTCTCTCTCTCTGTCTTCCTCTTTCTCTCTGTGCCCCCTCGCCCTCTCTCTCTCTCATTCACACACACACACACACACACACACACACACACACACACACCTCCTGTAGGCAGATAGATAGACAGATAGGTACAAAAACTTCCAAACTCACCCTCTGTATTTCAGTCGTTGGCAGATGCTTGCAGTGAGGAAGGAAACCTCTGTGTACTTATCAGTGGTGTCTGAGGAATTTATATACGTTTTGTTTTATCGGTGACAGTCAAGACGTCAGCAAAATCACTTCATCTAAAATTGAAGTAACAGGTGCACTTGCTTTGCAGTTAATCTAAAATTCATATGAAGGCCATTATTTTCAAACATGAATAAATCGACATATGGCAGAATAAATATGAATAATTCAGTTAAGGTATTCCTAATCCCAGAAATTATAAAAAGCAGCAGTTAAATAAAATCGCTGCCATCACCCATCTTGGTAAAAAAAAAAATATGCCTTTCAAACACAAATGCGCAATTACATGAGTGTTTGCCTACACAAACACATATGTACATATATACACTTATATACACGCACACACGCACGCATGCACGCACGCACGCACGCGCACGCGCTCTCTCTCACACACGCACACACACACACACACACACACACACACACACACACACACACACACACACACACACATACACACTTGAAACAAAAGTGCATATATGAGTATTCATGTATACACGGACAATCACAACATACGCGAGTACATTAGCATGCTCACATGCTTGTTTACACACAGGCGCGCGCACGCTCACACACGCACGCACGCACATTCACACACACACACACACACACACACACACACACACACACACGCACATTTTACACCATCTGTTGATATCTTCATATAATAGAATAAACCCAAAATGATGACCACCATTAGAATTTCAGATTCAGTTCAGCACAAGAGCATCGGCTGTGACGGCTGGCTGCGATGTGGTTTTTGCTGACCACGTTGTTTGCCTGGAAGAGCGAGACAGACGGTATATAAACGAAACCAACATTGCAGATTCATGAAGGTTTCTTTTCCTCTGTGTAAGTAAATGACAGCAGTTCTAAGAACTTCTGGGCAGAGTAGAGAACGTCGTGGTAGAGTAGTGATAACGAGCAAACTGACCACTGAATGAATAATCTATTGTTGGTAAGAGAACACGGCAGTACAGCAATAGTATTCACCTACTGTTAATTAATGCTAATTAAAACAATCGTCGTTTTCAGGACAAGATCACCATGAAGCTGTGTGTTGTGATGATGGCCCTGACCTTGGCCGCTTTGGGTAAGTTGTTTCTGATTTGCTTTTGTTTCATACACTACCATCCTTCCTGAAGCATGTCTTGACGTGTAAACTTGTCAGTTAGAACCTGTACTGTACTGAGCTGTTCTCTACTTGTGAAGTGCTGTGCTGTGCTGTGTCGTGGTGTGTTGTATTGTTCTGTATGGTACAGGAGAGAGAGACACAGAGAGAGGGAGACAGAGAGACAGACAGAGAGACTGATAGACAAAGAGACACAGAGTGGAGTTTATTAATGTCTGTTGTGGCTGAAGATATTCGCCTTTTTTATTCAGTCAGTCAACCAGTATCTTTGTCTGTCTCACTGTCTCCCTTCCCCCCTCTGCTCTCTCTCTTTCTTACCTTTTCTCTTCTTTCTCCACGCTTCTTTTCCTCTTATTTCTTTCTCTCCTCCTGTCTCTCTTTGCATATTGCTGATTGTCTCTGTCCTTTTTCGATTCAGTAATACATTACATCCCATCCGGTGCCTTATCTAGATCAATGCGCCGAATGATTAATCACAGACAACATTGTAGTAGCATGATGATGCTCGTATTAGAAGATCTATGTGCTTAGAAAAGTCATAATGATCAGCCACTTGTCTCTTTGCTATATGGGTGGGAATATTGATTCCACTCATTTGATTATATGCTGACATATATAATACTTTGATTCTGCAAATTTATTTAATAATGATAATAATGATAACAGTAATAATAAAACAATATTTAAAAATATAATAATAATAATAATAATAATAATAATGTACATTTGAATAGCGGTCATTTCTCTCTTAGAACTCCAAAGTGAACCGACATGAGTGGTGGTGGAGAACAAAGAAGCTGAGAGTGCTCATAGAAAAATGTGATTCTGGTGATGAGCGAAAAGCAGAGATAGAATCAGATGCACGGATATAATGAGGAATGTTGTTACAGATGTGAGGAGCAGCAAAGAAGAAAAAACGTTCACCATAGGTTCTTGCATTGACACGAGGAAGTTTCAATAGGTAACAGTCGGAGAAAGAGGGTAAACACTGATAAGTTCAGAAAGATATGTAGGTCCTGCAGAGTGGAAAGCAGAATAGCAGACACGTAACTTCTTATCTAATTCTCGCTTCAATGGGAGCCAAAGTAGAGTGCAGAGGTGGAGAGAAATGTGATCAGTACGTGGGACTCTGAGAGTCAGACGGGCAGCATTGTTTTGAAGTTTTTGAATTCGCTGGAGAAGATTATGTGGACAGCCTTTGAGAAGAGAATTCCAGTAGTCAATTCGTGACAGCCCAAAAGCAGAAATAAGAGATTTTGTTTCAGCAGAAAGGTTCTGACGGATAGAGCTGATGTGACGAAGTTCACAACTGACTATGCGTATCAGATTGACTACCTGGGTGTGTCTTCATGTTTTATATTTATTTGCTTATTTATCATCATTGTTGTCTTATTTATTTAATCATTTATTTATCATTATTATTATTTTATCATTATTTTCATTACTACTATCTTTTTTTTCCATCATAATTATTATTTATTTATTTATGTATGTACGCTTATATATATATATTTTTTTTTTCAAGGCCTGACTAAGAGCGTTGGGTTACGCTGCTGGTCAGGCATCTGCTTGGCAGATGTGGTGTAGCGTGTATGGATTTGTCCGAACGCAGTGACGCCTCCTTGAGCTACTGATACTGATACTGCTGAAGGTTCCTTGGTGATTTAGAAAACATCCTTTTATATTTCCATTTCAAATTAGGAATATATTGTTTCATTTGTACATGGCAACATTGGGAAAAAGAAGCACTTTACAAATAGTCTTATAAAATGAATTCAGTTCAGTTCAGTTATACATGGAAGCGTAACTGCGTTCGAACAAATCCATGTAAACTACACTTCATCTGCTAAGCAGATGCCTGACTAGTCGTATGACGTAAAGTGCATGTTTAGACTTTGAAGAGAGACCTTCGGAGAAAGGGAACAAATATAATGTAATAAGAAATGTGACAATGTTATAGCAATAAACAGAATAGTAAATTCATTATTTCAATTTGATAATAGTTATTATTAATCAACCTTGAACTAATCTTAATTTGTTGATAATTTGATTAATAAAATAAAAATAAAAATAATAAACACATGAATAATAGACGAATGAATAAGCAAATAGAAATAAAAATCATCATGATGTTTATATTGATAGTGATAAAAATAAGAATGCAGGAGGAACGAAATGATAGATAGATAGATACATAAATAGATAAATAAATGAATATATAGTTATTGATTATGATAAAAAGGAAATATATCAAATTATAGTGCAGGGAAAGATAAGTAGAAGACAACACAAATGAAAGAGAGTGGAACAAGCTCAGGGATACCCTATCATGTGCACCATCCCATGCGCATACACCAACACATGTGTAAACACACACACACACATATGCGCGCACGCGCTGAAAGACATTAAAAGATGCCTTTCTATGTAATATAAAGAATTTGTGTGGATGATACAGCCATGGCCAGCAAACAGAAGTGTGAAGGCAACGGACGCATGGTGCGTCAGTTTAACGGCAGAAAGGAGGACACCAAGATGCCCTGTAAGTACCACGCAGTGCGTCAGAGATGTGGCAGTTACATGGTGACCTTGACCCCTGGTAACATCTACCTGCACCCTAAGTACCGTCTGGATTCTCTGTGGCTGGGAGTGAAGCCATTGGAAAGCAAGAGCAGCTGGGAGGGCCGTACTGATAACAAGATTGCTGTCAAGGTGGGTGGTTTTTGTGATATGAATCAATCAAATACTCGTTTAATGCATTATTCGTCTCCATTACTGATCTGTCATTCATTTCGTCACAGATCATTATAGATAAACAGTATTGTACCATTATGAGAAATGCATTAATGAGAATACGTAAAGAGACCTCACCAATGGCAGTACTACGTTTGAAAACAAGATGCTTTGTTGAGCCTTCACGATCACAACATGGAGATCAAATGTTCTGACTGAGGATAGCATGGACAGATCAATGTGTAATCCTTTCCTTATTGCAGTACTTAAATGGCTGGAAAGATGACCTGTTCAACAAGAAAGATGGAAACCTGAAGACAAAGGATGTGCTAGTGTTCGGCAAAGACAAATCCGGAACGTGGGCAAAGGCCAAGAACGGTGACTTCAAGGTGACCTTCGTGCCCTGGGATCCTGACAACCAAAAGTTCCAAATGTCTGGCTGGAGCTTTGAGTGTTTCAGTGACAAGTTTGTTCCCACTGGCTACCCTCCTCAAATCTGTGGTAAGTGGGATGGTCACACACCTTAATTTCGTAAAAGAAAAAAAAATCAACAATATTTGTACATGCTGTATGACAACATTCTGTTTTACATGGAAACATTTCTCTAAAATGTGCTTGCTTATTATAAGTGTTTTCAAGTCTCACCAAAAAAGCAATGTCTGACTTTTTCTATGTAAATCACAATAATTTTGTCTTTTCAGAGCCACAACCATACCTCAATGCAATTATGGAACAAATATGCTGAAAAGCAGTCGCTATATATATGTGACGAAACTTGATGTTTCCTCAACGAATTTTAACCACAATCAAGCATCCTTGGTTATTACCTTGTGGCAGAATCTGAGGAAAAACCTCACTGGCTGGAAGTTTCAAGCCACAAGATACTCTGGCTCTGTGTGTGGTTGTGGCCCAACCGTCTGCTTGTTAGTGGTTTGTGCCATGAACCTGTTACCATGTTAGCAGTCTTATCCTGCCACGATCTCACGATGCAGCAATGTGTGGTACTGGCCTAACCTTTGCCTTCTCCAGAAGAGGTGTGGCGCATTCACATTTGGGCAGCTTCAGAATCAGCCTTGCGGCATTGTTCTGGACATTTTGAAGCTTGTGAAGCAGTCATCTCATCATAGTGGAGCGTGGAGAGAACAATGGAGTAGACAAGTATTGGATGCATTTATGGATATATAATGATAAATGGTGTTTACCAGTTCTAGGTATATCATCCTGTAAACATTTGAGACACGCTCTTTGAAAGATAAGGTCTGACAAAAACAAAAAAAAAGAATGCTGTTCACAGGTGGGCTCGACAAACAGGAAGTTGTTGACCGTAACGAGAAGCTGGGACTGGAGGGACGTGAACAGGTCATCTACTATGACGTCTTCACCAACACTGGTATCGCACAGATGTATGTGTTCCACCTGTAAATGGATTTAATGCTGCTGGTGATAATGCTGATAACAATGATTGTATTGATAGTTTCAGTAATGATGAGGATGATGGTAGTGGGTGGTGGTGATGGTGATTGATAATGGTAACAAATTTGTTGGTAGGGTTATTCGTATTCTTGTTGCTTGCCAGCCGACTGCACAGGGCCATATCAGGACTGTCAAACCATACAAATGCTCAACTGCGTCAAAACAAAACTGTCATATTTACAAACAAGAGAGGCAAGGCCTTCAAGACTTACTTGTAATACACTTTTAAAAAAATCTAATCGTTGAAATGTGTTCTGTATTTGTTATTATAAAGCTTCGGGTTAAAAGAAAAAAAAAGTCTTAACGGCAGATTCTAACTCCACATGTTCGGGTGAGAAGAAACTGTCTTAACCATTACACTATCGTGGCTCCTTAACTGACGTTCAAAAATATAATATTTAAACATGCTTTTTTAAAGGGCGATAAATCGATTGCGGTATTCGCAGTGAGAACGCTGTTTAAATCATATTATTCTGGTGTATCTTGGGCATTCAAAAAATCTTTAAGGGCAATTGAAAATTCTTTTTTAAGTCCGCGATAAAGGAGACGTGGCTATCGCCGCAATCACACTGCAACATTTAGCCGTTTTCTCTGGATCTAGATAGATGTACAAGTTTCACTTAGTTACACCCGGTTGTCACGGTCGATTCAATTTCTCTTTTATGTTTATTCTAGTTTTATAGTTTTAAATTTGATATGAAAATTGAGTATTTTGTTAAACTAATAACACGTAGAGCCAAGTACAAGTACTTCTAAACGTCTTATGAAGTGAAAAAGGACTTCATTTTGAGAAAAGTCAAGACTGAAAATTATTAAGGTTCATCGATTCAAGGGTATTAACTCACATGGTTTATTATTTTTAACTGCGAATTCCGACTGATTCTGTGGATATTTTTATGGCAGTTTGGACATAATCCAGTAAGTGATGAGGCGTTCACAAATCTTTCTCTGAATAAATATTTAACGGTCTCCTTCTCCAACTTTCCATCACATGTTATCGTGTATTGTCGATTGAATATAGGATTGAACGGGCAGGTCAACAACTTGAAACAAAATGGCGTCGTTCGCGTTCGCGAAGAATATGAGCACGCACTTTGAATGTGTATGAATATGTGTACGCAATTGATTTTTGCCCATGACCTTCAGGGCTCAGCCAATAGATCTATAACGTCCACTCGTCGTATTGATTTTAGTATTTTCCGAAAAAGACCACTTGGGCGAATGAACATAGTGGAAGCCCTGTACAGTGAGAGTAAAACACAAGCTTTTTATGTATTGAGTATAATTTCAAAATGTAATGTTTAAGATGGAAAAATATCAGTTTAAAGCAAATTAAGTCCCCTAGCATTAATTACAGATTAATTTCTCTTTTTTACTATCTGCACCAAAACGTTTGCAAAATAAATAAAACTTCCATGCTTAGCAAAAGAAGTTCCTGTTTGAACAAAAAAATGATAATAATGACTGCTCTTGTTGTGTCAGAATATCAGATCAAAGTGCCATGTTTAGAGAATAAAAATATATAAATATAACAGTAAATGCAGTTTGCATATAATTTGGCTTCTTTTTTTATTTTTTGTGCCCTTCCCAGAGGTGCAATTTTGTTTTAAACAAGATGACTGGAAAGAACTCAATTTTTCCTATTTTCATGCCTAATTTGGTGTCAACTGACACGCACACACACACACACAAACGCACACACACACACACACAACCGAACACCGGGTTAAAACATAGACTCACTTTGTTTACACAAGTGAGTCAAAAATCACTAAGACAAACCCACAAAACATAGTTCATGACACAGTATCTCAACCATTTAGCTCCTTGTGGCAAATAAGACAAGACCATGCTGACGACGCCAGCCATTCCGCTTAATTTATCATCCCCAGATTACAAAAAATCGTAAAAAAGGAAACCAAATTCTTCAAAGCCAAACACAAAGTACAGAAAAAGGCCATATAGGCAAATATATATATATATATATATATATATATATATATATATAATGAAATAAAAAGAAATAAGTAAATAATAGATAAATACATAAAAAAATAACTAATAATAATAATATTTATAAGGCGCAAAAACTTAATGAAGTCAACTATAAGCGCACAAAAATAAAAATAAATAGATAAATAAGTACATCACAGACTGCGGAAAAGAGAAAAAAGTGTCAAGGTCTGCTTGAAAAAAGGCAGGGGAATGGACCGGGAAGGCAGAAAAAGGAGACAACAGTGAAGATAGAAAAAAGGCAGAAACAAAGAGAGTGGCAGAAAAGGGAATTTCCTGAAGGCGGGGATGCTATTCATATTGAAAGTGTTGGTAGGGTTGTGGTAGAGGGAATAATAATGTTCATAATGACAATGAAGATGATGAATATGATAATGGACATTATGTGGTAGAGGGAATTATGATGTTGTTAATGACAATGATGGTGATAATGATGATAACAGAGATATGATTTCGTATTGTTCGTTTACTATCACTCCTTTTACACACACACACACACACACACACACACACACACACACACACATATATATATATATATATATATATATATATATATATATTAACACACATTGTGATGACAACCACAATCATTACAGACTGTTAAAAGCAACTAGGAAAACAACAAAAAGAATACAAGAATACCAAAAATCGTAAATTTTTCACGTCTGATTCAGACATTGATCATAATCAGTATCACTTCCTTTATTTTCTAAGCAGTTTTGCCTCCCCCACCACCACCCCCACCCCCACCTCCACCAAATCTTGTCCTTTGTTGGCATTAACCAAAAATGTTTTTCTCATTCTCCCAGGAACCCGAAATGTATCAACGCTACACGGATCCTGACCCGATCCTGCTCTAAAAAGCAACGTAGTGAAGCTATTATCACGTGCACACAGATCCTGTCCAGCTACAAGCACACTAAATGTGCCACCAAGTATTCCTGTGATCCTATGGATGTCTTTGTGGTCAGTGAACTCTTTCTGTCTCTCCTGCCTCTGTCTCACTACCATCTCTCTCTCTCTGTGATATATTTTGTTTTAACATCTGTTTTAATGACATATCGTTTTTAGACTATACATATGTTTCATAGTTTCGTTGTTCATTACATTTCCTTGGTTGGTTTATTGTCATTATCTGTCATCTACACAAAAAAGACAATGTATGTCTCTTGTCTTCCCCCATATGGATGTCTGTGTATTTGTGTGTATCTCGTCCTCTCTCTCTCTTCCTCGTCTCTCTCTCTCCCTCTCTCTCTCTCTCTCTCTCTCTCTCTCTCTCTCTCTCTCCACTTTCCTCATTATCTCTGTCTCTCTTGATTACACACACACACACACACACACACACACGCACGCACACGCACAAACACACACACTCAAAAACACACACACCAAAAAAAAACCCAAAAAACAAAAAACACACCCACCCGCACACGCACAAGTATGTATTTATTTTTCAGTAGTAATTATTGCGTTCATCTTTTCTCTTTATTACGTTAATCATCATGAAATATTTTTCTTTGCCTTGAATGTAAAAAAAAAAAGAATGATCTCGCTTAATCACTCCCAGTATTCATATCTGTCAACACGCAGTCTACTGTCTGTTCCACAGGACTGCCTTGACTGGGTCTGCAGTGACTACAAGGACGATTATGCCTGTGAACGAGTTGGCCGCAGTATCGACATGTGTCGCCGATTCACGGGAGGTGATCTGACTGACAAAGTCGACAAGGCCAAATGCTTCAAGGATTTCCTCCCCATTGGAAAATGAGTGGTTGTTGAACAGTTGAAGTGGTAACGCCCACCTTTACTGTGGCTTGCCAACTACAATGAATCGGTCAATAAAGTGGCATGTATTCTACATAATTTTGTGTTGAAGTGTGTATGAAAATGCTATTTGTGTGTCTGCATGGAGTTTATATGTATGCGTGTATCCATGTGTGTGTGTGTTTATGTGTGTGTGTGTGTGTGTGTGTGTGTGTATGCGTGTGTGTGTGTGTGTGTGTGTGTGTGTGTGTGTGTGTGTGTGTCGCGCCCCGGCCTTCCAAGGTTGGGACCTACCTTCTCGCACAGAAGGAATCAGGAACCTGGAAAGATAAATAAAGTTTTATTCCCCAACAAACAATTGCAAATACAAACAAATGACAATAAAGAACCCACCCAAACCCCTACCCAAACCATAAAAAAAAATAATCTGTTATAAACTGTGGCATACAACGCTCATGCAATCAAAGCACACACACACACACATGCACACACACACACACACAGAGCTGTTTTGAAGCAAGTGTGTGAAAATGCTCTGTGTGTGTGTGTGTGTGTGTGTGTGTGTGTGTGTGTGTGTGTGTGTGTGTGTGTGTGTGTGTGTGTGCATATATATATATGTTAAAACTTGAGAGAAGTGAATTCTAAGGATATATGTTTTTGTGTCTATGTTTGTGTGTGTTTGTGGTGTGTGTGTGTGTGTGTGTGTGTGTGTGTGTGTGTGTGTGTGTGTGTGTGTGTGTGTGTGTGTGTGTGTCTGTGTGTGTGTTTGTGACGTATGCTCAAGTGGACGTGCACTCTTCCCACAACACCTCACTGCAGATGCCACACAACAGACCAGCCCACACAGAAATAAGTTTGATTCTGAAGTGATGTATGTGTTTGTCAGTATAAAAAAAACTGTATCAGTTCCCTCTTTTCTCTCCCACAAAGTGAGCCAAAAGAGCGACACATGTGGCTGCACACATCAGCAATATCTTAACTGATCAAGCCTAAAAGAACACAGACACAACATATTGTGTCACAACTCTCGCATGCATCAAATCGTCTGGGGGTTGTTTCTGATTTCAACCCCCTGTCTCTCTTCCCCTCCCTCACTCTTCCCCCTCTCTTTGTGTGTACGTATATAAATCATGTACGTGTGCGTAAGTATATGCATGTGTGTAGGTATTGTGTGAAGTAAGTATTCGGTTGTTTTTTCTTCTCTTCTTTTTTTTGAGTGTAATTGCCTACAACATAACTTTGGCAAAACTCCAGTCGATCCTGGCGAACTGCAGACAATGTCGCCCACAGTAAAGACTGCAGCACAGAACGACGACTACACCAGGTTATCACGACGAACACGTCGCTGATACCCAGGACAGGAAGGTGTGGATCTACTTGAAACTTATATACTTTTTTTTTCCTCAAATAGCGCCAACCAACTTAGATAACGTTCTGGTGTTGACAAAGACAAATCCGGAACTGTGGCAATAGCCAAGAACGGTGACTTCAAGGTGACCTTCTCTTTATTAAATAATTGCCATTCTGCCTTTGAGCTGTTTCGTCGACAGCATCATTGTCTTTGCTCGCGTGTGGACATTTCTTCCCTTGCTCTGCCCAAATGGTTCTTACTTTATATGACTCTGCTCGTCTTATTCTTGCCACTTGTTCTGTCTTAGTGTGGACAGCAAATCACAGCTATTGTCTTCTTTCCCCTCGTCTCAATCTGACCTTCAATATTGACTAACTGATATTTCTGTTATTATGTCAGTCAGGTGTCGGTGTTGGTGCTGGTCATATTTTTTTTACAATTACTAGAATATCATTTTTGACAGAAGGGCTTTCCAAAGTAAAACTCGTGCGCAATCCTATGAAAAAATATATTAGAACATCTCCATGTATATCACAGTTACCAGTCAAGACTATCGAAAATCACAATTTTCTTATCATCTTCTAAAGCCATATCTGACATAGTATAAACACGACGACTATTTAGTTGAGTGGCAGGTGGTGAAGATTAATCCATATCTTTATTTAGTGTGATAGTCAATTTGAGTATGATTTAACGAATATTCATTCGTGTTATACTTTGGGTTTTTATGGAAACATTCTTGTTACAATGTATTATCTATAGCAAATAATTTTCAAAGGACATAATTGTCAGTGTGTGTGCTCGTTTGTGTGTGTGTGTGTGTGTGTGTGTGTGCGCGCGCGCGCGCGCGCGCGCGCGCGTGTGTGTGTGTGTGTGTGTATTGGCATTATCAAAACCTTTCTTTCCCGTTTTTCCAGGAATTCCAAATGTATCAACCCTACACGGATCCTGACCCGATCCTGCTCTAAAAAGCAACGCAGTGAAGCGATTATCACGTGCACTCAGATCCTGTCCAGCTACAAGCACACTAAATGTGCCATCAAGTATTCCTGTGATCCAATGGATGTCTTTGTGGTCAGTGATCTTCGTCTGTCTCTCTGTCTGTGTTTAGCTCTCTGTGTGTCTCTGTTTTTACCTCTGTCTGTATCTACCTCTCTCTGTCTTTTTGCCTCTTCTTCTTCATCTTCTTTTTTTATTTTCTGCTTCTTCTTCTCTCTTTCTTTATGTCTTTCTCTCTTTCCCATTCTTTCTTCATTGTCACCCCTCACTCCGAAACTTCCATTCCAGCACGTAAATGAAACAGTGAGCACTGACTTAATACAACACCACACCAGGTTATCACGAGGAATACGTCACTGACACCCAAGACAGGAGAGCGTTTTTGTAAACGAAGAAAAGCCTTTTTTTTAACACACTCAACATTTTTGTCAAAAGATAGATTATTATCTAAATATTCATATTCGCTGACTCGTTCAACCGTTTCAGGCAAGGGGGCTTTTCGAAAATCTGTCAGCATTTCTTTTCTTTTCAGAAAATTCAGATCCAGATAGTTCTCTACATACCGGAAACAGAATTTTTTTTTAATTTTACTGAAATGCAGAGCATCGCGCGCGCGCACACACACACACACACACACACACACACACTCCTGTCTGTTCCACAGGATTGCCTTGACTGGGTCTGCAGCAGCTAGAAGGACGATTATGCATGTGAACGAGTTGGCCGCAGTATCGACATGTGTCGCCGATTCATGGGAGGTGATCTAAGTCAAAAAGGCCTAATTCTTCAAGGATTTCCTTCCCATTGAAACTTGAGTGAATGTTTAAAACCAGTTCAGTGCCAGAGAATTTTGTTTAAAAAAAAGTGCTCTCCCCTTGCCAGGGAATTTTGAGGATTCGGGGGTAATAAATCATAAAAAAATTCTAGCACTAAAGCATTGGGCGATACAGAAAGAAAGTAAACGTTTTTGTGAAGGAAAATGAGTGTAGATTCTGCTTCTAGGCTTTTTTTCCCAATTAGGTTGATTGTAGGTAACTGTTCAGGCATGTATAGTCAAGAAAATAATTTTTGTGCAACATAAAGTCTATTTCCACCTCTACAAAATGATATCTATAAAGAAAAAAAAACAAAATACAGCTAGAAATAGCAAGCCTATTGTCAGATTGTACCTGCAGAAGAAATTAAAACAGGCTATAAGCTTATGAAAACAAATCACAGCTCTTGCAGACATTTAAGTAAATCACTGTCCCAACAATGACAAAAGTGAGTAAAGTCAACGTAAAAGATCAATCACAGTCCCAGAAACTGAACTGGCAAGCTTTTTGACAGCAAAGAGCGTTTGCAAGTGAGCTGGTGAAGTTCTTTGATGACTTCACTCCTTTCAAGTTGCACGTGGGCCCGATTGACGTGTCTGCTGTGCATCCGGCTTGCCACCTCTTCAAACAAGTCATCCCTCTGACTCAGCGAAAAAAGCGTTAAAAACAAAAAGCATGTGTTTCACGGCCAGTGCGGGTTCAGCACTGCGTTTCGTGAAAATCATGGGGCATTGGCGGTTGTCGATTGCCTTATGTCTGCTTTGAAATGTGAGTTCACTCTTCCTAAAAGCCACGCCCCCTTGATGACCTCTGGCTGGCATTCGACCTATCGCCTTACATCACTCCTCTCCGTCTTCTTCCATTCGTCCAATACTGGCTGCACGTATTCTGTCAGTCATAGCCAGTTGTTAAAAAGCGCTGTCTGATTGGATGGACGGACTGAATTAACATAAAATGGGCTGTCAGTTTCATAACTGTCGTTGTCAATCACCTTCGTTTTCAAACCAATCATCAGACAAGAGAGATCTTTGTCCATCACGGAAGCTGTCCATAATCACAAGCGGAGCTTTCGGAATTGTGTAAATCTGCTGACTGTGACTATCTGCTTTACTGGACACAGTTTTCAATGCATTTGTTTGCACATGATGCAACCCCCTTTTCCATGTGCGTATCATGTGGTCAGTTAGCAAATTATTATCAAGTAGAAAGAGGTCTTCTAACCTGATGCATGTTCATTTAAATAGTATTTTTATAATCCAGACACATCAAACTAAGAGTTCAGAGTCTGTTTATGTGAAATGAACCAAACTTCAATGGAGAAAAAATCGGAACATATGCAGGACGTCACTGGACGTCTTATAGGCACTATGGCAATACGTTTTGTAGGATGTCAGCTGACGTCTTATAGGCACTCTACTGATTAATAGTTCAACCCGGTGTAACAGGCCAGATCTTATCCCTGGCTGGTTCTTACCCCGGGTAAGAAGTAGTGTGTGTGTGTGTGTGGCTGTGGCTGTGGGTCCAGAGGTGACTGGTGAGGTCAGTCCGGGCTGATCCCCCAAATCATCTGCAAAATAAACCGCTAAACCATCATTTCATGGAGCGCGCGCGCGCGTGTGTGTGTGTGTGTGTGTGTGTGTGAATCAGAATCAGAATCAGAATCAGATGTCAGAATCAGATGTCACAACAATAAAGGGAGTGTGTGTGTGTGTGTGTGTGTGTGTGTGTGTGTGTGTGTGTGTGTGTGTGTGTGTTCTTTTTCTCTGTTCTTGCTCTTTGATTTTTTAGTGGAGATACCTTTCTTCAATACCTTCTTTTTCTTTCTTCTCAGTTTCTTCTTTCTTCCCTGTTCATTATCTTTAAAAAAAATATCGTTAAAAGTTTTATTCATCCTTTCACTCCAGTTGCTTATGGAGGACTGCTATCAAATGATACTTTTACGCCCAAAAGAAGACATTCAAATACTCAACACTATAACTTAATAAGAAAACGCAAATATGTTTCAAATAACAATTAGCATTTGAATGTGCAAATTTGATAAATGTACTCATAGCTAACAAATTCCATCTGCTTCCTATGAACAAAAAAACAAAAATGAAAACCGACTTCGGAGACAGACATTTTTTCATGCACACGCTTGTATCGGAAGTCATTATACTTTGTGCATTCCATTATAAGATAGAACTCATCCCCAATCACAGCCATATTACAAACCTTGCAAACTCTCGTGGTGTGCCACTACGTCTCCCTCTTTCTATTTCCAACTCAAGATTACTAAGCATAATTCATCAAAAGCAGTCACTGTACATCAGAACGAGTGAACGTCTCTAGGAACGAACTTCATGTTCAAAGATAATATCAATCAAAACAGGTGTTCCATATCGACAATTTTAATTGCAAATAAGACAATAAAAGCCCATTGGTAATAACTATTGTGTGAAATATATTCCTCGCAGTTCACATACCCTTTATTCCAACCTTGTTAATCTTGGCACTCTTCAAATATCACTGTATTTCAGAGAAAAAGAGAGGGGGTAAGAAATGGCCCAGGGGATATAAACTGGCCTGGGGGGCCAAACATTACCCCGGGTAAGATGTAGCCCAGGCCAGTTCTTACGGGGATAAACTCTGGCCTATGCCAGTTCTTACGGGGATAAACTCTGGCCTATGCCAGTTCTTACGGGGATAAACTCTGGCCTATGCCAGTTCTTACGGGGGTAAACTCTGGCCTAGGCCAGTTCTTACGGGGGTAAACTCTGGCCTATGCCAGTTCTTACGGGGGTAAACTCTGGCCTAGGCCAGTTCTTACGGGGGTAAACTCTGGCCTAGGCCAGTTCTTACGGGGGGTAAGATCTGGCCTGTTACACCGGAACATTCAGCTGAACTGTAGCTCTGCGAGAAACGATGAATAAAGTGGTATGATCATTTCCTACATCTTTTTGTGTTGAAATAACTGAGCCAATATGTGATGGGTGCACATAGACACACGTACAGACACACACAGATACACAGACACAGACACACACAGACACACACACACACACACACACACACACACTCACTCACTCACTCACACACACACACAGACACACACACAGACACAGACACACATACACACACACACACACACATACACACACACACAAACATACACACACACACACACACACACACACACACACACACACACACACGCACACACACACACGTACACACACAGTCATACAAACGAGCACGCACACACACGCGCGCGCGTGAACAAACATATTACAAAGATCCTACAAACTAGAGAACATGAATACTTGCACATACATGAAGCTTCTGCAGTCCAAATACACAAATACACACACATAAACATAAATGTATGCATACACACAAACCCCCTGCACACTCATGCACACAACCAGCTCCCACAATCAACAGACATACAGACCACACACACACACACACACACACACACACACACACACACACACACACACACACACACACACACACACACACACACACACACACACACACACACACACACACACACACACACACACACACACACACAAAGAGAGAGAGAGAGGGGGGGGGGGTCTACAGTGGCTATGAGGATGATTATATATATCTGAACTCTCCATATCTGCAGTATTTGATGTGGATTACGATTATCTTCAGTTTAACATTTAACAAAGGCAAACGTCAAGATCATCGTCGGCAATTGTGGAGAAAGAAAATGATGGGCAATAAACAAGATCTTATGCAACAAATGAGACAAATGTATGCAATAGTGGAGATAATCATGGATCATAACGGAAATTGAACTAATATTTTATTAATTATATCTCTCTTAGTAGAAACTGAAACTGATCTCTTAGTAGATTGACAAAATTATATGGTGCCTTAACCTCAAATAATTATTTTTATATCCAAGACTGTTTATGAATGTTTCAATTATTTCCTATTCCACAACTGCCAACTCTTATATCCATTATTGCGTACGCGCGCACATATATATCACACTTTCAATCACACACACTTTTATCTATTGTTAATTTACTTTTAGTGTGTGGTGTGTGTGACTTTGGATGCATGTCTTCTAAACCTTGTGAAGGTTGAATTGACAATTAAAATTGATTCTGAATCTGATTTGTTGATGACAGACGAAACAGACAATAGTTTATTGATGGTTATTATGTTCCACTCGCAGTACGTTCAGTTCATAGTCGCTCATTTTTATCAATGGGAAATCATTGAAGCAGTTGGCCTTTTTCACTTTCGCTGTCAGATCCCCGACATTGAATCGGTGGCACAAGGTGATACAATGGCCAACACTTTCACGGGAAAACTGAGCCAAACAAGAAAGAAGAAAGAAGATCCAGACAAGAGAGATATGTAACAGAGACAGCAGATAGTGTGTTCAGTTTTTGAACAGGTATGCATAGCACAAACTGTGTCTCATAACCAATAAGTACCTAACCGATGCAGTTGTCATAACTCTGCGTTTTATTCTAACATGATGTGCATTGTGTGTACACGTTATATTATTGACGTCATTCATTTCTTCAATTGATAATTGATTTTTGCTTTGATACTGTAGTTTTGGAATTGAAAGTATTTTGAATCACAGTTTTTACTGGTAGTAAGACCGTATTTATATTACCTGACTATCGAGGCAATACAATTTTATATTTGGTAAAGGAAAAGGGGACAATGAGGTAATCGGATATCTTGCTTTTCACAAGACAAAACATTCCATCGCACATTTAAAGTAGACATTATAGGGCACGTCCAAGAATGTGAGGCTGGTTTAAACATGTAATATCGTAATGGTAAATGGCAGTATATGTTATTGTCACAACATGCACGTGGTGGAAAAACACTTAGGGAGAAAAGGTAGACAGTCGTTACTCCATATTCGCGGCGATGAAGCAACGAGACGTGCGCAGTCAGGATGCAAGCAACCATTGTCGAGAAACTATTCTTCAAAATATCCTACATTTTCGGATCTTTTTGCTTTTTATGAAAATAGTATATCATATATTTCTTGAACTATGTATGATTTACATACATATATTTCTGTATATATTACATTATGTATCTTGAATCACGCTGGAAACATTGGTGATAAAACGGGACTTATGTTTCGCTTATCGTGACTGTCCAGGAAATACATTTTTATATTTGGTAAAGGAAATGGGGCAAAGGAAGGGGGTGATTATTTGATAGCTGGCTTTTCACAAGACAAAAAATCATCATTACGCATTTAAAGTAGAAATTATGGGGCATTTCCAAAAAGTTGTCATTGGTTAAAACCTGTTCAATTTCGTATAAAGAAAAATTGTGTTGTGTTTTTTTTTAACATAATGAATTATTTTACACTTATATATATATATATATGAATCATATATTGCTAATCATAAATCTTGAAACATTGATAAATAATTCACCCCGAGCTAGTTGCTATTTTTGTAGAAATTGTATCATATTCATAATCGTTCCAGACTATCCATTTCTTGGCCACAAGTCATGGACCACAGTTGGGCGTGGAATCGCTCGGAGCGTCCAGCTTTACTGTTGTTACTTTATCTCCAGTGTTTCGGCATCTACAGAGGTTTTTGTTCGCATTTTACATGCATAAAAAGGAAGAAAAAAGCGAACCAGATGTTCCCGTTGTTTGCTTTTATTTGTTGGTCAGTTTGTTTTTCAGAAGGGGTTCTTGACATTTTAAATCCGAAATCTGCGCCGTTTTTGTATAATTGTTCATTCATTTGTATAAGTATTCTAGACTTGATTACACACATATATACACATCTGTACTTTCACGTACTTACACGCACACATATATTTACTAACATGTAGAGGGAAAGATAGAGACAGAGAAAGAGAGGGTCGTGATGATGATAATGATGATGATGTCGATACTTATACAGCGCCTATCATCGGTTAGAGACCAAGCTCTAAGCACTTTACAAACGGGGAGTCATTTGCACAACAGGCTGCCTACTTGGGCAGAGCCGAATGATAGATGCCACTGGGTGCTCATCATTCGTTTACTGTGTCATTCAATTATAGTTTCAGTAACACACACACACACACACACACACACACACACACACACACACAGGCAGCCAAAATCCGTTTTCGGGGATGTGCATGCTGGGTATGTTCTTCTTTCCACAACGCACCGAACTCGGTCATGTATTACAGTTTCGTTAATATGCGTATGTTATCTTCTGTGTGCCTATGCACACGCAGGGGGTTCAGGCACTAGCAGGTCTGTACATATGTTGACCAGGGAGATCGGAAAAATCCCCACCCTTAACTCACCATGCGCGACGGGAATCGAACTCAGGAAACCCGGGCGAGAATCCAGTGCTCTAACCATTTGGCCAGAGAGAGACAGACAGAGAAGGAAAGAGGGAGAGAGAGTTAAAATAAGAAATAATCCCACATGTTTTTATGTACATATGCACAAGTGGGGTTACAATATGGTGGTGTTCTTTTCTTTCCAATGACCTTGCTAGACTGAGACTGAGTCATTATTTTTGGGCGTGGTTACACATATCGTTGCTCTTTTGGTTCATTTTGTGGGAGAGAGAAGAGATTCTGCAGCATTTATTTTTAAAGCACATTTATACACACTAAATACATTACTAAATTCATGTATAAGTCGACTTGTCTGTTCTATGACATATGTAGTGGGATGTTGTTGGGAGGGTGCACATCCACTTTAGCACGTGTGACCATAGCACACACACACACACACACACACACACACACACACACACACACACACACACACACACACACACACACAGGAGCACAAGATTCAGAAAAATCGACAAAAATACATGTCCGTCTTTCCGTAAAAGAGGCATACACTTTGTTAGAAAAATCAGCATGGGATCCATTTCATAACCGATGGAAGGAAAAGTTTTTAAAACATAAAGGAACATTATTCCCCGAGAATATTATTAAAGAAAAGATACCGAATCCATCAGCTTGCTATACAAGATTAATAACCTCTACTTTCTTCCATATAAAACTTGGTATGCTGAAGACAAAGTATAGCTAAAAATGTTACATGCATCTGTGGTAAGCAGTTCAGCTTGCATCATTGTTTGTTTCAGTCGGCAGTTACGTACCTTCTTGCCCAAGTATTTCAAAGAGAATAACCATTCTGCAGATGATTGTTGTAAAGTTATTTCTGACGAGGTTCTTATGGTCGAACTTTCACAGGCATTAGTTCATAGCTCTATTTCTACATTCCTTTAATGCACTTCAGAATTGTGTTAATAGTTTCTGATTATTATCATTATTATTATTGAATTTGTTACTGTTAAATGTAATTGCATGTTAGTTAGGCATTTTTTGTTAGGTTTCTAGCTTACCTTTTCTGTTTTCCTCTTCCCTGCCCCCCCTCCGCCCCCTCCGTCCCCCCTCTCCCCCCCTTCTTTGTAAACATCTAATGATAGTGAAAAGACGCTAAACTAAAGAACGAACACACACACACACTATACGTGAGAACACACATAGATATGGTTGTATCTTTAAAAGGTCGCTACCTCTAAAAATAATGTGAAAGACTGCATGCATGCACACATGTACACATACACACGTCACATTTCCATTGAGTTATTTCTACACAAAAAATGCAGGAAATATGTGTCTTTATTGACCGTTTAATTGGATACCCAAACCAGCAGTAAAGCCGAGAGTAACTGGTTGAACTATTCAACAACTACTCATTTTTTAATAGGGAGGAAATCCTTGAAGCATTTGGCCTTGTCCACTTTGTCAGTCAGATCACCTCCCGTGAATCGGCGACACATGTCGATACTGCGGCCAACTCGTTCACAGGCATAATCGTCCTTGTAGTCACTGCAGACCCAGTCAAGGCAGTCCTGTGGGACAAACAGTAGATTACATGTTGACAGATATGGACAGAAGCAATTCCTGTCACACATAATGCGTGCGTGTGCGCGAGAGCCCATGTGTGTGTGTGTGTGTGTGTGTGTGTGTGCGTGCGTGCTTTTTTCCACTTTGTGTTTGCTATAATAATCGAAATTAGCACAGTGTTCCCAATATTCGAATCAATTAATTTATGAATGAATGAAGTTATGAATGGATGAATGAATGAATACATTTTCTTTCATAAGATCGTGATTAAGTAAAATCATGTCTTTTTATATCCAGTCACTTTGGCAATGAAAACAAATATTTCAAATGATTTGATATAAGAAGAAGAAAAGACGAATGTATGTATGTATGTATGTATAAGCACAGGCATAGGTAGAGTCACACAGAGAGTGAGAGAGACAGGGAGGGGGTGGGAAGAGGAAGGAGAGAGAGAGACAGGGGAGAGAGGAAGTGACACACAAACAGAAAGGGGGAGGATAAAGGACATAGTCTAGTTATGTGGACAACAAATAATAATACTAAACAATACAATGCAATCTCAGTGAACAATACAAATGTCAATTAAATACATATAGGACTGCAAACAAAATGTCAGAGTGAACTATCTGTTCTTTTGCAAATGTGAAAAAACAAAATGTATTAGATAGACCTAGAGGGTGGAAAAGGCAAGGAAATACAGAGACAGACGAACAAAGACACAGAGACAAAGAGTTCACTGACCACGAAAACATCCATAGGATCACAGGAATACTTGGTGGCACATTTAGTGTGCTTGTAGCTGGACAGGATCTGTGTGCACGTGATAATCGCTTCACTACGTTGCTTCTTAGAGCAGGATCGGGTCAGGATCCGTGTAGCGTTGATACATTTGGGGTTCCTGAGAAAGAAAAAAAGACTGGATAATGCCACAAAAAGACTTGGTGTTATTTGGTAAAACTGTTTCGAAAAGAAAGGAAGCGATACTTAATATCCTGATTGACATCTATCTAAGACTCAAACATTTACATATTTTGTATTTGTTGTTGTTCTGATCATCATGATTCTAGTAATCAGGCAATGCATGTGTGCGTGCGTGCGTGCGTGTGTGTGTGTGTGTGTGTGTGTGTGTGTGTGTGTGTGTGTGTGTGTGTGTGTGTGTGTGTGTGTGTGTGACGGGAACGATTATCTGTCACTGCTATCACTATCTTCATCACTACCACCATATATTCACCATCTTTGGTATTATCATTATAATGATCATCATCATCATTATTATCAGCAGCAGCAGCATCAAATCCATTTACAGATGGAACACATACATCTGTGCGATACCAGTGTTGGTGAAGACGTCATAGTAGATGACCTGTTCACGTCCCTCCAGTCCCAGCTTCTCGCTGCGGTCAACAACTTCCTGTTTGTCGAGCCCACCTGGGAACAGCATTTTTATCAGACCTTATCTTTCAAAGAGCGTATCTCAAACGTTTACAGCATAATATGCCTAGAACTAGTAAACATTTACGTTCATATGTTTATATTATTTGAGGATTTCAAAATGTTAAACAAATCATCTATTAAGAGCCAGAACCATATTTTTCCTGATCTTGAATTAGTTTTTTTTATGCAATTTTGTGTAGTTTTCTTACACATACATAATATGCATGAGCAGTTACATATACATTTTAAATAATCAATGAGAAATGCATGATAAGGGGGTGTTTTATTTTTTTTATCTTCATCATTTATTACATGCCACAACCACACAAAAGGTAGTGCATTGTTCTGTCTGAAAATGTTCCCCTGTGAAACAGATGGTAACGATTGGGTCAGAAACACACATTGAAGCCTTGTGGCATTGTTGCAGGATAAGACTGCTTACAAAGTCACAGGTTCACGGCACAAACCGCTAGCAAGCAGCCATTGGTTTTGGTCACGCGGAACATTGGATACAGACAATGATCATGTTTAATACTACAACAACACATGGTTGGGATGCAGCTAGAAACTTCCCGCTGGTCTGGCTGTATTTCAGTTTCTGCCACGAGGTAGCAACCCATTATCTGCTTATAGTTTTTTTTTAAAAAAGAGAAAAATAGTGTCTTGTGCAGGCAAAAACAAGGTATGATTTTTAAATGCATATTTTGACTAATTATTTTCCAGCATTTCTTTCAGGTTTTCCAGATTTGCATTGATAATTTGAAACTCTTAAATCATTTGGTTTGTGAAAGTCATCTGTGCACAAAGACCAATTCAACTGGTGGTTTCTAAACAGCCGCTTTAGAGATGCATAGTTGTGACACCGAATAGACAAAAATTAATTTAAAAAATTTACAATTGTAAGGACATTATTATTTTGACAAATTATTTTCAATATTTAAAAAAAAATTCTTTCCGTGACTGCATTCATGATTTGAAATAATTAAAGCATTTGTTTTGTAAAAGTCGTCTCTACACAATGACCATTTCAACTGGTGGTTTCTCAAAATAGCTGTTTTGGAAATGTAGAGTTGTGACATTGAATAGACGAAATTATGTTAATTAGAAAATAAAAACAAATATCTGACATCGAATTGTTTCGTTATACGTGAAAACGATTGTTATAAATAAGCAAATTTTACGAGAAACAGTTACATCAAAAAACGGATATGTTATCAAACAGCATGCACAGATATCGATTTTTTTTACTTCTTTGATGAAATAAAGGTTTGTAACGTTCTTACTTACCACAGATTTGAGGAGGGTAGCCAGTGGGAACAAACTTGTCACTGAAACACTCAAAGCTCCAGCTGGACATTTGGAACTTTTTGTTGTCAGGATCCCAGGGCACGAAGGTCACCTTGAAGTCACCGTTCTTGGCCTTTGCCCACGTTCCGGATTTGTCTTTGCCGAACACCAGCACTTCCTTTGTCTTCAGGTTTCCATCTTTCTTGTTGAACAGGTCGTCTGTCCAGCCATTGAAGTACTGCAATAAGTATCATTCAATGTGCACTTCGTTTTTGTGCTAATGCATTTTGGTTGTTGTTTGTTAATAAAACATAAAATTATGGAACATCTTAAATTCAAATGAGTTACTCTGACCCACTCAGAATGAGTACAAAGTATTTTAACTATTCTAACTCTTTGCACTGTGAAGATTGTATTAACTCTCTCCATACGAACGGCGAAAGAGACGACGTTAACAGCGTTTCACCCCAATTACCATCATCAAAATATTGCAAGTGGAAGGCTCTTATACTGAAGAGGTGAATGTTGACAAAGAATACCACAATTCTGACGACGGAAGCTAAAGGTTGGGTCATTCAGACACCCACTGGACATCCGAGGGGTCTGTGTAGAGGAGAAGAGAGGACTGGCCGTACTGAGTGAGTTAAAAGTCTGGTAGAGACAAACATGTTATCGTCAGAGAGACGCTGGCATTTGAAATAAACTCTGACAAAATTAATAAAATTCATAATTACAGAAATAATGGATTGTGTGATTGACTGGATAATTAAACAAATAAATGAGTGAATTGATTGATCAAAGCAACCACCCACCTTGACAGCAATCTTGTTATCAGTACGGCCCTCCCAGCTGCTCTTGCTTTCCAATGGCTTCACTCCCAGCCACAGAGAATCCAGACGGTACTTAGGGTGCAGGTAGATGTTACCAGGGGTCAAGGTCACCATGTAACTGCCACATCTCTGACGCACTGCGTGGTACTTACAGGGCATCTTGGTGTCCTCCTTTCTGCCGTTAAACTGACGCACCATGCGTCCGTTGCCTTCACACTTCTGTTTGCTGGCCATGGCTGTATCACCAAGACATTTTCGAGTGTCATGAAAGGAAAGATAGTATTTCATGTCTTTGATTAAACGCATTTTCGAAAACATTATATTTATTCAGGCAAATATGTTAAAATGCTGTCTAAGGAAACCAACAAGGACTGATTTATATAAACAAAAGACTTTCCTTTCTCATAATTCGTTCAGGTTTTTGGCCTGTTATCTTGTAACCAAAGTCTTGTTGCATTTGAAAACATATAAACTGCTGAAATATAAACATTATTTTATTTGACACCGTGACTGAATGTTGCCACATAGTGTCATGTCAATGATATACTGAATAAGAAAGAGTAACACAGTGTGAAATAGGGACAGAAAGGAGGGAGGGAGAGGGAGGAATGAAGAGAGAGAGATGAATATATATAGAAAAAGTGAATGAAGAGAGGGAAATGAAGAGGAGGTGTAAAGAGAGACAGTATCTTGTATCCAAATTCTTGTGGCTTTTGAAAACATATGATTCTGCTTAAAATAAATATCACCAAATGGCTATGAGGCCTCTGACTGATTCTTTTCAAAATATAGTGCCATATAATTAATATATGCAATAAAACAAATGTAAAGTATTGTGGAATAAGGGCGAAAAGGAGAGAGGGTGTGGGGGAGGAGAGAGGAGAGACAGACAGACAGACACAGACAAAGGAAGAAAGCATAGAGGGACGGATTCAAACTCAGAAGAAGTCGAGGATGAAGAGAGGAAAATGAAGGAGGGAGAAAAATAGAGATGGTGAGACAGAGACAGATACACGGATATACAGACACAGAGACTGATAGAGAGACAAGCAGACAGACAGACAAGCAGAATGAGAGATAGAGTGAGAGCAAAGAAGAAAAAGACTGAGAGATAGAGAGAGAGAGCAAAGAAGGTGTGAAAGAAGAGCTAAGTGAGAGAGAGATAAAGAAAGACAGACAGACATACACATATTTCAACACAACACAGCATAGCACAGCAGCATGGTACAGTACAGTACAGTAAAGTACAGTGTAGTACAGTACAGTACAATTCGGTGCATTTATCAAATGCTTATAATTCTTTACGAAGTATTGCGGCACATTCAGGCCAAACTAACTGATGATTTTCAAAAGAACTCACCCACAGCAGCCACGGTCAGGGCTAACAGTGCAATACACAGCTTCATGGTGATGTGTCCTGACAAACGCATGTTGTCTTCGTTAACAGTTGGAATATAAGTGTCGAAAAAAAGTTAGCAATATTACAACATTTGTTTCGCTTGCAACATTACCTCACGTTCTCTTCCTTGCCTTCTTCTTCTCGTTCTTCTGCTCCTCCTCCTCCTCCTCTTCCTCCTTTTTAGTAGTAGTAGTAGCATTAGCAGTGGAGTGTTGGCCTAAAGGTAACGCGTCCGCCAAGGAAACGAGAGACTCTGAATGCGCTGGTTCGAATTCCACACTCACCAACACCCCTCTCCCCCACCCTCCACCCCCTCCTCTAGACCTTGAGTGGTGGTCTGGATGCTGTTCATTCGGAAGACACGATAAAGCCAGTTCATGTGTGCAGCATGCGCTTAGCGCACGTAAAGGATACCACGGAACAAGGGTTGTCCTTTGGAAAAAGTCTTTAGAAAAATCCACTTTGATAGGAAAACAAATAAACTTGTAGATAAAAAAAAAAGCAAAATATGGGTGGCGCTGTCACTGTACGGACACTCTTTCCATGGGGAAGGCAGCAAGAAAAAACACAGAGAAATATGTTGTGATAAGTGTAATACAATGCAATTCAATACACTTTGCTACTTCTGCTGCTACTGCTACAACAACAACAACTACTACTACTACTACCACTGCTACTACTACTACTACTACTACTGATGCTGCTGCTGTTGTTGATGCTGCTGCTGCCATCACTACTACTTATATCATTGCTGCTGCTGCTGCTACTGCGGTTTTCCCTGTATGTTTATATTATTGCATGTTTTTCTTACTGCATGTCTGTCTTGATGCAAGTGTGTGTGTGTGTGTGTGTGTGTGTGTGTGTGTGTGTGTGTGTGTGTGTTGGCTGTATCCGTTCTCCCCTCTTTATCCTGGTTCAGCAGACTGGAGCAGATTAGAAACTACAGGCAGGAAGACTGTACGCGGCCTATCATCTTTGTCTTCCATTTGATTCAGTAGAGCATTCTCTGTCACTGTTTCTGTCTGTCTGACGCACACACACACATGCATACTCCATCTGTGTGTGTGTGTGTGTGTGTGTGTGTGTGTGTGTGTCCGCCTGTCTCTCCCTCCCAATCTGTTTCTCTTTCTTCATGTATATGTATTTTTCTTTGTCTCTTTGACTCTCTGTCGCTGTCTGTCTCTGGCTCTCTGTATTTGTCTTTTTTCTTTCTCTGTCTCCTCCCCTCTCTGTCTGCCTTTATCTGTCTCTCTTTGTCTCCCCGCCCCCTTCTCTCATTCACACACACACACACACACAGTTTCAGTAAAACTGATAAACACACACACACACACACACACACACACACACACACACCCAAACTCACCCTCTGTCGTGCAGTCGTTGGCAGTCACTTGCAGTGAGGAAGGAAACCTGTGTGTGCTTGTCAGTGGTGTCTGTGGAATTTATATACGTTTTGTTTTCTCGGTGAAAATCAAGACGTCAGCGAAATGCACTTCGCCCTTAGTGTCGTAACAGGTGCACTTGCTCTGCATTTTATCTAAAATTCAAATGATGGTCATTACTTTTAAACTTCGAGAAACACAACAGATGGCAGAATAAATATGAATAATTTCGTCGTGTATTTCGGATTCCAGAAAATAAAAAAAAGCAGCAGTTAAATCCAATCGCTGATACCACATATTTTGAGAGAAAAAAATGTACTATAAATACAAATGTGCGATTATACGAGTGTTTACCTACACAAGCACAAACGCGCGCCTGCACACACACACACACACACACACACACACACACACACACACACACACACACACACACACACACACACACACACACACACACATACACACACACACGCACGCACGCACACACACGTACGCACACACACACTTATGTACACACACAAACACACGCATGCAGGCACACACACAAACACCTACACCCACACACATCCACACAAATAACCCATCCACTCACCCACCCACACACCCTCAACAAGCACACACACACGCGCACACAAACACTTGTGCGAAGGTTTTCATGTACACATGAACAAACACACAACACACATATATACGCTTACATGAACATGCGCATTTGTTTGCTTACACACACACAACACACACACACACACACACACACACACACACACATATGCACACACACACATATGCACACACACACACACATACACACACACACACACACACACACACACACACACACACACACACACACACACACACACACACACACACACACACACACAGAAAGAGAGAGAGAGACCTGCGCACACAACTGCACGTATGCACATAAGCATACCCACACACAAGTACACATACTTTACTCCACCTGTCAATTCGTGTACATTAAAAATTAATACCACCATTAGAATTTCAGATTCCATACAGCACAAGAGCATCGGTTGTGACGGCTGGCTTTTGAAGTGGGTTTTGCTGACTTCGTTATTTCACAGGAAAACCAAGACAGAAGGTATATAAACAACACCAACAATTCAGACAGTAAGACACTCAGGTTTCTTTTTCTCTCCGTAACTAAATGTCACCAGCTCTAGAGCAAAGAACTTCTTGGTAGAGCAAAGAACTTCTTAGCAGAGCAAAGAAATCTTGGTAAAGTAGAGAGCAGATTAGACAGGAGGAACAAATGGACTACTGTACGAATATTTCATTGTGGATAAAAGAACATAGCACTATAGCAATAACATTCAAAAGACATGTAAAGAACACAGCACTGCAGATTCACTCAGATTTCTTTTCCGCTGTGTAAGTAAAAGTCACTGGTAGAGTAGAGATAACGAATGAACGGACAACCGAACGAATGTTTCACTGTGGATAAGAGAACATAGCACTATATCAGTATCATTCATCCACTATTAATACAAAACAATCGTCGTTTTCAGGACAAGATCACCATGAAGCTGTGTGTTGTGATGATGGCCCTGACCTTGGCCGCTGTGGGTAAGTTGTTTCGGATTTGCTTTTGTTACATACACTACCGTCCTTCCTGAAGCATGTCTTGACGTGAAAACTTGTCAGTAAGAAACGCTACTGTACCGAACTTTCTCTACCGTAAATTGCTGCGAACTGCTTTGCTGAGCTGTGCCGTATTGTGCTGCTTTGTTCTGTACGGTACAACAGAGAGAGAGGGAGAGAGAGGGGCGATGGAAGGAGGGAGGGAAAGGGGGACAGAGAAACGCGGAGAAAGGATTATTAATGTGTTGTGGTTGAAGATATTTGCTTTTCTTGTGTTATACATACATACATACCTACATACATACACACACATGTATATACGTATACATACATACATATATAAATATATATATATATATGTGTGTGTGTGTGTGTGTGTGTGTGTGTGTGTGTGTGTGTGTGTGTGTGTGTGTGTGTGTGTGTTATAGATGGGTAGATAGATAGATAGACAGATAGATAAAATTAAGTCAATCAGTAAATCTCTCTGCTTCTGTCTGTCTGTCTATCTGCCTCACTGTTCCCCTCTGCCCTCTGCTGTCTCTCTCTCTCTCTCTCTCTCTCTCTCTCTCTCTCTCTCTCTCTCTCTCTCTCTCTCTTTATCTCTATTTCTCTAGTTTTTTGTCTTCTTTCTCTGCACTTCTTTCCCTCCCAGTTCTTCCCCCCCCGTCCCCCCCCCCACGCCCCACTGTCTCTCTTTGCATCTCACCATGTGTCTGTCTCTCTTTTTTCAATTCAATGCTGCATTGTTTTCAACAGATCAATGTGCTGAATGACTAATCACAGACACTTTGTAGCAGCATGAAGATCTTTTTATCAAGCCATGTGATTTGAAAAGCCACACACGGTAGCCATGAGTCTGCGTATGGGGGGAACTTTAATCCACTCATCTGATCATTTCTGACATATCTAACATTTTGATAATCCAGATATGTTCCACACATTCCTTTCAATTTCCTTTCAAATCAGAAAATGTTTGAATTCATTTCTACATGTCTGCTTTGGAAAAGAAAGCATTTTGCGAAACGTTTTATGGTATGAAAGACATTAAAAGATACCGTTCAATGTTATAAAAAAAATCTTTGTGATACAGCCATGGCCAGCAAACAGAAGTGTGAAGGCAACGGACGCATGGTGCGTCAGTTTAACGGCAGAAAGGAGGACACCAAGATGCCCTGTAAGTACCACGCAGTGCGTCAGAGATGTGGCAGTTACATGGTGACCTTGACCCCTGGTAACATCTACCTGCACCCTAAGTACCGTCTGGATTCTCTGTGGCTGGGAGTGAAGCCATTGGAAAGCAAGAGCAGCTGGGAGGGCCGTACTGATAACAAGATTGCTGTCAAGGTGGGTGGTTTTATACAATGTTTCAATCAAATACTCGTTTAATGCTTTATTTGTCTTCATTGCTGATCTGTCGTTCATTCCATTTCCGTCAGAGATTATTATTGATCACGTTACGC
>NC_134898.1:9755018-9760018 GCF_041734735.1 Babylonia areolata | reverse complement strand
GTTGCCACAATTATCATCGCTGTAATTAACATTATCATCATCAGCAAACTGGCTAAGACGGAACACATACATCTGTGCGATATCAGTGTTGGTGAAGACGTCATAGTAGATGACCTGTTCACGTCCCTCCAGTCCCAGCTTCTCGCTGCGGTCAACAACTTCCTGTTTGTCGAGCCCACCTGGGAACAGCACACACACACACACACACACACACACACACACACACACACACACACACACACATACAACACACACACACACACACACACACACATTTACAATTATATGTTCTGTGAACACTTGCGATAATTGATACATATATACTGTATAATGCATGTACCAAGAAACAAAGTACACAAATACATGATTTATCGACTGCAATGACAACACTTGAGTTCTATGATTATCCCACTTACCACAGATTTGAGGAGGGTAGCCAGTGGGAACAAACTTGTCACTGAAACACTCAAAACTCCAGCTGGACATTTGGAACTTTTTGTTGTCAGGATCCCAGGGCACGAAGGTCACCTTGAAGTCACCGTTCTTGGCCTTTGCCCACGTTCCGGATTTGTCTTTGCCGAACACCAGCACATCCTTTGTCTTCAGGTTTCCATCTTTCTTGTTGAACAGGTCGTCTGTCCAGCCATTGAAATACTGCAATTGGCATTATTCATTATGCATTTCTTTTTTGTGCGCTGATATTTTTCTTTTGTTTTCTGTACCATCGTCTCCGCCGTTTCAGTAGCATTACCCCCACACCCTTCATTACACACACATAACAGGCATAACGGCGACTGGTTCGTTCTTGGTTGATGTTGACAGTAAAAATATGAAACATCTTAAATTCAATAGAGTAACCCCGACCCACTCAGAATGAATATAAAGTATCTTAATTATTTTAAATCTTTGCACCATGAACATTGTTTTTTCTAAAAGATATTAACATGTTCATCATCACAGATATGTTGTTACTTGCAACAAACCCTGCCAACATGAAGGAAATATATAATTACAGAAATAATGGATTGCGTGGCTAATTAAAACAAATAAATGAATTAATTGATTGATCAAAGCAACCACCCACCTTGACAGCAATCTTGTTATCAGTACGGCCCTCCCAGCTGCTCTTGCTTTCCAATGGCTTCACTCCCAGCCACAGAGAATCCAGACGGTACTTAGGGTGCAGGTAGATGTTACCAGGGGTCAAGGTCACCATGTAACTGCCACATCTCTGACGCACTGCGTGGTACTTACAGGGCATCTTGGTGTCCTCCTTTCTGCCGTTAAACTGACGCACCATGCGTCCCATGCCTTCACACTTCTGTTTGCTGGCCATGGCTGAATCACAAAGATTTTTTTTTATAACATTGAACGGTATCTTTTAATGTCTTTCATACCATAAAACGTTTCGCAAAATGCTTTCTTTTCCAAAGCAGACATGTAGAAATGAATTCAAACATTTTCTGATTTGAAAGGAAATTGAAAGGAATGTGTGGAACATATCTGGATTATCAAAATGTTAGATATGTCAGAAATGATCAGATGAGTGGATTAAAGTTCCCCCCATACGCAGACTCATGGCTACCGTGTGTGGCTTTTCAAATCACATGGCCTGATAAAAAGATCTTCATGCTGCGACAAAGTGTCTGTGGTTAATCATATCATTCAGCACATTGATCTGCGGAAAACAATGCAGCATTGAATTGAAAAAAGAGAGACAGACACATGGTGAGATGCAAAGAGAGACAGTGGGGGAGAAAGAACTGGGAGGGAAAGAAGTGCAGAGAAAGAAGACAAAAAACTAGAGAAATAGAGATAAAGAGAGAGAGAGAGAGAGAGACAGCAGAGGGCAGAGGGGAACAGTGAGGCAGATAGACAGACAGACAGAAGCAGAGAGATTTACTGATTGACTTAATTTTATCTATCTGTCTAGTAATCAATCAGTCTATCTATCTACCCATCTATAACACACACACACACACACACACACACACACACACATATATATATATATATTTATATATGTATGTATGTATACGTATATACATGTGTGTGTATGTATGTAGGTATGTATGTATAACAAAAGAAAAGCAAATATCTTCAACCACAACACATAATAATCCTTTCTCCGCGTTTCTCTGTCCCCCTTTCCCTCCCTCCTTCCATCGCCCCTCTCTCTCCCTCTCTCTCTGTTGTACCGTACAGAACAAAGCAGCACAATACGGCACAGCTCAGCAAAGCAGTTCGCAGCAATTTACGGTAGAGAAAGTTCGGTACAGTAGCGTTTCTTACTGACAAGTTTTCACGTCAAGACATGCTTCAGGAAGGACGGTAGTGTATGTAACAAAAGCAAATCCGAAACAACTTACCCACAGCGGCCAAGGTCAGGGCCATCATCACAACACACAGCTTCATGGTGATCCTGTCCTGAAAAAGACGATTGTTTTGTATTAATAGTGGATGAATGATACTGATATAGTGCTATGTTCTTTTATCCACAGTGAAACATTCGTTCGGTTGTCCGTTCATTCGTTATCTCTACTCTACCAATTCTTGGAGCCAGTGACTTTTACTTACACAGCGGAAAAGAAATCTGAGTGAATCTGCAGTGCTGTGTTCTTTACATGTCTTTTGAATGTTATTGCTATAGTGCTATGTTCTTTTATCCACAATGAAATATTTGTTCAGTTGTCCGTTTGTTCCCCCTGTCTAGTCTGCTCTCTACTATACCAAGAAGTTCTTTGCTCTACCAACAAAGTTCTTTACTTTACCAAGAACTTTTAGAGCTGGTGACATTTACTTACGGAGAGAAAAAGAAACCTGAGTGTCTGACTGTCTGAATTGTTGGTGTTGTTTATATACCTTCTGTCTTGGTCTTCTTGGGAAATAACGAAGTCAGCAAAACCCACTTCAAAGCCAGCCGTCACAACCGATGCTCTTGTGCTGTATGGAATCTGAAATTCTAATGGTGGTATTAATTTTTAATGTGAAAACATTGACAGTGTAAAATGTGCGTGTGCCCGTGTGTGGGTATACCTACTTTCGAGCGTGCGCGCAAATATGTGTGTGTGTGTGTGTGTGTGTGTGTGTGCGTGCGTGTGTGTGTGTGTGTGCGTGCGCGCGCGCGCGCGTGTGTGTGTGTGTGTGTGTGTGTGTGTGTGTGTGTGTGTGTGTATGTGTGTACAGAACTGCATATGTGTGCGTTTGTGCTTGTGTAGAAAATCGCGCATATGTGATTGAAGTACATTATTTCTTTCCCAATATATGTGATGTCAGCGATTTCATTTAACTGTTGCTTTTTATATTTTCTGGAATCAGGAATACTTTGAGCAAATTATTCATATTTATTCTGCCATCTGTTGTGTTTCTCTAAGTTTAAAAGTAATGACCATCATTTGAATTTTAGATTAAATGCAGAGCAAGTGCACCTGTTACGACACTAAGGGCGAAGTGCATTTCGCTGACGTCTTGATTTTCACCGAGAAAACAAAACGTATATAAATTCCACAGACACCACTGACAAGCACACACAGGTTTCCTTCCTCACTGCAAGTGACTGCCAACAACTGCACGACAGAGGGTGAGTTTGGAAGCTTTTCATTCAATTATACTGAAAGCTTGTTTGTGTATGTGTGAAAGAGAGAAAGAGAGAGACAGGAAGAGAGAGAGAGAGAGAGAGAGAGAGAGAGAGAGAAGGAAGGAGGCAAATACATATCAAGACATATAGAGATACAGAAAAACAGCAACAGACAGAGAAAGAGAGTCAAAGAGACAAAGAAAGACACTACTACTACTACTACTACTACTACGAAGGCAAGGAAGACAACGTGAGGTAATACTCAAAACGAAACAACGTAATAATGCTGAGTCTGGTCACACTTGTATACCACCTCTTAACGTGGACAACATGTGTTTGTCAGGACACATCACCATGAAGCTGTGTGTTGCGCTGTTAGCCCTGACTGTGGCTGCTGTGGGTGAGTTCTTTTTAATAGTTTGACGTGAAAGTACAACTGTACTTCATAGAGAATGATAAGAATGTGATTACTATACTGTATTGTACTGTACTGTATTGCCCGGTATACTGTACTGTATTGTACTGTACTGTACTGTGCTATGCTGCTGTGCTATGCTGTGTTGTGTTGTACTTTATGTTGATCTGTCTGTCTGTCTCTCTTTCTTTCTTCTTTTTTTCACACACACACACACAGACACACACAGACACACACAGACACACACACACACACACACACACACACACACACACACACACACACACACATATATATATATATATAGTCTTCTGTACCGCCCCCACATTTTTGTTTGCTCCCACTCTATCTCTTGGGTTGTCTGTCTGTCTGCTTGTCTCTCTGTCTGTTCCTGTGTCTCTATATCTGTGTCTCTGTCTCTCTTTACCTCCCTCCTTCATTTCCAACTCACCCTTCACCTCTTCTTCTGCATATGTTCGAGTCTCAATATATCTTTCAACTCTGTCTCTCTCTCTCGTTTTCTCTCTCCCTATTTCTGTCTTTCTTTCTTTCCCTCTCCCTCCCCTCTCTCCTCTCTGTCCCCATTCCACACCACGCTATTCTTTTTTTTTATTCAGGTTATTGTTCACATGACTTTATGTGATGAAAAAAAAAAAAAAAAACTGGTCACATTTTTTTTGGCGGCATGATGCTGTTTGTGTTTCAGCAGATCGATATATGTTCAAAAGCCACAAGTCTGTTTACAAGAGAGCTATGAATTTTTTTTATTTTAAGAAAACAAGGATTTTGAGAAAGAAAAGTCTTCTGATAACATGTATCAGTTGTTGGGGGTTTCTTTAGGCAGCATTTTTACACGTGTCATCATAAAAAATGCTTTAGGGGATAAAAATCAAAGACATGAAATACTATCTTTCCTTTTATGACACGCGAAAATGTCTTTGTGATACAGCCATGGCCAGCAAACAGAAGTGTGAAGGCAACGGACGCATGGTGCGTCAGTTTAACGGC
>NC_134898.1:9682518-9750018 GCF_041734735.1 Babylonia areolata | reverse complement strand
TGTGTCTGTACGTGGCTGTGTGTGTCTGTGTGTTTGTGTCTGTGTTGTTCATGGTTTATGATTTTAAGAGAGAGAGACACACACACACACACACAGACAGAGACAGAGAGATATATTCTACTTCAGTCGTACTTCATTCACAAACGCCAAGTCATAGTTCAAACGTTTATTAAACATGGACGCACCATGTTAAAGAATCATACTTCAGTTTGTTTGGTTTTAGCTGTTGCATGTACAGTTTCTGATCTCAGTGACCAATGGGCAGGAAGTCATTGTAGCAGTTGGCCTCTTCTATTTTCTGAGTCAGACCGCCGGCCCTGAAGTCGCGACACATGTCGATAACACGGCCAACTCGTTCACAGGCATACTCGTCCTTGAAGCCGCTGCAGACCCAGTCAAGGCAGTCCTGTGGAACAGACAGCAGACACAATGTGAACACAGGAATGCACGTGGCTCAAAGTTTGACAAGCAGGAATACTTCAATCCACCACCTGCAGGATGATATGTCGCACCCCCCCCCCCCCCCCCCATCCCCCCACACCCCCTCCCACACACACACAATGAAAAGACGTTTTTGAATGCAGACAGATGGTCAAAAATAATCAGAGACAAACAAAGCCAGACAACGCCTCCAGGCATGCACTCAAGGAAAGCGAGGAGAGCAGCAAGGAAGGACCGTAACTGACAGCGAGAACTAAAGGCTGTGTGACGGAAAGCAATGAAAGGGTCGGGAAGGGAAAGAGAGAGAGAAAGATGGAGACGGAGACGAACGGACTGAAACACTGATAGAGAGAGATTGGGATGAAGACTTCTTTTACTGTTAGAGGAGACAGACAGACAGACAGACAAAGAAACAATGATAGAAACAGCATAATATCATTTAAACGAGAGAAAGAGAGGGGATGGCTATTGCTATTTTGTTATAGAAAATAATGGCGGATGTAGTTATTCTTTATAACTCAATCAGCTGGTCAATCTCTCTCTCTGTGCCCATTTGTCTCCCTCTGTCTCTCCCCCTCTTTCTATCCCTCTTTCTCTTTTTTCTCCTCCTCTCTCCCTCTGTCTGTTCTTTCACTTCCTTTCTGACTCTCTTATCATCTCTCTGTAGTTATATCTTTTTCTATTCAATGCTAAACACATAGAGACACAGTGATCACTGACCACGAAGACATCCATAGGATCACAGGAATACTTGGTGACACATTTAGTGTGCTTGTAGCTGGACAGGATCTGTGTGCACGTCATCATCGCCTGACGACGCTGTTTTTCATTGCAGACCTCAGTCATGATTCTTGTGGCGTTGGCACATTTGGGGTTCCTGGAGAATGGCATTAATTTGAAAAAAACAAGCCACAGACATCGTTAAATACAAGTATGCAAACGATTTTTATCGTCGCATGTGTGCAGTATATACAGCACATTATCATATTATTTTCTCAGGATTTATTGTTTCAATGTTATTACATGATTTTTCTTTGTTTCTATGTGTTCTGATCCCTTCTTTTTTCTTTTTCTGAACTTCTGTTTCTCTCTTTCTGCTCCGTTTTTTTAATTATATCAGCTGTGCAATATCATTCCCTCGACATTTCATGGACAACCCTCTCTGTAGGTAGAATGGGATACGTAAAAAAAACCAGACAACACATAAGGAAGTGTTGTTGCACAAAGTACTTTGATTTTAGTTTTCCCTGAGATGGCGATGCGGTTTTGACTGATTGGTTTTCCACTTTAATTTAACAGCAACATTGTGAGCTCAAACCATACTTGTTTTGTTAACGTTTGAAGAGTTCATTAACAGTATGGCTTTCCTCCAGAGATAATAATGTAGCCAGACACGTGTAAAGTGCTGTTTAACTTTCCAGTATCGTCTCTGTCATACGTGTGTTGAATATATAATGATTATTACCTCCCTTAATTTCTTTTTTTAATTAACGTAGCCCATGTTACTGACTTTGTGCAGTTCACACAGAGAAGCGAGTACAGTTGTTTTTCATTTTATTCTATTTCTGGTGGAATACATACATCTGTGTGATTTTGGTGTTGGTGAAGACGTCATAGTAGACAGCCTGGTCACGACGTTTCAGTCCCAGCTCCTTGAATCGGTCAACGACTTCCCTCTTGTCGTATCCACCTGGTGATGTCACACTTCTTCTGTATTTGTTGTTTCTGTTGTTATTGATGGTGATGATGATGATGATCATGATCATGTGTGCCTGTGCCTGTGAATGCATGTATGTATGCATAGGTGTGTGCGTGTGCCAGCGAGTGTTTGTCAATGTGTGTGGAAAAGATTTCCCGAAAAGCTCCAATACTCAGACTAAACTAAAGAGGATGTGTGTGTGTGTGTGTGTGTGTGTGTGTGTGTGTGTGTGTGTGTGTGTGTGTGTGTGTGTGTGTGTGTGTGTGTGTGTGTGTGTGTGTGTGTGTGTGTGTGTGTTGTGTGTGTGTGTGTGTGTGTGTGTGTGTGTGTCTGTCTGCCTGCCCGTCTGTGTCGGTGTGTGTGTGTGTGTGTGTGTGTGTGTGTGTGTGTAGAAAGAGAGAGAGGGGGAGAGAGAACACGAGTGTATGCAGTAACAAACAGTAAGTCATGTTCATTAAAACAAAACCTGGTGTGAGACATTATGAATCGAGCTTTCTAAATGTAACAAGATCCTCAGTGTACCTTACCAATCGAGCTTTCGATGTGTAACAAGATCTTCAGTATCCCTAATATTGGAGAATGTCTGTTGGAAATATTTAAAAAAAAGAGCAAAGAGAAAAAGAACTGTCCACATCTGACATCTTGTCAACATTGCCAATCACACGACTTCACATTTCGTTTACTGTACCAGCGACCATCATGCTTACCACAGACTTGAGGAGGGTAACCAGTGGGGGAGAACTTGTCGCTGAGACACTCAAAGCTCCAGGAGGCGACTTCGAACTTTTTGTTGTCAGGATCCCAGGGAACGAAGGTCACCTTGAAGTCACCGTTCTTGGCCTTTGCCCACGTTCCGGATTTGTCTTTGCCGAACACCAGCACGTCCTTTGTTCTGAGGTTTCCATCTTTCTTGTTGAACAGGTCGGGTTTCCAGCCATTGAAGTACTGCAGTGACATACATCAGCAGTGTGTTGAAAAGATAAAATCAAGTGTTTAAATTAACAATTTAAAGTGCGTTATTGCCTATACTGGGTAATAGGTGTTATGTAATTAGATCGTTTATCTTAATCGACCTGAAGGCATTCCTTTCTTTCGTGGCCCTTCTTTTCATCCTCCTTCACGTATGCCTTTCGGTCGTTCTCTAAGGTATCTCCATTGACTAAAGAAATATACCAAGTTTCATTCTGTTGTAACCCAGCATTAAATGTCCACAATGCATTATAAGTTTCTCCACAAGGGAAATGTTACCAGAAATCATTTTGCCAGAGGTGTCTTATTCAGTTTGCTCCAACTGAACGTTTACATTACACACGTCCTCCCATACTGACCACCATAATCAGCCTTTTGCAGATTCAGGCTAAGCATCTAGGCGACTCCATGGGAGTAAAATGCAACAGTGCATATTGAACCTTAGAGAAACACCCGCAAAATCAATATTTAAAAAAAAATTCAATAATGTAAAGGAACGCCAAAAATATTGCATTTCCTATTGCTGACTATGTGGATTTGAAGTTTGTAACTTGTATCTGTTTTGTAGTTATGCACATTATCCATACCGACAGGAATCCTATCACCGAACATTCGATGAAATGTCAAGGAATCTGAATAATGGAACGCACCTTGACAGCGACCTTGTTATCAGTGCGACCCTCCCAGCTGCTCTTGCTTCCTATGGTGTTGACTCCCAGCCACAGAGAATCCAGGTAGTACTTAGGGTGCAGGTAGATGTTGCCAGGGGTCAAGGTCACCACGTATTTGCCGCATTTCTGACGCACGGCGTGGTACTTACAGGGCATCTTGGTGTCCTCCTGCCTGTCGTTGAACTGACGTACCATTTTCCCATTGCCTCCACAAGAACGGCTTTTAGCCAGCGCTGAAACAAGAAGCCATTTCCTTATATTTTAAAGGAAAGGTGTGGCTGGCCCAAGGTGGATGCTAAAATGTTAAAGCTAGATTTATGAAATTTAAAGAAAAAGATATTTCAGCACATTCACGAACAAACACAGCTAGCAGAGCAGGAAAGATGATTACCATTGAAAGAAGCTAGAAATCAAGACAAGCGTTCTCTGCAATCCTTTCAGGACAGGCGCAATAGCCGAGTGGTTAAGTGTTGGACTTTCAAACAGAGGTTTCCTGGTTCGAATCTCGGTAACGGCGCCTAGTGGGTGGAGATTTTTCGAAACTCCCAGGTCAACATATGTGCAGACCTGCTTGTGCCTGAACCCCCTTCGTGTGTATACGTATACGCGCGCAGAAGACCAAATACGCACGTTAGAGATCCTGTAATCTATTTCATGGTTCAGTGGGTTATAGAAACAAAAACATACCCAGCATGCACACCCCCGAAAACGGCATGTGTCTGCCTACATGGCGGAGTGAATAAACAAAACGGTCATACACGTAAAATGTTACAAGTCTGAGTGTGTAAATGTAAATAAATCGCAGCAATTTATGTAGGTTTTTTTTCTTGTTTTTGTCGATGTTGGTGGTGATGGTGGTAGTCCTGTTGGTGTTGGGTGGCTTTTTTCTGTGATCTATTTCAAGCTATGCTGTCCGCTTTATGGTGTTGCCACAAAGATTGGGTTTTTTTAATCATGCCGATGTTTTCCTTAAATAATCTTCCCTCTCTTTCTCTCTCTGAAAGTCTTACCGACATGCACCAAGGCCAGGGTGATGAGGGCAATGCACAGCTTCATGGTGATTTGGGGCTTGCTGATCCCGCTCTGCACACAATCATTGGCTCTCACGTTAACCTCAGAGAACCTGCACGTGTCACGAACAATAACACAAGCACTAGCATCAACAGAAAACAGTTGCCCTTCTTCTGCTCGTTGTATTCCTCCCAGTCATCCTCCTTTTCCTCCTTATAACACTACTACTATTATTACTACTACTATTACTACTACTACTACTATCATCACTACCACCACACAAATAATAATGAAAAATAATGAAAAAGATGACACAACAGATAATACTACTAATAATCTTCTTCTTCACATCCTCCTCCTCCTTAATTTCTTTACATTCTGGATTTGAAATATAATATATTGTTAGAAATAAAGAAAGAAATGGGACCGAAAAAAGAAAGAATTGGGGTAGAAATAAATGAATGGATGAAAGAAAGCAACGACAGAGATATCTAGAAAGAAATAAACACATACAAAGAGTTTAAATGAAAATAAACGAAGGGTCTGGATTCGAACCCCAGTCTCTGAGAGTCCTTTCTCCAAAGTTTGACTGGAAAATCAGACTGAACGTCTGGTCATTCAGATGAGACAATAAACCGAGGACCCGTATGCAGCATGCACTTGGCTCATTGACAAAGTAGTCATGGCAACGTTTTGTTTAAGAACCCCACTCTGATAGGTACTCAAATAGATAGACAGATAGATAGACAGACAGATAGATACGCATACACTGTAGGGTTATGCTGCCGGTCAGGCAATATAGTATAGCGTATATTATGGATTTGTCCGAACGCAGCGATGCCTCATCCAGAAACAGAAGCTGAAAGTGAACCAGAAAGAAGAGAAAGGGAAAGATGAACGAAACAGGAGAAAAAATGTAATAGACTGTAGAAAAACACAGACGCAAAAGCAAACAAGCACAGAATCTTACCGTCTGTCTACAAGATCCGCTGAAGATCTGTTCACCTTTCCACCAGGAGGAGGAGACCTGTGGATTCTGTGGAGGGCCCTGGTATTTATACACCGCTGCCGCTGCCCGCAGTGAGTGCAAAACTCTGCATTAAATCAGCTTCAAAGAACACTCGCAGCAGCAGATGCTCAGACATCATTTGAAACTGTGATGTGCATCATAAACGCTTTAGTGGTATAAAGACAACATCGAGTACTTAAAAGAATGTGTGGATTGATTGTTGAACCTTCTTTGTACCTTGTGTGTGTGTGTGTGTGTGTGTGTGTGTGTGTGTGTGTGTGTGTGTGTGTGTGTGTGTGTGTGTGTGTTATGGAAAGTACAACTTCAACTCAAAGAACATCACAGATGCGCAGAATTCAATGACACCACCAGAAAGCAAGTTCGCAATAAGAAAGAAAGAAGAAAATGCATTGTCAATAAAGGAGAAGAATAGTTCTGATTTTTGTTGTTCTTTATGTTTTGTTTTGTTTGTTTGTTTTGTTGTTGTTTTTTCTTTCTTTCTTTCTTTCTTTCTTTCTTCTTTCTTTCTTTCTTTCTTTTCACAACCCCGAACCTCCACCTCCTCTCACATACACATTCACTGATCTTCAAAGTCAGCTCATGCAAGATATCAATCAAAGGGAAATATCACAGGTAAATAAAATCGCATTATCAGCGCTTTTTGTTGTTGCTGTTGTTGCTGTTCTTTTGTTAAGTCACAACGTCATGTCAAAGTGCAAAGAAAATATAATAAGCATGACAATATGAAGCGGTCGTGTGTGTGCGTGTGCGTGCGCGCGCGCGTGCATGTGTGTGTATGTGTGTGTGTGTGTTTCTCAATGTTCTGCAGTTAGTAGTTTTATTGACAATATCCGTGGATTATTTTTGACAACGGATTGTGCATGACTTGCATTTATTATTGCAGCAGGTTAAAAAGCCATGAAATTTATCAACAAGAATTCAAACTTCGATGTACATAAATCCCTTTGACTTGGCCATGCTGTTGCAAAGATACATCGGACATTGAGTAAAAATGTTCTCATCCATTTTCTATTCTTCTTTTCTTTTCTTTTCTTTCTTTCTTTCTTTTTGCCCCCCCCCCTCTCTCTCTCTCTCTCTCTCTCTCTCTCTCTCTCTCTCTCTCTCTCTCTCTCTTTCTTTCTTTCTTTCTTAAAGTGAACTCACATTCTGGAAGTTGTTCTTTTTTTTTACACAGATCTTGTTGTGATCTTCTTTGAGTCATGTTTTATCTTTGCCCGAACAACGTCATGGATGAAAAAGAAAGTTCGACAATGTATTAATATATTCCTTTGTGCAGTTGGTGTTGTCTTTCCTCCACTGAAGTGTTGAGGATGCACATCGATATTGTCAGGTGATCCTTCAGCATCTGTTGCTGCCGGTGCTGTTTGAAGCGTGTTTTACGGCAGGAGTTTGCAAAGTGCAGTGTGTGGGCAAGAACAGTGTATAAATGACAGAACCCTTGATAGACTCTTATTAGACCCCTGTGGGGAAGATTGAACGGGTCTTGACGGCTGACGGTTAGTCCGCTTCCGTCTTCTGTCAAACGTTTCAAATTTGGATTCTCTCCTCCCTTTTTTTTACATTTCTTTTCTTGTTCGTTGGTGTTGGCTCTTTTCACCTGTCTTTTTTCCTGTCATTTCATTTATAACAACGCTCCTTTGACTGAAGCGTGCGTTGTATTTGGATCGTAGTTCTGTTGTGTTGGTATTCATTTTCGTGTGGACATACACGTTCTGGTTTCCCTGCGATTATACAAAGACGACGACAATGACGATGATAAGATGAGGATGAGGATGATAAACAAGTGTGTGTGTGTGTGTGTGTGTGTGTGTGTGTGTGTGTGTGTGTGTGTGTGTGTGTGTGAGTGAGTGTCTCTGAGTGTCTCTGAGTGTCTGTGTGTCTATGTTGTTGTTTTTTTTCTTCTTCTTTTTTGTTGCGTCTTCATGGTCACTGTTATTTTGTTCATTCCAATAATAATGAAAGAGATTATCATTGCGACGGACATGCTGCAGATGTTGTAGAAGAAGAAGTGGCAATAGTAGTAGTAGTAGTAGCAGCAGCAGTGGTAGTAGTAGCAGCAGCAGCAGTAGCTGTAACAGAAGCAATAGTTGTGATAGTTGAAACAGCAGCAGAAGTAGTACTAGCGATAATTGTAACAGTAGAGTACTAGCAGCAGCAGTATTAGTAGTAGGAGGAGGAGGAGGAGCAACAGCAGTATTAATAGTAGCAGCAGCAGAAATAGTGGTCACCCCGATAGTCGTAACAACAGTAACAGTAGCAGCAGCAGCTGCAGAATACTAAGTAGTAATGACTGTCGTAACAGTAGTAGTGGGTGGAGGCAGCATAATCATCAGTAGTTGTAACAGTATAGTGAGCAGTATAAGAAATACGAAACGTGTTATTATCATTGGTGACATGTTGTTCAAACGTGTGCTGATCTTGGGGAACGTTGTGTGCAGGGCGGGAGCAGCCCGAAGATCACCATGAAGCTGTACCTTCCGATGATCGTCCTTGCCTTGGCGACTGTCGGTACGATTTGCGATGTTTTGGGTCATTGCCGTGCTTTTCTCCTGTCTAGTAGAGTCTCTCTCTCTCTCTCTCTCTCTCTCTCTCTGTGTGTGTGTGTGTGTGTGTGTGTGTGTGTGTGTGTGTGTGTGTGTGTGTGTGTGTGTGTGGGGGGGGTGTATTCCTGGAGAGATTTATTATAATTTCAACGGTGCTATCGGAACAAACACTGGTGAAGCAGAACGATATTTTTCAACAAAATATGATATGATAGCAAAAACGTGTTGTTTTATTGTTTTCTTGTGACCGACGCATCAGTGACAGTTTACAGACGGCTATGGCAGGCTTGATATGTTGCAACCTACCTACATTTTTACCTGTGTTGTTTGTTTGTTTGTTTACTTGCTTTTTGTGATATGTTAAATTTCAAAACCAGTGCTAATGAAATCAAAAGAAAAATTGGTTGATCATTTTGTCATTTCGGGGATAACATTCAGTCCTTTCGTGTCGTGGTGTTTCATCAGAAATGAATTGTGAAGTGTTTTTTCTCCAGTTCCTTTTGACTGGTCAGATGTTATGTCCAAGAAGTGTCGGCAGCTTTGCTCAGCTGCATACCGCTTTCTTTCTCCATGATACCCCATTGTCTGCTGAACCCTTAGGAATGTCTGGCATCAATCTGAAGTGCAAGAACTACGGTTCATGTGTACTTTAAGTAGCATCACTGACTTTGCTGAACACAAAGAGGAAGAAGTGCAAACAGAATGGCGACTGACATCCTGACCTCTAACCTCAAACTTACCTCAGTTCACTAACAGCCCCTCACTGACCAACACGTTCGTCAGCAGCAGTCAAGAGGTTAATTAGAGGTCAAATTTTTAAGCCTTCATTGTGTATGTGCAAACAAAGGTCTAGTTTTCATAATTCTGCATCAAGCTTAACCAGAGTACGGTGTTCCCTTCTGAACACAAAAAAAGTATCGCTTGCTGTTTCAGCCCTGGCCAGGCGTAGCTGTAGCGGCAATGGGAGAATGGTGCGTCAGTTCAACAAGAGAAAGGAGGACACCAAGATGCCCTGTAAGTACCACGCAGTGCGGCAGAAATGCGGCAAATACGTCGTGACCTTGACCCCTGGCAACGTCTACCTGCACCCCAAGTACCGTCTGGATTCTCTGTGGCTGGGAGTGAAGCTAACTGGAAGCAAGAAAAACTGGGAGGGCCGTACTGATAACAAGGTTGCTGTCAAGGTGGGTTTCATTTTTCGGTTTGTTCTGTCGATATCGATTGACAGAAAGGTTTCTGTGAGGGTGGATATTGTTCTCATTTACCTGAAATGAACAAATACAACTACAGTATATATGTTCAAAGGAAGACACTTTGCATAAAGATCGGGTTTCTCCGTTATCACAATTCATATTCTTTTATGCATTCAGTGACATTTTCTTTGTCAATTTTAAATCGTTTTTGTCTTTTGCAATGTAGCTTATGATATAAAATTTCAGTGAAATATAACTTTGCCTCCAGTTATTTTTGTTATGTCATTAAATATTCATTATTTCAGTATATATTTGATATTTTCTTCTGCATATTATCTACTTTTGAGCAGATTTGTATCACAAAGTTTTCTGTCAAACTCAATTTCATATGATCTAATGAGCAATTCTGGTGGCTGTACAACAGTCTTCTTTCCACCCAGGCCTCGCAGATCTTGCAACATCGTCCTCACCATCACCAAGGTCTTCCACAGCTTTTTACAGCCAGTGGGGCAGGGAGTTCACATCCTCCCCTCCACTGTTTTAACATTCTACAACCGAAGTCAGGTACCTATTCATACCGAGGTGGAGAGAGGAAAATCAGGGTACAGTGCCTTTCCCAAGGACACAACACCAGGCCGAAACAGAGAATCGAACCCTGATCACTGGTGAACACTGCATCAGAAGCCCAGTGCCTAACACATTCTGCCACAGTGTTTCTAGATATCCGCACTTTATTTTCAGAATTTGTCAAGTTCAGATTACTGGTGCTTCTATTCCACTTCCACTCTCGTGATAAATCTGTGCAACGCATTTCTTTAATGTTAATCTCCAGTGGCAGCAGTCAGATGGACGAAGTAAATTTGAGTGAGTTACTCTTTGCTCATTTAGGCTGGTTTTGCAAAACCACGGATCATTGTCGTCAGTTAGGGAGATTCTGGGTTGTGTTCCATGCACACTGCACAGAACACGAAGAACTGAACCTCCACTATCGTTGCTCCTGGTAAAACCTCTGCTTGAAATGGAATGTTGATTACAGTTGGTGCAGAGTTATCACTGAATCAACCTTGGTGCTCCCATTATTCACTTCTCGTACATATACAATAAACAGTTCTAGGCTAAATTGTCTATGCTGCTTAATAAATACATAGATGTTTGTGGTGGTTGTTTTTTCCTCCAAACTCATTTCTTAAACTAATGGTAGGTGTGACCATTGCAACTAATTGTGAGCACAATTAAATTGTGTCCATATTTTGTAATGGTTAAAGGAAATGCGTAACGTTTGCATGTACCGCGTGGGGTTTCCTGAAATAAACATGGCTTATCTTGTGTCTTGTTTCGAGAGGCTGTGAAGTGTGGCACATGCGAACGCTTCCATGGCGGATGAAATTACATGTAGATCAAGGCTAATGTGTGTGGTTGCAGTACTTCAACGGCTGGAAAAAAGTACTGTTCAACAAGAAAGATGGAAACCTGAAGACAAGTGAAGTGCTGGTGTTCGGCAAAGACTCTTCCAAAACGTGGGCGGAAGCCAAGAACGGTGACTTCCGGGTGACCTTCACGCCCTGGGACCCTGACAAGAAGAAGTTCCGAAGGTCCAGCTGGAAATTTGAGTGCCTCAGTGACAAGTTCGCTCCAGCAGGCTACCCCTCTCAAATCTGTGGTAAGCAAAAGTCACAGACATGATAACACAACGAGTGGATTCAGTGTTTGTATATGTCCGAATCAGAGACCACGTGGCAGAATCGATATGTCGTACGAGTTGTGATCCAGTTGTCAGAGTTCTGTCCCCTGTGTCCACCTGGTGTCGCGTCCTTGGGAAAGGCATTTTACTCCGACTTTCTTTACTCCACCCAAGTGTATTCGAGTGGATACCCGACTTGGTCGGAGAAGGTTTAAAACGGCGGAAGGAGAGGATTGGGCCCCGCCTTCCTAAGCCAAGCCCTATTAAAGGAGACGGAACCTTTAACGTACATGTCAGAATAGGTGTTGTAGTGTTTCTTTTTGTTGTCTTTTCATTTCTAAAGTTATTTTCATTGAACATTTTCTGTGGCTCAGCTAAAATGTGAAAATCTCTTAACGATTATTGCTTTTAAAATAATGATTGTTTAAATCTGACTCGAGTTGTTGTTCCGCTGAACGTTGCACAGTGTATGTCTGTGCGTATAATATGAAATTGCTCTCTCTCTCTCTCTCTCTCTCTCTCTCTCTCTCTCTCTCTCTCTCTCTCTCTCTTCTTTGACCACCTCTGTCTCTGTCTCTCTCTCCCTCTCTGTCTCTCGCTCTCTCTCCCTGTCTGTGTTCCACCGTTTACAATATACATTAAACGAACATGTTCCTCTCTCCTGATTTTTTAAACTCATTTTCTACATATCTCTCTCGCAGTCCTACCACACTTACAGTGTCTGCCCATCTCTGCCTTTCTCTTTCTGAGTTCTGAGTTCTTCCACCCCCACACCCCCTCTTTCTCTCTGTCTCTCTTTCTCTCTGTCTCTCTTTCTCTCTGTCTCTCTTTCTCTCTGACTGTCAAAGATCGGGACAAGTGGAGGCCTCTTGCTCCTCGACCCACCACGCAGCGCCCCTGCCCTATGACCCGGTGTAATATTCCAGATTGTCCCCCACCCCGAAAACATCCCATGGGGGCGGGGGGTGGGGGGTGGGGGGGGGGGATTTGACCGCTGGAAATCTGGAAATGTCTCCGGGGGCTTTCTTACCCTTCATAATGTCCCATGCGGATATTTTCAGCGGCCAAAATGTTCCCCTTCTTGCGCTTTAGCCTCGTTTTGACATGTCCCCTCTACTCTGAAAATGTCCCCACGACACCGGGTGGGTTTGGGGACCAGTAAGCAGTAAGCATTTTGTTAACATTCGTGATACGTTCTTTGAAAGATAGGCTCTAATCAAATCTAAAATGCTGTCCACAGGTGGATACAACAAAAGGGAAGTTGTTGACCGTAAAAAGAAGCTGGGACTGAAAGGACGTGAACAGGTCATCTACTATGACGTCTTCACCAACACTGGCATCACACAAATGTATGTGCTCCATCTGTCACACTGAAAAGGGTGGTGGGGAAGGAGAGGATGGTGATGATGAAAATGAGAACGATATAGCAGGTGTTGTTTTTGCTGTTGTTGTTGTTGATGTTAATGTTGTGGCCTTAAAAATAATCCTCCTGTCAACTGCTGCGGAAGAGAAACAAGGGGAAGAGAGATAATAATAATAATAATAATAATAATAATAATAATAATAATAATAATAATAATAATAATAATAATAATAATAATAATAAACAATGGAATGACAACACAGCAAAATGGAGACCATGTTACTCTCAACAGAGTTAAGGAAAAAGAAGAAGAGAAGAAGTAGTGGGCTGTTTATTATCATTATCATCATCAAACTTATGATTGTTATTATCACCATAATCATTATAGCTACACTTGTTTGCCCACGTAACAAGACAATCACCCAAGAAACTTAACTGGGAGGGAGACAGAGGAGAAGACAGAAAAAACGCTGGACTGACAGTTTCAGTTTCAGTAGCTCAAGGAGGCGTCACTGCGTTCGGACAAAACCATATACGCTACACCACATCTGCCAAGCAGATGCCTGACCAGCAGCGTAACCCAACGCGCTTAGTCAGGCCTTGAAAAAAAAAAACAAAAAAAACAAAACAAAAAAAAAAAACCGGGGGAATAAATAATAGATAAGCTTGCATAAATAAATAAATAAATAAATAAATAAATAATAATTATAATATAGAAAAAGGTAGTAGTAATAATATTAGTAATACTAATAAAATGATAATAATAAAACATAAATAAATAAATAAGACAACAATGGTGATAAATAAGCGAATAAATGTAAAATATGAAGACACACATTCACACATACACCCACACATGCATAACAGAAATGCACCAAACATGCAGTTTCACATATATGAAAGCACAGTCAAATACATATAAACGTACATGAGCTCCAACACACACACACACACACACACACACACACACACACACACACACACACGCATTACCGTGCACCTCCTCTACCCCCCTCCTCCACACACTCATTTCTAGTCTAAGTATCGCAGCTTCCACGGCACACACACACACACAAACACACACTCACAGAGATGAACACTTACTTGTACAAGCACATATGAAAGCACAGTCAAATACATATAAACATATAGACTGACAACACTGCAGAATGAACAGGAAAACCTTTCGCGAGGAGGCAGGCTTTTTGTTGTTGTACTAAAACAATATGATTAAAAAAACGGTTCGTCATGTACTGCATGTATTTCGATGCTAAAACCTTCCTATTCATACTCCTTTGCTGTGTCCTTGACCCTCTGGTTTCTCTAGGAACCCTAAATGTGCCAACGCCACAAGAATCATGACCAAGGTCTGCAATGAAAAACAACGTCGTCAGGCGATGCTCACGTGCACACAGATCCTGTCCAGCTACAAGCACACTAAATGTGTCACCAAGTATTCCTGTGATCCCATGGATGTCTTTGTGGTCAGTTCTCTCTCTCTCTCTCTCTCTCTCTCTCTCTCTCTCTCTCTCTCTCTCTCAGAAACGATAAGAACAAGAGAGGCAAGGCCTTCAAGACTCACTTGTGATACACTTTTTTAATAAATCCAAGCTTTTTATGTATTGAGTATAATTTCAAAATGTAATGTTTAAGATGAGAAAGGTCAGTTTAAAGCAAATTAACTCCCCTAGCATTACAGAGTAATTTCCCTTTTTTACTATCTGCACCAAAACGTTTGCAAAATAAATAAAACTTCCATGCTTAGCAAAAGAAGTTCCTGTTTGAACAAAAAATGATAATAATGACTGCTCTAGCTGTTGGGTCAGAATATCAGATCAAAGTGCCAAGTTTAGAGAATACAAAAAATATAAATATAACAGTAAATGCAGTTTGCATATAATTAGGCTTCATTTTTTTTATTTCTTTTTTGTGCCCATCCCAGAGGCGCAATATTGTTTTAACCAAGATGACTGGAAAGAACTGAATTTTTCCTATTTTTATGCCAAATTTGGTGTCAACTGACAAAGTAGTTGCAGAGAAAATGTCAATGTTAAAGTTTACACGGACACACAGACACACACACACACTCACACACACACACACACACACACACACACACACACACACACACACACACAACCGAACACCGGGTTAAAACATAGACTCACTTTGTTTACACAAGTGAGTCAAAAATGAAGACCACTTTCTATTCCACTGTGTTGCTGATGCAGAAAAACGCAAGCTTTGCAATGCAGTAACTAATTAGACGTACCACCCTGCTGCAAATAATGTTTCTAATCTATTGTCGAACAACAACGAAAACGATAGTATAAGTCTTGCTTAATACATTGCAGAAGCAATGCGTATTAGAAAAAAAAAAAATTCTGAACACAGGGTAGTTAATCTCAATATGATCCAGTCTATATTTAGCAGCGCGCGCGCGTGTGTGTGCGAGTATTGAGCATGCGCGAGTGGGCGCGCCAGTTTATGTACTGTCAAAGAGTTTGAGCTCTGCTATTATTGCTGAATGAAATTATCACCCCCTTGGTCACAAGGCATACAATTAAAAAATCTCTCTCTCTCTCTCTCTCTCTCTCTCTCTCTCTCTCTCTCTCTCTCTCATTCTCTCTCCTTGCCTCTCTGTGATATGCACGTCTGCCTGTCCCACTCCATCGAAAAACTCGTTTTATTTTTGTTCTTCAATCAAAGTAACGTGTGTGACGCAATGCTTAGATAGTTTATAATACCCTTCATATTGTAAATAGTGTGTGGATTTGTATTATATTTGTACCTTTTTGTAATGTGTGTGGTTGTAAATGATGCAGAAACGATCCCTGGCATTGCAGATGTGTTCGTGATTTTTCGGTAGGCTATATTTTGTGCCTTACATAAATCTGTGTTCCGATTTAGCACAAGGGTTGGATGTATAGAGAAAAATCTTATCTCTTTTCTTTGTTGCTACTCTGTGGGACGTTTGTGAGTCTGTCTGTATGTCTGTCTATTTCTCTGTCTGTATACATCTGCGTGCGTGTGCTTACAGTTTATACGTATAAAAGGTACCATGCTCGTCACTGTTTGACATTCGTATACGCATGCTGGAACCGTTTTTTTCTGTTTTCACATGTCATCAGCTGTCCAGTTCACAGGGCTGCCGTGATTGTAAACAGATTCCACCAACCTTTGTTAGATGAAAATGTGAGCCACGATAACCACATCGCCTTTTTACTGACTTGATAAGTTACAGTGTCATGTCTAAGAATATCTTTACATTGCCTGCTGTCTGTCTCACAGGACTGCCTCGACTGGGTCTGCAGTGGCTACAAGGACAAGTCTGCCTGTGAAAGAATCGGCCGTGTTATCGACTTGTGTCGCGACTTCAAGGCTGGTGGTCTGACTGAGAAAGTTGAGAAGGCCAAGTGCTACAAGGATTTCATGCCCATTAAGAAATGAGAGGCGGGTGGACCGTCCCACATCAGCTATGTCAGATTCCGATGTCAGTGACACTGGTGGCTGTTACCTGACGCGGGTTTAAAGATATACATCATGCACGCTATTAGCACACAATTCATTGTGAAAAAATGTAGTACGGTTGCGCGCATGCAAGCATTCACGCACGCAAACACACACACGCAAACACACACACACACACACACACACACACACACACACACACACAGAGGTGAACATGAGCACACTCAGCACCTTCAGGCCAATGAGTGCAGTGGCTAGACTTCCTGTGTGATCATTCCGAAAGGTGTCAGTGCATCGGATAAAATGGAAAACAACGAGTTGCCCCTTTACATGAATTGTCTTACTGAATCTGCTAAAATAGAATTAATGAATGAATGATTGGTTGATTGAATAGATCTCTCTCTCTCTCTCTCTCTCTCTCTCTCTCTCTCTCTCTCTCTCTCTCTCTCTCTCTCTCTGATCTGACACACAGCATACACACACGCGCGCGCGCGTGTGTGCGTTTGCTCACCAATGCTGCTGAAAGAAAAAGCGAAAGGGAATAAAGGATCAAACGAACAAACAGGAAGGAAAAACAACGAAAGATGGTCACATAAAACTTGGTTCCAGCTGATGTGACATAAGCGGGACATCTGTTCTTCCCACTTTAGTGAGCTGAGATTCCCTGGGTGACCCTCTAGTGTGAGACATTGTCGTACTGCGTTTGTGAAGCCAGTTTCATACGTCGGTGAAACGGCCTTTGAAGTACAAACAACAATTACAACGACAACACACACACACACACACACACACACCTTCCACATACCGTCAGTCAGGATGGGATGTTCTGTCGACAGCCGAAGTGACGGTCAGCTTCATGCTACCAAGCAGGAGATAAAAGCAGATGGTACCTTACATGTCAAAACTGCAACCGATGCACGAAAATAAGCTCTGGAGAAAATAAAACCGCTCATACCTGACGTTTTTATACCAGCAACTTACCACCACTACCTCCCTACCACCGAAAAAATAAAAATACAAAAATATTTCCATACGAGGCAGTGAAACGACAAAGAGAGTTAAGATAACTTAAGTTATTATAATTATAGATTTTTGAAAACCACGAGAACGACACGTCGATGGATGTATCTCTTCACAATTAAACAAATGGGATCTCATGCATTTAAAGCAGTCTGGATTTAGGGAGTCTTTGATGTCATATAGCCCGTGCTCAATTGATAGACAAACGGATTTTTGATATTTTCATTTTAAATGACCAGTGGGGTTTTTGTTTGTTTGTTTGTTTTTTGTTGGCTTTTTTTAGTAGATTTCGCAAAATGCCTTTGATGTCATAAATCATGAACTGCATATTAACAATTAACAATCTGTAGATAAATCATCTCGTAAAGCACTGGAACTTATTTCATCTTTCACTCCAACAGGCCTCGAATAGTATCTCAACAAGTATACATTTCCTTTCCAACAGTTCTACAGGGATCACTTTTGGGTCCTGTGTTATTCACCTTGTATATTAGTGATCTACTTTATCACCCCGATTATTCAACAATGAGAGTGATGGCCTCTGTGTGTCTTGTAAAACAACAGACTGCGACAGATGGTGTTCACACCGCAGAGAGTTCAGCAATGTCTGTGATGGCCGAACAGTTAGTTTATAGTACGCCATCTGTGACTTTATGGTCCCATAACCTTTTTACAACCATCAGGGCATTGACTTTATATCCATTGTGTCAAGGGCTCGGCATAGGAAGGCGGGACCCAGTCCTCCCCTTCTGACGTTTTAACCCTCCCCGACCAAAGTCAGGTGTCTATTCACACCTGGGTGGCAGAGGAAAATGGGTGTGTAGTGTCTTCCCCAAGGACACAACACCATGCCAAAACGGGGCCTCGAACCCTGATCACTGGTGAACACTGGATCAAAGGTCTTTCTCCACCTCCATTCTGCCATGATGCCATCTGTGTCTGTTCTCCTCACAAAGCCATTCATGACAGAGATGAGAAAGCAGCTTACTCTGAAGATGATCCTGAGCAAATAGGTGCTGAAGGGGTTGTGTCCAGGTGCCAGGTTCATTCACAACTATTATCTTGACGATAAAAGTACGATGTGTGCTTGTGCGTCTACAAACACTATTATTTCAATGATCATAAATTTGATCATCATCATTATCATGAAATGATAATTCTGCGATTTGAAAAAGCGCCTTATCTTTAAACAGGGCTAGGCGCTTTACGAAAAAAGGTAAACAGAATCATACACACGCACACGCAATCTGATCCATGGGTTAAATATGCCATTGGAAAAGGTGGTACACACACACACACACACACACACACACACACACACACACACACACACACACACACACACACACACAGATGAATATAAGATACTGCACATTGCAATGCATAACCAGATGCAGACACGACACATTTTCGTGCAAAGTGGGATATATAATTATATGTAAAGACTGAAAGAGAGCAATACGACTTGTCAATCGTAATGGGGAAAGGTAGATAGACCCCCTCACAGAATAACTGAAAGAGACACGACTGAAATAAAAGAGACCGGATGTGTGGACACAAATGTTAAACAGAATTCTACCGTTCAACACATACAATGATGGTGGTGATGATGATGACGATGATGATGGTGGTAGTGTTGTTGCTGGTGGTGGTGGTGGTCCATGTGATTCTGATAACAACAGTCTGAGATGTCATTTAATCCCTGTTGTAGCGATGATTGTACACAATCCAGGTCAGTATTAAAACAATGATGATACTGTCATCAGCGAATAATTTGTTGCCGCGTGACATAAACATCGGTAAGCCGTTCGTGTGGATGCAAATAGGAGGGGTCATTGGATGGAGCCCTGCGGTACACACACTACAATCTACATGTCATTCAATAGATATGTGACATTTGGGTGAACACGATAATTTTTATGTCCTGTTTCTGTACAAACGGAAAACCAACACAGAGAGAAGACAGGAGAGTGGAGAAACACCCCCTTACCACAACTCTCTCTCTCTCTCTCTCTCTCTCTCTCACCCTCTCTCTACATATATATATGTAAATATATATATATATATCTAAAGGCAATAATGATGTTTGATTGAAAGCAGACTCTCATAAGGCTGATGATGAAAATTAACCTCTTCATCAGGTGACTGATAGAAAACAAGATCCATGCAACCTGTTCACGCCACATACACTTCCTGTCGATTTATAATCTCCGTGTGTGTTTGTGTGTGTGTGTTTGTGTGTGTGTGTGTGTGTGTGTGTGTGTGTGTGTGTGTGTGTGTGTGTGTGTGTTAGTCATTTAGATTCTTCCAATTAAATGTGTTAAAATCTATAGACCCTATGTATCGAAAACAATAACCAAAAAAATGTGAGAGGGAAGGTTGACTGACTTAGCACATGGCAATTTGGCATAATCATGGCAACACACACACACACACACACACACACACACACACACACACACACACACACACACACACACACACACACACACACACACACACACACGAAAAGACGCTCATTGAAAGAAAGAAAAAAAGAAAGAAAGAACACCCAAAAAGTACTATTCGTACCCTTTAAAACTTTCACCCATACTCAGAGCACAAGTCCTGCCTTCAACAGTCCGGATTCACTTCAACGAATGGCTGTCTAGCTTCCTCCTTCCGATAGAGCTCATCCATCTACATCTAATCAAACAACATTAGGAAACCAGCATGGTTGTAGCGACCCAAAAATTGTACGGCGGATAGCCCGATAGCCGATGACTTCATCAAAGCATTGGACGCTGGCGGTGGAAGTTTTGGCGTAAACAGGGCATCGTCCCAGCTCCGTTTGCTTTTCCTGACTGGTTTCTTGTGGATCTTTATCTCCAGAAAGCGACAGACCACAGTTCTATCTGGATGAAATCGTTCGTTGTGACTGAGTGAAAGGATGAGAGAAGGTAACATCAGTGTTTTGGTTTGAAAAGTTTGGGCAGAAGAAGTAGTAATAATTATCTTTATCCTCAACAACATCTTTATTGTTCTCGATGATAAATGAAGATCATGATGTGATGATGATGTTAATGTTGTTGTTGCTGTTGTTGTTTTCTTCTTCTTCGTCGTCGTCGTCATCGTCGTCGACGTCATCGTCGTCGTCTTCTTCTTCTTTTCTGCTTCTTCTTCTTGATAACACCATTACTGTTGTTGCTGCTGCCGACGTTGTTGCTGATGTTAGACAAATTACATTTTGTTCACATTTTCAAATTTTGAGTATAAGCCACATTCAGGAGTTGATTCTTTATTGTTTTGTTTTTATTTTGTGTCTCCGAAGGCGATATATAATATGAAGAAATAAACTTCGAAAGCCTGAACTTTAAACGAAAATAAGGTGAGTTCAGCAACATAAACAATAAATGAAAATATCATACTATATCTACTGATTTCTTTAGCAAAAATAAATCAACAACAACAACAAAATTAGAGGCCTCTATAACACACACGGATACATGTACATACAACACATCACAGACCTCGAGAGAGGTGATGATGCAGCAGGAAGAGTAGAAAGCAGCCTGGCTGTTGATCCCAGTAAAATGGAACATATTAATATCCTCTCTCTCTCTCTCTTATTTGCCCCCAGATGATGGACACTAAAGTTCTTCTCCACTTCATGGTTGCCTGTAAGTGATTTTTTTTCTTTATCCTTTTTTTTTGGGGGGGTGGGGGGGTGCGGGGGGGGAGGGCGGGGGGGGGGGAGGTCATGGAGAGAGAAGGAAGACTTGTTGCTTGTCTGTCTGATGTGCTTATTATGTGTCGGAGTCGTTCGTTGAGCGGCCGAGTCGCTCGCTGTTTGTTTGCTGGGTTGGTTGTTAGGTTGGTTGGGTGGTTGGTGATTGTTTGATCGAATGATTAATTGACAGACTGAATGCTAATCTGCACTTTGAGTTCGGATACGTATATCGGTTTAAACAAACGCGCTTGTGTGTGTGTGTCTATGCATGTGTATGTGCGCGTGTCTGTGTGTTGGTGAGTGTGTGTGTGTGTGTGCATGTGTGTGTGCGTATATATAGGAGTGTGTGTGTGTATGTGTGTGTGTGTGTGTGTGGGAGAGAGAGAGAGAGAGAGAGAGAGAGAGAGAGAGAGAGGGAGAGAGAGAGAGAGAGAGAAGACCCAAACTGAGACAGACAGAAATGTGCAATGTGGATTCTCGCGGGATGACATCTTTATTTTTGTTTACTGTCAGAGTCAGAATCAGAATCGGATCCTTAAATCTGCCTGAAGTCTGTATTTTTTAGCCCAGCTGCATTGATGGCACGTTTTAAAGGAAACCATTGCAGTCTGTACGATTGATTCGTAGATAATCTATTCTTTAACATCTTTGACTGCTGAACCTTGGTATCCAGTTAGTGTGTAACCTTTTCTGTACTTTATAATGAACTAATTTATTTTGCTCGTGAAAGGTGATATATATGGCCCCAAGGTGAAGAAATCCTAATATCCAAACTGTAATGTTAATCCACCTCGGTTATTATAATAACTGTATGATTATAAGATTTCATTGACTGGTTTCTAATATATGGTAATTTGTCGAAACGATGATTTTTTTTCTCAGGCGTGTACTCGCATGCCCTCGTCCAACCCCTGACCAAAACATCTTCCGCTTGCTACAGTAGTGGTGGAGACTGCGGCTTCCACTTCCTGTCATGTGACCCAGGCCAAGTGATATCTCTCCGCGATATGCACTACGGCTACAAAGACCCATACACCTACGCCAGAAATGAGTGCAGCACCATTTTGACTGACTGCGCCATGTTTGTGCACAAAACGACCTGCTGTAAACACGACAGTCACACGGGGTGTCTGAAACCCTATTATCCCAGGCATCAGACTCACGCGAAAGAAATCTGCGAGGGGAAGAGAGGGTGCGCTTTTCATGCAATGTACGCGGACGGTGGATGTCAGAATGACCCTCCACTTGTCTTCAATGACGTGTCGAGTTATTCCGTCATTCGTTATGCCTGTGTCAACGTCACTGCGGGCGTTTCTTCTCCTGCCCCAGTCACGGACACTACCAAGTGTGACGATTGTGCGGGAGGAGTGACGCTTGCTGGATCGAATGTCAACACGACATTGACAGTAAAACAGAGTAAGAAAACTAGTCCCCTCACTGTATTGTATTGTGTTGTATTGTACTGTATTGACTGTTTACAAGGAGGACGGTGGCAGAATGGTTAAGACGCCTGTCTGCCAATACAGTGCCGGTTCCAGTGTGTGTGTGTGGGTTCGATTCCCACTCTCGCCCTTTCTCCCATGTTTGTATGGAAAATCAAACTAAGCGTCTAGTTATTCGGATGAGACGATAAACCGAGGTCCCGTGGTGTGCGGCACACACTTGGTACACCAAAAAAGAACTAGTGGCAAAAGTGTTAATTGTCCTCTGGCAAAAGTCTGTAGAATGAATCCACTCAGATAGGTACGCAAATAATGTATGTTCAGGACCTGACTAAACGCGTTGGGTTATCCTGCTGGTAAGGCCTCTGCGTAGCACATGTGGTGCAGCGAATATGGATTTGTCCGAACGCAGTGACGCCTATTGAAACTGAAACTGACTGACTGTCTCAACAGATTGCTCAGTGTGAAATCTGTTCGGGCTGCTCTTCTCGGGACAGTGCGTCACCACAGAGCAGCATCACTTTGTTCAGTTTCTGTCTTAAAGTTTATCAGTTTTATGAACAGTGGATTTTGACAAAGAACCGTTTTGTTGCTGCATTTCTTTCTGGTTTGCGAAGAGCATGCTGCACACGGAACCTCGATTTCTTGTCTCATCCGAATGATCTAGCACCCAGACCACCACTCAAGGTCTTGTGGGTGGATGCACAATACCAGTTTGTGTTTGGGGGTGGAAACCATGCACATTCGCTTCCTAGACGGGCGCTTTACCACTAGGCCACCGCTCCACTCGTGTCGGGTGGACTGACGGTTTCTGGTTTTGCTGCTTGGTGTATTAGCTGGTTGGCTGGCTGTATATTTCAGGATGGTTGGTTGGTGTGTTGGTTGTCTGTATAGCTTTCAGGATAGTTGTTTGCTGTGTTAGTTGGTTGGCTATATAGTTTTCAGGGTGGTTGCTTGGTTGGCTACATAGCTTTCAGACTCGTTTGCGTGGTTTGTTGGTTGGTGTTCTGGTTGACTGGTTTGTTTTCTGTTTTGATTATCTAAGTATTGTTGATTTATCTGTTTCCCCATAACAGCAAATCAAATTGGTTCAAAGGACCATGTCGCAACATAATCATATCAATTTTTAAAATACCGTGACTATGTTTGCATGCACATGTGTGTGGGTGTGGGTATGGGCGTGTGTATTTGCGAGCGTGTGTGTGTGTGTGTGTGTGTGTGTGTGTGTGTGTTGCAGCCGATGGGGTGCTGGCCTTGGCGGTGGGTGTGTCAGCGGGGATCGTTGCTGGCCTCATCTTGTTGCTGCTGGCTGCCGTCTGCTGCTGGTTCAGGTTAGTTAACAGAGAGAGGAGGTGGGGGGACAAAGATTGATTGATTGATGTTGATATGGATACTTATATAGCGCCTATCCTCGGTCGGAGACCAAGCTCTAAGCGCTTTACAAACACGGAGTCATTTACACAACAGGCTGCCTACCTGGGTAGAGCCGACTGACGGCTGCCATTGGGCGCTCATCATTCGTTTCCTGTGTTATTCAATCAGATTTCAGGCACGCACACCTACACACTCAGACAAACATGTAACATTTAAGACAGAACGTCAGAGAGGGGGCTGGACAGGGAGAGAGAGGGGGGTAGGAAAGGGAGAAAGAGAAAGGAGAGAGAGAGAGAGACACAGACAAATACTGAGATAGACAGACAGATACATAGACACGCGGAGAGAAAATACAGATAGACCCAGAGAGAGAAATATAGTTAGAAACAGACAGACTCAGTGAGACAGACAGACACACAGACTGACTGAAAGATTCAAAGAGAGCGAGAGAGAAACAAAGAGAGATAGGAATACAGTCACACGCAGACAGACAGAGAGACAAAAATGGAAAAGAATTTTTCTGCTAACACTAGAAGCGTTAATGTGTTGGAAACAAGAGTAGCAGAAAAGTAGAAACAGCTGCTGTTATCAGTAGGTGTTATAATTGCAGCAACAGCAGCAGCGATAGAAGCGGCAGTGACGGCAGCACCGAAAGAAGCAATGGCAGTGAAGGCAGTGCACAGCAGCAACACTTGTCGCAGTTCTGTTTATATCAGTATCAGCAGTTGGCCTGCTGTTATTTAGTATCATTGAAAGTAAAACCACAGCTAACGGTAGAAATAGATTCAGGCCAGTGAAGCAGAGGCATCAGCAGCAACAACGTTAATAATGACGATAACTAGCTATAGAAATAGTTGCAGTAGCAGTAGCAACAATGGTAATAATGACGGTAACTATCAACAGAAGTAAATGCAGTAGCAGCATCAGTACAATCATTGAAAAGACGAATAGACGGAGACTTAACGACAACTATCGCAAGTACTAAACCATTGTAAAAGATTATCTAATTATAGATATATTTCAGTAGAAATCGTCATGTACTCTGAATTGGATATTAGAACTTCTTTATTTACAATGGTTTCTTACCAACATCCTCAGCAAAGCAGTTTACGATAGTCTGCTGCAAAATGCAGATATAAACACAGTTCACTCACAGCCTGTGCAAGCCAAGACTTTCCTTTTTGCTGTTTGCTGAAGAAGGTCCTGAGAAACCACCGAAATATACACGGAAGTTCGAACTTTCGATTCTACGAAAAGGAAACTTCTTCTGCAAAACCATTAATTATATGTGTGTCTGATTTCAGGTTTGGCAGAAAGTCACCACCACCAGTACCACATTCTTCCCAGACCAGCAGGACAGGGCCGATAACTGCAGCACCATCACGTGGCTCCAGCAGCACACGCACCGCCTCCTCGTCCCTCCCCTCCAGCCTCTACTCCTCAGTCCACTTCACCGACTCCCTTTCCTCCCACCCGGACAGTGCACGCAGTCAGCGAGCTCTTCGCTCCGCCCCGCGATTCTCAAACTTGGCTTACGTTGGTGATGAGGTCTTGCAAGGTTTGAGACATCCACACCAAGGTCTGCGTTACCCAAGTTTGGGTTCAGTTTGTGTCAGTGACTTGCCAGCCGCAGAGTCTGCACGCAACGTGTTCTTTGTAGCGTCAGCATCAAAGTCAGATCTCCCAAACGCTGCAGCTGGACTGTCCGAGTCTATGGTACAGACTGGGAGAACGCAGGACCGTGGTTCGACGGAGATGACGCCGTCTTCTGCTTGTACAGCTGTGCGTGATGTAGATGTTTCTTCTTCTCGGATGAACGATCCTCCGGTAAACCACTACGAAAATGCCGGAGTGAGATCAGGAAACGCTGGCATGCAGATCAACTTTCCATCTTTGGAAGCAAGTGAGTCGAGTGATTTCACAGAACGGCGAGGAACGCTGGAAGAAGGAAAGACATCCAGGGGGTATGCTGAAATCAGGAATGCCACATACTCCATACGTCTAGAATCGCAATGGTATGAACGGACGACCACGGGAGACAACCACAGAGAGAGTCCTTCCATGGATGCAGTTTACGCAATCCCTGGCAAAACGAGAACAAAAATACACCAGTATACAACGAGCACCAGTCGAAACGAGAGAAAACAGCAGAAGCAATGGTCATCAACGTTAGCCGACACAGCTGGCTGGACATCCAGAGAGGCCATCGGTCAGCCATCTGGGCCACTTTGCGACCCCTGGACTTTGTCGTCGTCTGTACAACTGAAACAGGCCAGTTCCTATGAAAATGAAACTGTGGATACTTTCTTGTGAAGTCTCCATTGTTAAGAAGAGAAACAAAAAAAAGTTGAATTATCAAACACAGTCAGTATGAAACATATAGATAACACACACAGAGACAGAGAGAGAGGGGGGGGGGGGTATTTTTAAATGTATCGATGGCGGTTGTTTCACCGTATCTGTCCAAGCAGCCATTGGTCATCTCGAGCGGATGAAATCTGAAAGCTGCTATGGAGTTCTGTTGACAGGATACAGGCAGAAAGCATAAGGTTGGGGGAGAAGTGCTGTGAACTTGTGTAATATTTGGTTGGGACAATATAGTGAAGACTTTTTGTGCCCAGGAATTTGGAGCATATTATTTTCTATATTTCGATGATAATAAATGTTGGTGCTAAACGGGCCCATTTAGGTTTGGAACCACTCAAAAAAGATGTACTCTCATAATATAATATGATACATATTTTTATCCTTAGCATTCACCGCCCCCCGTCCAGTGGACCACCTTGCTTTAAGACACCCAGCCCGAGTCCCTGTCCAGCTTCAAAACTAACTTCAGACTCGTATGTTTAAAACTGCCTTTAACTGGTCTCCTGCAGCAGTGTGGGAGTGTGTTTCTGTTTTCCCTGTGTGTTGTCGGGCACTTATCAGTGGTTGTTGGGGTGTTGTGTGGAGCAAAGGGAGGGAGAATGGGACTGATTTGGGGGTATTGTAGTTGGGTTGTGCACTGTTTGAGCGTTGTGATGCTTGCGATTTATGGATATGGGTGTTCAGATTGGTTGTGGGTGTTATTGTCTGGTTTTGGGTGTTGTGATGTTGCGTGTCGGGTGTTGTGAGATTACACTTGGGTGCTGTGATGTTTGGTATTTGGGGTGTTTATGTTGTGTGTGATGTTTTTGTGTATGTCAGTGTATAAGTTACTGTTAAGTATCGGTTTGGTACCTGCTGGAGCTATAATGTATGGGAGCTGCCGCTTCCGGTGTTTGAATGCATGTTTTGCACTTTAATCTTTACGTCGTGATGTGTGTGTGTGTGTGTGTCTGGAACAAGTCTGTATGCTCTTTATCACGCGCATGCATACAGTTATAACTAACCTCTTTCTGTCACAGTCCCAGTCCCAGCAGTCTAATAAAATTTTTAAAAGAGCCACCATTGTCAGGTTGGATGATATGAGGCCAGCCACTTGGAAAGACCCCGCAGAGCTCTTCAGTGTAGCAGGAACACACTCGCTGAAAACTTCGACATGGAAACTTCGTGCTTACAATCATGGCACACGGGGGATTCAAAACAGCGTTCTGGACAACAAAACGGAGCGTTTTCCCCAGATGGCATTCTGGTTTTCAAAACATATTTGGAATACTTTTCGTGTGTTTTTTCGCATATGGTACACTTATATACTTCCCTGTTACATCAAATTGCTCCAACAGAGCCATGTAAGGCTGCTTCACAGGAATAGCGTCAAACGACTCTTTTTCCCTCACTTACACAGTGACAAAGGTAACGTTCATTAAGTGACAGTTAAAAGATAATTGGTAAACATGTCTCCATATTCTGACAAATCCATTCCAAATTAGAAACTTGGGTGCTGTGCATGTTGTGAGATGTGCACCCTAAATGAACCGTGAAAAAAAAAAAAATCAAGCAGGGGACCTCACTTGGTTCCAACTGGTGCTGCTGTCGGTTGTTCCAAGCACTAACTATCCATTTGCCAGCAGTTACACTAAATTTCATTATGCTCTTGTCAGATTTCAATTATCTATATCTATCTGTCTAGATAGACAGATATAATGAAACTCAACACTAAAGTGATTGTGTCTTGAATTAACCAACTTTCCTTCGCTCATCCGAGCACCCCCTGTGCAATATACGGGCCGGTGGCCTTACGGTAAAATTCCTGAGCTAGCAGTTTTCAATGTTATACAGTGGGCGTTTCATCTTGTCACAAGCTTAACTCTAAACAAACTTTGTCAGTCGTTATCACTTCTTTTCTTTTATCTGCTTCCACGTAAATAAATGTTATGTCTATTTTTATCAAGGAGACAGACTAGATAACCATGTCTTATGGAGGCTTTCACTGCGTCCTTCAAACATAAATGTGCATATAAATTATGTAAATCTGCCATCTCCGCAAGCAAGGCTAAATGAGGGTGTGTGAGGGAGGGGGGGGGGGAAGGGGGGGAACGAGATCACCTTGAGAACCGGTCATAAAATGTATAACAATCTTGAGTGTTAGGGTTTGGGTCTGATTTTGATATAATAATTGAAAGCATTACATATTTTGTCCAACCTGGGAGAAAATGGTTTCTTATCCTCTTGTGTCTTGTTCACGTTTCACATTCCCCAATCTGTCTTTTAATTGTTTTTTGTTCTTGTTTTGTTTTGGTTTTTGTGTTATTTTGTTTTTGTTTTTTGTTGTTTTTTTCTGTCCCATTTTCTGTACAGTGTAAGTAGCGTTACTCCCATGCCATGCATTCTGACTCCTCCGTACACAGCCACAACCGGGTTAATATGTCGCAGTTCAATCGTCAGCAGTCCACAACACCTATCAAAATCAGATCGTCAGGAGGCCACACACAAAACACCCTACCCTACTGCTGAATCATTTTGGTGGTGTACAGTAGTTCCTATTCTGATTTGACATACTTAGGACACCCCCTACTAAGCCCCCTACCGACTACAAAAAAAAAAAAAAAAAAAAAAATCATTTCGTCACAGAGCCAAACTGTGCAAGTGTCCCACCTTAGTGAAGACCACCAACACGTCCCTCAAATGACCCCCATTAAAAACTTAGGTCATCATGAGAACAGGACAAAACCGGCCAGAGAATTTAGAAGTTTTTAAAATTTTTCATGATGATTAAAGATGGTGATGATAATGATGATGGTACGGAGGTCCATTTTAGATTTGGGACTATGTGACAAGGCTGTACTCTAAGCCCATCATTAACCAGGCCCAAGAGATACAGACACTCACAGTACTGGTCAGGAAATTTGAAAAACACACCCAAAGACACATCCATGAAATGGGTGGTCCCTGTCGTCCCATTAAGTCCAAAAACACAACTCTTGGTAGGAGCCAGCTGCCGGCAAAAAAAAAAAAAAAAAAAATCCCCTACTTCCACTGAGATTCAACCCGCATCTTCTCGGCTATCAGTTCATGACGCAAACCACTTTGCTCTTTCTGAATAATAATAATAATGGTATTCATATAGCGCTGAATCCTGTGCAGAGACAAATGAAGACAAGGAAGAGGCAGGGAAGGGAGGCTATTTTGGATGAGGTGGGTTTTAAGGCCAGACTTAAAAGAGCTGGGTGCGGAGACCTGACGAAGTGAAAGAGGAAGTTCATTCCACTTGCAAGGTCCTGAGACCAAGGAAGAACGGCGGCCAACAGTCGAGTTTGAATCTGGGTATGCGTAAACAGAGTGGATCCAAAGCCGATCGTAGAGAGCGAAATTGGAGTGTTGCAGTGAAGGCAGCCATGGAGATAGGAAGGGGCAGATTTGCGAATACATTTATAAGATAGAGTGCTGATCTTGTACTTTATTCTGTGTGAGACAGGGAGCCAGTGGAGATGATGCAAAAGAGGAGTGATGTGCTCAGATTTTTTCTTTCTGAGGACGAGTCCGGCAGCAGAGTTTTGTATGCGCTGCAGGCAAACCATACAATAGAGAGTTACAGTAGTCAAGGCGAGAGAGAATGAGAGAATCTGACTGCTAAATTTTTGCATGGGCAGTGTGTTGTCAAGGACAACGCCGAGGTTCCTGACTGAACTGGAAAGAGGGATGGATGTACTGCCAAGTCTGATTGTCAGCTGTGATGGACGAGAGTTTTTGTATAGTTCCTATGATCAATGCTTCTCTCTTATCCGCTCACTCATTTGCTCATGGCTAGCTGACTCCTTGAACTACCCTCTCCTCACTCTGTAGAGATGTGGGTGTATAGTTCTTTCCTGCTATTCCATCATATCCAAAGTTATGTAGTTGTATTTTATATCAATGATATAATCATCTTATTCATCACGTTTAGTTCTTGTAGCATTTTCATTTCCAAGAAGATGCTAAACGTTATGTTAATCAATGTTAATTATGTACATAGTCACAGATGCTGGGCAAAGAATGTCTATGAAAACAATGTAAACTTATTTTACACACTGAAGTGTGAAAAAAAAGAAAAACAGCTAACGAATATAAACGATTCAAAACAGCAGCTTGCGTCAACTGTTTATTGCCAATTACATGGTTAGCATTGGAAGGAAACCAGACCTGACATGCAAAGCGTCAAGATCAACCCAAGAAAAAACAAACTAGCATGCTAAGTAAGAACAGAAAATGCCCAAAGCTATCTTTATCTGTTCACAATTATTTTCAAAAAATATTAATGTGCAAATGGTAACAGGTTTGTTTTTCCTGTTGACTTATGTAATTTATTACATTACAGACATTATTATCATTATATAGTTTGGTATTTTCCTAGGGGTTAAAAATGTTTACAGAAATTTAGTATTAATCACAAACACTTGTTTGAAATCACTGTTTCATTGTTGAAAAAGCTTTTGTATGAAACAGTTTGTTACGGCAAACCTGGTTGGAAAAAGTTTTAAATATCATGCCAGCCCACAAATGTACTCACAAATGTGTTTCTCTCTGTATAACTGTAGGTGTCATCCAACACCAAACCAAACAAAATTAGGAACTTAATGAATGCTTGACACAGCACTGCATTCCTATCCACAATATCATAATTAGTTAATACATCTTGGTGTCACAAATGCAGTTTAACAGCTTTTTACTGTTTTGGGCATTCAAATGCACTTAACTTTCGAATCTAACTTTACTAGCAATAAATAACTGTCTTTATTCAAATGAATTTTTCTTTTAACAAATTGCTTATCAATTCCCAACACTATGTTACCAATTAATATCATCAAGATATAACGTAACGATAAAATCATAAAGCGAAAGTAAGAAAGAAAACATCAATCTCTCCTTAGAAATTATCCTTTATAAGTACTGCTAACAAAAGTTGATAACATTCTCAGTGTAACCAAGTAAAAACAATGGAACACCATTATTTGTTCATCTACTGCCATCACATTAATATCTTAACTACACTTGCTTAAGTTTTAACTTTTTGCAATCATAAAAATTTTAATTAGTTTATGTCATTATGAGCTCAGCTGACTGTCCATAGCCATCACAGGTCTATGCATTTGCAGCAGTACAATTCCAAACACAAACAAATGCAAAATCTGACATGCACTTCTTTCAGCAGACAATGCACAGTGGTAAAAAGAAGACAAGCACTGAAGATACAATGCAATATGGTAAAATGCATACACCCACACGATGAAGTTTCGTTGTCAAATGCAAGGACATGAATCACTAAATAGGTGACATTCATAAGCCTCCTGTCATAATGTGTGTATGCTTGTCTTCTGTGATTGTGCTGTATCTATTTAAGAAAACAAAGTAAGACAGGGAGAGAGGAAATGGGCAAAAGAAAGAGATGGCTGGAGACAGGAAGAGAGATGAGACAGAAACAGAGTGGGAGATTATGGGGAATCAGGAAAAAATAGGTATGAAAAGATGAAATCAGTCTACATTAAAAAAAAAAAAAAAAAAAAAGTAGACCGAAAACAATTACCACACATAGTTACACCTGACTACACATACAAAACATATGCGAAACTAATAATTTTTTCCTGAAACAAAAACTGACAAAACAAATAATAGTTATAAAAGATTGTTTTCCGACTTTTATTTTCCAACCAACCATTTCTTTGAATACATATGCATTCCTAATCCATACACCCGAAGGTTGTTGTTTTTTAATGTAAATATATACAGATCAAAATCTAGTTCTAGACAGAATAACAAGCAACATGTACACAATCTCATATTTTAAGTTTTCAACATTTATGTCAAAAGAATCTGCTTTTTTTTCTTTTTTTTTTTTTTTTTTTTTTACTTCATATGTATCAATGCTATTATGGTATTAAACTGAGTAAGTGCTAGACCTAATTAATTTCAAATTCTTTTGAATATTATTTCATCTCTTCAATACAGCCATAAACGATAGGCAGTTTATTTAGATATCTTGTTCTTTATATTTTGTTCAACTTCACAATGGCCCGCTATGTCCATCAGATCTCTGACAAAATCCCATCAGACACTGCTGCAAATAATCTGAAAAACTTAACAGATTTTCAATGTTCAACGTATTCTGAACAAAATATATCTGGAGTTTAAACTGACTGGATCCATGAAGCCAAATGGGCGAAGATCTATCAATGGCTGCTTCTCTGTCCTCTGTGCAATATGGCAACAGACTTGCAGCAATATCATCCAAATCATCAACACAACATTGGAGGAGTGTACAGAAGAGGGAAAAAGCATTATTTGAATCACTGGAGATGCACCGGACCTCTCAACTGGGCAAGCTTGGCTAGGAATATGTTCAAATTCATCACTATGACCAATACAATGCGTTTTACACTCTGTGGTTGCTTTCCATTCATGCAACAATGCAGTGCCACATGGGGCAACAAGTGATAAATTCAGCAGGGTGTACTCCCATCACAAATATATCAAGATATAAAAGTGAATAAGATATGTGATTGACAAGGAATTTCAAAAACTGTGGTACTTCTATTTGATCAACATTTTTTTAAGATACAAGTACACACATGCACATACACACACACACACACACACATTTTCAATCAAGATCTGCTTTAACTGTCCACATTTCAGTTTCACTGAAATTTTACCTTATTATCTTGAACCAATTACCAAAAATTACAATTCATGGAATGACAGTAATGATTCAGGCATAAAGTATACACAAAGGAGTGTTTCAGTTAGTCTTCCCAATCAATCATTTCCACCTCTCTTTGCTCAAGGATAAAGTACTATTTACAATGGCAAGTATCCCCCCAGAAACCCCCAGCTGGTTTGCTTCTTTCCTTCCATTCACAACTGGGTTGTCAAAAACTAATGCTGGAAAACGAACTGCATGCTTCAAAAATCCAAAGATATGTGACTTAACTTCAAGACAGGAAAAACATATTCCACTTCTCCATTCTAAAGCCTAAAAGCTTCATTCCTCCAGTCCAGCAATCAACAACAGCCACCTTAACTGATGATCAGATTACATGGCTATTCTTCTCTTCAACTAAGGGCTGAATGACTTGGTAAATAACTCAGAAATAATTGTCAAACAAAAGCACACTCATTTTGATAACTTGGGTCTTCAAAAATTGTTTTGGCAATAGGCAACTTCTGACACGACACATTTAAAGTAAAACAGAAAGCTCTAAACTGGGGTAAAAATATCACAAACGAGTATTATTACAAGAAAGTCTGAACAAGCATACAAAGCTGAGACATAGATGCCAGTAGATAAACAGTACTTAAAATACATATCAAACTATCTATTTTTATTTAACATTTATAGACTGAGGTTTACTATTCAGAAATAACCACAAAATAACAGACTAAAATACTTTTTAGTGTGGAAAAAAATGCTGTCTGCATACATTATCTGTGATTTAAAATATAGGTTCAGCAATTTGAAATTAATAATCAAGATCTATTTCGGATCCCGTTTTCAATGTCATGATCCAGTTTTCAAGGTCAAAGCTGACACTCTCTCCATGTTCCATCTGTGTCAAAACGGCTATGTACAAATCAACTGAGTCAGACAAGACAAAGGAAATCCAAAAGAAAGACCACGGCTTTGTTCAAAATAGGACGCTGGTTTATTCCTTTTCAAAACAGTGATGTCTGTTTAAGTAGAGAACAGAAAAGACAGAACATAGAGACAAACAGAGAAGGCACAGTGATATATCACACAGCAGAACAAGTTCCCATCTGTACCTTGTGTATCATCAATGCCCTCCACCACCTCCTACCTTCTCCTTCACCCCCATCCACATCCCAAACTTTCAATCAAGGAGGGGAGAGGTCCATCCATCTCCTACCTTCTCCTTCAGCCCCATCCACATCCCAAACTTTCAATCAAGGAGGGGAGAGGTCCATCCATCTCCTACCTTCTCCTTCAGCCCCATCCGCATCCCAAACTTTCAATCAAGGAGGGGAGAGGTCCAAAGAGGCAAGAAGCACCAACAGTGTTACAACTAAAATGTCAAAAGTGAGCTTGCTGTGTTTGTTCTCAGAAAATGACCATTACAAAGTGCACAAAGATAACGCCGACAGTGAGATACTGTAGACACTATCTGTGAACATGACAAGGTGGGAAAGTGCAGTGAACATTCTATGGGGGAAAGAGATAAAAAAACAAAATGTAATAAAATAATATGAAATAAGATGTTCAAAAATAGAAAGAAACAACTGACACACAAGAGAGATATCTGGAACAGTTGAATATAAAACACAGGACTCTTTAGTCATTCTTGTAGAAATGTTTCAAAAAGAAATTAGCAGATGGAATTCATAAAACATTAAAGAACATTCATAAAAATAAATTAAAGATGCATAAAGTTCGTACAAAAATATATATTGTGTGCATATATATATGTGTGTATATATATATATGCACTTTGTATATATTCCAAATCATGAAGAAAAACTTTGATAATAGGACACAGGTGTTCAACAGTCTAGCCTCTGAAACATTTTCAAAAACAAAACAAAAAAAACAAAAAAATCACTTTTCCCCTGCTCTATTCTTTTCCACAGAGAATGTATATTTTCACAAAGAATAGTACACACATAGCATTCACATCATCCACACAAAGTAAGACAATGCATATTTTCAAATTGCCTTAATGTGCAATCTTGTACTGAATGGCACAAAATCATGTGAATTCCAGTTTCCCATAAGTTGAAGGAATCAACATAACAAGAGCAAAGCAAATAAATACATATATCTATAAATCACAATGTGATATTGACTCTTTCCTTTTTCACTTCCATCTACTGCATACAACAGTACAAAATATCTAACTGCCAAGCAGGATACAAAACAACAGAACAGCAAAAAGACAGGGGTATACAAACAGGCTCAGAATGAATATACAGGTAATATATATGAATATAGTCATATCCATTTCTGCATAACGTCTTTAAAAAATGCATATGAAGCAGTCATGGTCCAATCAATTTAGTCTCTAAACCAAAAGACACAGAAGTTTCTAAAAACAGGGGGTTTATTGTTAACAAGTGCTTTCATTCAGCTATCTTATTCTACAGTAAGTGGTCTTGGTAGGCGGTTCCCATGCTGCAATACTTTGTCATTATTTATGACTGTAGACTGAGTCAGGTTAAGCAAAATAGCCGATTCCATTGTGAAATATTATAAAAGATCTGTTGTATTTCCCACATATTCATAATTAATATGTGTGTGTTTGAGTGTGTGAGAGTGTGTGTGGGGGGCGGGGGAGTGCAATGTGTGTGCCTGCATGCATGTGTGTGCATGTGAATACAGTCTTAAGGATTCTTGACCAGCACAATCAATGCTTCAGAAAGAACTAAAGATCACAAGTTTCAATACTACTCCACATCATGTTGGAAAAGTACTGCTACATGTGAACCCCACCTGAACTCGCAAGGTAAGGACCAGAAAATAAACCAGGGGCAACTAATTCTTGACAGTGTTGTTAGATATCACTGAAACAGTGGCCTTGAAGATGGTGCCAGAGATGGTCCCAAGGAAAAGGGAGCAAGCAATATATCATTTCCCTGTCAAGCTCCCAGGTGATCCCTGCCACAGACACACTATGTTAACACACTGTGCTGCTATGTCAGACCAGTACATTCTTCTTCCCATGCTCATCAACCCAGCTGAAAAAAAAAACAAAGGCACTCTTATTCGGAGGCAGTGAAATAAGGACCCATACAAGTCTTGATCTCTAGAAAACAAATTATGAGGTGTACATCCTCACTTAATATTACACAATGCATGTGTTTGTTGCTTACATAGGTAGCCCTTCTCCAAGAAGTCTCACATGGATTCAAACTCATCCACACGACGCTTGGTGTTACCCTGTCGGATCTGTTTTAGCGTCTTGTACTTGTCACGTCCTTGCCTCACGTTCTCCTCATGCAGTTCGTCGTTCCTGGAAGGTTCCGCTTCTTCGTGGCGCTGAACCACCAAGTCAGCTTTCAGCATCTGAACACGGACGTGAAATGTGGGCTCACTCAGACCAATTTAAACCATAATCATTTTCTTTCTATAAACCTTGTACATCTACTGGTCAACAAAACCTTCACTCTCTTTGAAAACTGCGGAGACCATTATTGACAATATTCATGGCTTTCACAAGATTTTAGCTTTCAATTTCCTAAAAGTCAATGTTATTCCTAAAAACAGAAAAATTTCAAAATAACATATTTTCTGTTACTCATTGGTGCATAACTCAACTCAGGCACTCTTCCCCGTTCCATAAAAAAAAAACGCATCATCTCACAGGAAAAATGTTCTAGCTATAGCTCCATGTAATCTGAAGACCAAAAACAATAATCAAATGTGCACCAATCTGCATAAAGGGAAGTTTATACTTTGACTGTAGACCTGTCCCTTGCTTCATTGTTGTGCATACCAATGGGAAGTTCTGATCAGCAAGATCATGAAACAGTTTCTCGTAAGAAAATAATTCTTTTCTGGAATCAACATCTGCATTATCTTGTTCTAGTCTTGATTCTTATTTCTGAGTGGTCCTTTGATATTTAGTTGTGAGAAAACATTTCTGAACAAGTTTCCAACCTATCAACTAATTTCAGCAACTGGAAGGAACTCAGGAAGGAAAATGCCAAGACAGATTTTCTGCTTAGATCATTGAGAGACCAAAGCCTGTAACCATTCCTGTGAAAATTTCAAGAAAAAAAATATAATTATGTGCAATTCTTTTTCGTAGCCCAGCTGCCACTCCCCTAACAATGCAAAGGGAAGTAATAATTACGTGGGGAAAAAAATGATTATCTCCCTTCCATGTGTGATGGTGACTGGTCTGTTAAGATAGGTGTAGCAAAACTCGCACAAGAGTGAATAGCACCGCTCACACCCAACACAAGACTTTTAAAAAACAAAAACAAACAGGAATAAAAATAACTTAGTCTCATCCAATTTGCTTCTACATGCATTGGGCTTCAGCCTGCACACACAACAGTGTGAAAAGCCTGTGATCCTAACCAATGTGACTGGCCACATTTCCCCAACATGGTGTGAAGACAACTCACAGTTCATACATACTTTTTGGACACAAAATTAAGCACAGTTTCGGAGTTTTATAGGGATTTTTAAGGCATGTGTCAACCCTGCTACTCACCTGAAGCTGCTCCTGCAGTCTCCTGTTCTTCTCCGCTTCAGTCTGTCTGGACTCTTCCACACGTGGCTGAGCAGCCAACTCCTCATCCACCTGAAGCTCCCCACCTGGACACACAGGTAACACAGTCAGACCATCATTGTCCTGATCTATATATGATACAAGGCTTAATTACCTAATAACAATGCCATGGGAATACACAGGTAACACAATGAGGCCATCATTATCCTTATCTAAACTATCTTTATAACCTAACAACAATCAGTGAAAATACAGCTGTATATAGAACGCAAATATCTAACAATATACAGATGCAAATCCCCATCCAAACTAATGCATCACACATAGCTGCAATGCGAAGTAGTGAAATAAAATACAACACTAAAAAAGAACAATCAAGAAAACACTTTTCATAGTATATTCTGATCCTGCACACAACTACCCACAAACTACGAGGGTCATTCAATAAATAAGGTGAATTTTTCGGTATAAGGGCTTCTAATACAGATAGAAGCTTCACATGGATTTAATTTGTTTTGCAGATTAAAAAAATCTTTGAGAGTTTTGGCGATTAACCCCTAGGCTGCCTGCATGACGAGATAACTCGTCATGGCAAGCATGTATGCTTCGCTGCCTGCATGACGAGATAACTCGTCATCGAAATATTCTGACTTTTCCCTGGTTTGCATTCACTTCCTTGGCAAAAATAGTGGTAGCTTTAGCCTGGGGAATCTCTCTAGATTCTATTCATAGCTAGAAACCCCATCTACGTCATGAAGCAGTCCTTTATTTGAACGTTTTGGTTGGGTCACTGTCCAAGTGTTTGCCTGACTTCTCTCCTCGCTCACTCAACAAAATGTCGGACTGACGCCGTGCTCAGGACATGCGATCGTGACGAACTAAATCAACCATGATTTCTTTCTTTAGCTGATGCTCAGAAAGAATTGAAGCGTAAATTCGAAGGAGAAGATAGAGATGAACATTTATAGGATGATCTGATAGAAAATAAATGAATAATGAAGAGAGTGGCCAAGATGCGACTGTCAGTGAGTGATGCCGGCTGTACAGATGTTAGCAGACGACAGATGACCGAATTAGCAGCAGAGCGATATTCTTGGCACGCAGCCAACGCGGTCTGATGAGAACTGAATCAAGTGACCGTGTGAGAGGGGTGAGGAGGAGGGGGGTGGAGACTGAGGGGGCGTGGCCTCACATCCATCTTATCACTTGGAGAAGTCACAATGTATTGTGTATCTATCTCTTAAAATATATATATATATATATTGTGGTTGTTCTAGTATGATTTTGTGTTTGCAGATATCCATTTGTCCAGAAAATATGTTTTTGTGCAAATTACCTGACTAATGTTTGTAATGAACAAGTTGAAAATGTGACAAAAAACAAAACACTGATTTCAAAACAACAGCATGTCACTAAAAATATATAAAATGGGAAAACAGCATGTGTTTTGTATTCTTTATTCATTTACCTTTCAGAAAATATATACTTTTATGGGTCTTTCTCCAATAACAAAGAGCACAGAATTTTTGGAAAATTTATACCCGTTTTTTTTGTGAAAAAACCCTGGCAAATAGATTTCACTTAAATCTTATTTTCCTGGCAGCGAAAGGGTTAACAAAGATGGCCGACCAAGAAGCATGCTCCAGGATTGAACAGCGGTCAGTTATCAAGTTTTTGGTTGCTGAAGGGTGCAAACCAGTTGAAATTCATAGGAGAATGTCAACTGTGTATGGTGCCACATGTTTCAGCCGAAAAAATGACTACAAGTGGGCTAAATTGTTTAAAGAAGGACGGAGCAGTGTTGAGGATGAAGACAGGCCTGGAAAGCCTACAGAAGTGAGGTCTCCTGAGGTGATTGAATCAGTCAATGACCTCATTCAGTCTGACAGAAGGGTGACAGTGGATGACATTGCAAGGACTTTGAGCTTATCTGTTGGGACAGCACACAAAATTGTCCATGATGACCTTGGCTACTTGAAGGTCAGCTGCCGGTGGGTGCCAAAGATGCTTACTCCAGAGCACAAACAGAGGAGGGTCGAGTTGTCCCAGCAGTGTCTCTGCCGCTATGAGAAGGATGGTGATGAGTTTCTGAAGAAGGTGGTCACATGTGACGAGACATGGGTTTGGCACAATGAGCCCGAGTCCAAACGGCAGTCCATGGAGTGGAAGCAAGTAGGCTCTCCAGTGAAGAAGTTCAAGTCCCAGCGGTCCACGAGGAAGGTGATGCTCACCATTTTTTGGGATATGCAAGGCCCAATCACCATTTCATTCCTTGAGAAAGGAAGCACTGTGAACAGTGCCAACTACTGTGAACTGCTGAGGCAGGTCAAGAAAGACATAAAGAACAAACGCAGGGGTCATCAGTCAGAAGGAGTCATCTTGCATCATGACAACGCAAGGCCTCACACAGCAGCCCGAACAGTGCAGACCATCAACGAGCTGGGCTGGGAACTGCTCCCTCATCCCCCTTACAGCCCAGACCTTGCCCCTTCAGACTTTCACCTGTTTGGTCCCTTGAAAGCGTTCACGAGAGGCACAAAGTTTGAAAGTGACGAAGTCAAAAGTGTTGTGAGCGACTGGCTGAGACATCAGTCCAAAGATTTTTACGCTGAGGGAATACGGAGGCTTGTGCACAGATGGGAAAATATGTGTGACAGTGCTGGGAGACTACGTTGAAAAATTTAAAAAAAGTAAGCTTCTATCTGTATTAGAAGTCCTTATACCGAAAAATTCACCTTATTTATTGAATGACCCTCGTATTTTGTGTATTTGTACAAATACATGACCATTTGTCAGTAAATCTTACTAGTATCTGCATTTGTATGTGATTTTCAATACACGTTTGTACCTTTTATCTACTATCTACCCCAATACTCCTTGTGACCTTGTACACTTGGTAATAAAAAGACATTCTGTTTCAATCAATTCTGTTCTAAACCACAAGAGCACTTACCATACTCCGTGGTGTTGGTCTCCTCTTCAGGTTCGTCATTCTCGTCATGAGCAGAGTGGAGCTCCGATTGGATGAGGAGTTGCTCCTGCAGTTTAGCCTGCAGCTCCTGTTCACGATGCTGCTTTTCCATCTGCACGCGGTTCAGCTCCTCATTGCGCACCTCAACCTCCTTGCGGGCCGCCTCCAGCTCCGTGTGCAGCTCAGACACGTTCGCTTCCTTGACCTCCACTTCGTTCAGCTTCTCCTGCAGCGAGCGCTGCGCCCCTTCCAGCTCCTCATGCTGCCAACACACAGACAGCAAACACTGCATGATTTTTAGGCATGAAGCGGCTGATAAGTGATGTCATTGACTGATGTGTTTACTGCGCTCTATTTGAAACCGATAAAGTCATGAGTCAAGTTCACTGAATCAAGTCTTTCAGTGTTATGTTTTTATTTTTGCTGTACTGTTCATTACCAAAGAAATTCCATAAAGACTTGAGCAGATTTTCTTTTTTTGATAAATAAATGATCATTATACTTTGAATGTCTCGCAGTCAATAAAGAGTGAACCACTCAAAACAGTTACACAAAACAAAATTCTACACAAAAAACAGAGATGAGACTTTAATTTCATTAAATTAACTGAAACTGGTGAGCGGTGGAAGGGAGAAGGGGGCGAGGGGGGAGGAGAGGGGGTAGACTGCACTGCAACAGGCATGCCTCTGGCTGGGACAAGGAGGTAAAGCCTCCTTAAACTGAAGACATATTGAAAGAATAGTGCATGACAAACTGTCTGAATGGCTGCGTAAGGGGGCTAGGGTTCTGGGAAGTGTGCATCTGCATGTGTGTGTGTGTGTGCGTGTGCATGTGCGTGTGTGTGTGTGTGTGCGCGTGTGTGTGTGCATGTGTGTGGGCGCGCGTGTGTGTTTGTGTGCTGTTTGTTTTTCACAGAGGTATCAATATGTATCACGGAGGGACCACCTGTCATGGTCAGCATAATGACAATTGCAGGCTTCCCTTCAATCAACTGTTTGGAAACCTGTGACAAAATTAGGCGCTTGACGAGTCACTCTTTTCTCAATGCCTCTTTACTACAAAGTCTATAAACAGAAAATACGCTTTCAAAAGCACTTTCCCATTTTTTAGTGTATCAAAATCACAATTCAAATTCAGACACATGCATGCAACAAAAAGAAAAGTATGCTGTACAGTGGTGTTTTCAAACCGGACAAATCGAGCATACAATTTGCCTGCATTTTGAATCCGGCAAGAATCCAAACCGTTTGGGAATATGGATCGACACAACAGTCCAATCAATGGAAAACGAACCCACCACAAACATAACTATACCCCTTGAAATTTCAACAGATTTACATGAATCTCAGGGTCGACCCAAGGGGTTCTAAAATTAACTGATTTCTGTAAATTTACAGAAAAATCTCATCTCTGAAAGAGGTATCCTGCACAAAAGTGGGTAGCACTAATTTGTTTCACAAACTGTTGATTTTATTTAATCTACCTTCACCAAAATAAACAGACAATGCAAATACATATCCAACTGCTAATAATAATAATACTAATAGATAGCACTTGTATGACACAAACTCCTGAAATAATGGGCAAAAGAGCCTCACATGAAATAATGCATATTCAACAGTGAATAACAACATTCCAAAAACAACACATGTATGTGAATACATACTGTATTTTAAGATCTATATACATCATCTCACCAGGCGCTGACGCTCAGACTGCTCCATTTCATGGGAACGCTCCATCTCCAAACGGAGCTCCTCAGCCCGGCGACGTTCAGACTCCAGCTCTTCTCGCAGAGTCATCAGTTCAGCCATTTTCTCGTCCTTCTCCTTGATCCTGGCCTGCAGGTCGTGCATGTCTGGAACACAAGGCACCTTGCACTGATACACTGTTCTTATTTTTCCTGGATATCTGCTGTACATTTGTTGTACTAAAACTGTATCATAAATGTATTAAGCTTTAAAGTCGGTCATTTAAACCTACATTTCCTGAACTGCTTTCTCTTCCACTCCCTCTTTCCAGTCTACAGTTTCTATTGCTTTCTACTCACATGCAACAAAAACAAACAAAAAAACAAAAAAAGTTGCTCTCTATTCACAAATATAAAAAAAATTGCTTTCTATTCACACGTATAAAAACGCCGCATGTGAATGTATGATAGTCCATTGTGTCTGACTGACCACCAGAACAGCAGAGGCGGCAATTGCTGTCCTGACTATCTGGGCCAGAATTTGATTATAGTGGAGAGTGTTTTGCCCAAGTTACATCCCCACTTTCTCAGCCAAGAGGGTTTTAGGATAGTCAGTGTTGGGATGGTTCCCAAAGACCAGCTAGCCCCAAGGCTGCAACACTATGAGCCAGTGCAATCTTGCCTCCTAGTTTGAGAGACATAGTCTTTCACAAAAGACTAAGCTGTAAATTACATCCCACTGCAATGGAGAAACCATTGATCATACAGCTCTCACTTTGCTGTTGGCCCAACTGTAAGCGAATGTCAATCTGTGATATAAGCTAAACCTTCGGTCCTTGTGAAGGACTGGCGTGAAAATGCTTAGATTTGTCTCTTCACAAGACTAAGCACTATATATCATCATTACTATTTCACATTATCATCAAACAGTTATTCCTACAAAATCAACCTGATAAATTACCGGAGGGGAAAAGGATTGGTAATGGCTGAAGTGATTATTTGTGATTCTATGTCATAAATGTAAGAAAGAGATAAATGTTTTGTGAGATTTCAAGATTTTTTTTTTTTTTTTTTTTTTTTTTGCTGCCCCATCATCTGCACCGTTTCAGTGGCATCACTCCCACGCCGCTCATTTTGATTCCCCCATACACGGCCACACCCGGGTTTGTCCGTTGCAGTTCCAGCGTCGGCAGTCCACAGGGAACCATCGATGTTAGGTTGCCAGGAGGCCACACACCAGAGGAGACCCTGCACTGCTGCTGAGTCACTTCGGTGGTGTTCAGTGGTGCCTGTTCTGTTTTAACGTACTTAGGACACCACCTACTAAGCCCCCTACTAACGACAATAATGGCTTAGTCGCGGAGCCAGACCGAGTGAGCGTCCCTCCCAGAGTGGAGACCGCCACCACGTCCCTCAAACAACAGCCCCCCATGAATCTGCTGACACTGACGACATTGACAGGACTCACCCCAAGCACAGAAGTGGAGGGGTATCGAAACTGAGGTCACCATGAGAGCAGGGCATGAAAGGCCACAGACTTTGAGACTATTTTGTTTATATTGATGACGATGAAGGAGGAGGATGATGACGATGATGATGATGATGTTGCTATGGACGTCCAATTTGGTTTGGGACTGCGTGACAAGGCTGTACTCTACGCTTCCTGTCATAATGATATCCCGGCGTTAACCAGGCCCGAGAGATACAGACACTTGCAGTGCTGGTCAGGTAATTAGAGCAACACACCCAAAGACGCATCCTTGAAGTGGATGACACTCGACTGTGTGGTCCCAGTCTCCCCATTTAAGCCCACAGCACACTCAACTCTGGGTAGGAGCCGGCCATGGGCCGAAAAACCCACCTCCGCTGGGATTCCAACCCGCGTCCTCCCAGCCGTCAGTCCGCGACGCTAACCACTTCGCCACGGCGGCTGGTGAGATTTCAAGATTTATTTGGGTGCTTTTTCTGGACTCATTAATTTTGGAAATGACCACTTTACTTTGTGGTGAACCAGTAAAATGATCCATGGTGTTCTGAACCAAACCTAAACTATGTCAGAGTTTTAACAATGATAATTCAATCTATCTACCTATTGTTAATTCTTTTTTGTATACAATAGTCCAGTTCTCTCAACATAGGCCCAGACACACTGAACTACAATGAACGACATGACATCTGTACATATACCGCTTTACTCCAGACAATTTACTAATCTCAGAATAAATATAAATAAAACAATTCAGTAGAAGACAAGCAGATGATGGATGCCATCATTACCTTTGTTGGTTCGCTCTTGTTCCTCTTTCATCAGTCTGAGTTTCTCTTCCAGTTCTTTTCGTATCCTATCAGATTCTTCTGCTTCATGGCGCATTCTCTGCAACTGTGCCCTGATCACACACAAAAGAACACCACTCACTCACTCCTCTTCAAACTGATCTGGAAGTCAGGGCAACAGTCTATTATCTTTAACTGTAGATCTCTCCTCTTCAAACTGATCTGAAGTCAGGGCAACAGTCTATTATCTTTAACTGTAGATCTCTCCTCTTCAAACTGATCTGAAGTCAGGGCAACAGTCTATTATCTTTAACTGTAGATCTCTTCTCTTCAAACTGATCTGGAAGTCAGGGCAACAGTCTATTATCTTTAACTGTAGATCTCTCCTCTTCAAACTGATCTGGAAGTCAGGGCAACAGTCCATTATCTTTAACTGTAGATCTCTCCTCTTCAAACTGATCTCGAAGTCAGGGCAACAGTCCATTATCTTTAACTGTAGATCTCTCCTCTTCAAACTGATCTGGAAGTCAGGGCAACAGTCCATTATCTTTAACTGTAGATCTCTCATACTGATCAGGAAGTCAGGGCAACAGTCCATTATCTTTAACTGTAGATCTCTCTCACCAAAAGCTGTCTTTGTGTGGGTGCCTCTTAGTGCATGTGTGTGAGAAGCTGAAGAAGTAAAGGTGTGTATGTTTTGAATTATGCAACCCCATTTCAAAGTAGTATTCTTTGCTTCTTTTATTTTTTTAACATTTTTCATACTCCTGAGGTTAACCTGGAGTCCTCAAATGTACAACCCACAGTAATGATGAATCATTTTAGTCCACGTGCAGAAATATGTGGAAAAAGTCTGGTATTTGATAAAGTTGTCGAGTAACTGTTTTCATTTTCATTTCAAAATACAACCACATTTTCACCCAATTCAAAATTCCATTTCACATGATACTAATTTTCCAACAATTAAAAAAAAGGGGGGGAAAGGAATTGCATTGTCCAATTTTCAAATCACTTCTTCAAACCTGACAAAATGATAGTGAAATAATTGAACTAATCTTATTCAAATTCTAATATTTCACAATAAAAAAAAACACACACACACTGTTTCCAAACTAACCACCCATCCCAAATCCACATGCACACACACATACATACACCCTTTCCAAACCAACCAATCTCCATCCTGAATCTACATACATACAGAATCCAAACCAACACCTATCCCAACCAAATCCACACACAGCCTAACACATCTACACACATCATCCAAACCAAACCGACACGCATGCACAGAATTCAAATGAACCAACAATCCCAAATCCACACACACACATCATCCAAACCAACCAGCAAACCAACCAACCCCATCCAAAATCTACACACACTGACATCCAAACCAACCAACCAACCCCCACCCTAAATCCACTGACACACACACACTGCATCCAAACCAACCAACTCCCATCCCAAATCCACAGGCACACAAGAGGGCATCTAAACCAGCAGACTCCCATCTAAAACACACACACACACGCACAAACTCACACACAGAGCATCCAACCACCATCCCAAATCCACAGACACACACACAATGCATCCAAACCAACCAACCCCCATCCAAAACACACACACACACAATGCATCCAAACCAACTCTCATCCCAAAATCCAGATACACACACTTTTAAAACAACAAATTCCCAGCCAAAATCCACACACACACAGCATCCAAACCAACCAACCCCCATCCCAAATCCTCACACAGGGCATCTAAACCAACAAACTCAAAACCCCTAGCAACCCCCCCCCCCCACATCCCCCCCCACCCACCGGCCCCCTCAACTGTCCCCGTCCCCCCTCTCCACATCCAAACCAACCACTTCCCATCCCACTAGACAATCACCTCTCCTGCTGCTTGGCCAGTTTCTCCTCGCGGGCCTGGGCCTTCATCTGCTGCACCTCAATGGTGTCTGGTTTGCGGCGGCGCATGTACAGCTCGTGGTTGCCCATGCACAGAGCCAGGATGCGCTTGTTGATGCGCAGGCGTGGGGCATAGAAGATGAAGTCTGGTGCCTTCTTGTCTATGGGCTTGATGACAAACTTCTTGTCATTGAAGGAGATGTTTCGGATCTCGCTCCAGGGGAAGCCTATCTTGGGTGTCAGCCTGCAAACCATTAAGCAAGAAAGGGAGGATTTTTAGCTGTGAAACACCACAAGACAAACAAATCTTTGCACTGTTCCAGAGTGTATGTGGCTGATGACTCTGAGAATAGAAAATGATTTCTATGTATAACAATACAAAAAGAAAACCATGAAGCAGCTGTCCAAATTCACAGGGTTTCTGATGTTAAAAATCTTGGAGGTCCCAAGGACTCTTTTGCCGTAATTCTAGGGGGCAAAACAATCAGAGGGTCACTTTAATGCCGATATTCTTATCAAGTCTACATTGCTACACAAACAAAAGAAGGAATACCTCGTCATAATCAGCCAGTTTTATCAGCCATAATGCGGAGAAGGGAAGCCACTCTTATCAGACTTAAGCTCTGATGCATATTTTCACTTTTCCTGTGTTCGTTTTGTTAAGCTTTTGAATGCCACGCAATGAAACAAGCAGTGTGTCCTTTGTAAGCATCAGGGATGCATATCTATGTTTTGTAAGAAGACCTAAATTCAAACACAATTGTCTCTTTCACATTATCAAAGTATTTGCCATTGCACAACATTTTTATCTCCCCTCGTTTAAACCATGCCAAAATCTGAGAAAACACCTTTACGAATAAGTTGACACCCCACCCAAAAATTCCCATTGCCCCAAAATTCAAGTCCATATCCAGAGAAAGTATCACAAAAAAAAAAGGAAAAAAAGGAAAAAACAACAGTAAAATAAACCTGCTTGGACAATCTAAATTTCCTTTCCACAAGAACGGAAGACTGAAGATCCCTTGGAAGTCAAGGTGAGAGACTCACCTGTCAGTCTTTTCATACACGTTCAGCCCCAGTGCATCCACCCCCAGCAGCAGCTCCGTGCCTCGCTTGTTCTTGATTTCAAAGTAGTTCACACCGTACATCTCCAGGTCCTGGGCAATCTTCAGGTACTCCACCATGGACTCTTCCCTGTCAGGGAGACCACAGAAATTACCAGTCAGGAATGTGTAAAGTTAGGGAGACCACAGAAATTACCAGTCAGGAATGTGTAAAGTTGGGGAGACCACAGAAATTACCAGTCAGGAATGTGTAAAGTTAGGGAGACCACAGAAATTACCAGTCAGGAATGTGTAAAGTTAGGGAGACCACAGAAATTACCAGTCAGGCATATGTAAAGTCAGGGAGACCACAGAAATTACCAGTCAGGCATGTGTAAAGTTAGGGAGACCACAGAAATTACCAGTCAGGCATGTGTAAAGTCAGGGAGACCACAGAAATTACCAGTCAGGCATGTGTAAAGCCATGATAAGGTGGAGGAACCAGCTACTGTGGCGAAGTCGTTAGTGTTGTGTACTGACCACTTTGAGGATCTGTGATTAACTATCGGAGGAAGTGCGCTAAAGGCTCAAATGAGAAGACAAGGACCACTCAGCCAAGGGTCACCCACTTCACAGATACATCTTTGAAAGTGTTAATCAAATTTCCTGACCAACACTGCAGTCCGTATCTCTCAGTCTGGTTAACGCTGGGACATATCATGAGAGTAGAGCCTTGTGAAGTAGTCTCAAACCTAATGGAACTCCTTGGCATCATGTGCATGCATTTAGCAGCAAAATGGGGCCACTTACAGCAAGCAGACCCATGTGTTTTACTTAAACTGAATACTTTGTGATTATTTTCAGTAAACCACAAATTTCTAAAACTTTTCAGCAGCCAAACTAGTTCAGCTTTAATCTTTGAAATTTCTGATATGATGAATGATAAAACTACAAACATTATATATGAACAACATCTCTCTCTCACACACACACACACACAAATCCAACCAGGATCATGCATAATATCAGCCTGTTGACACAACTGTTAGCAAACACCCAAACTGTTGCAAACTGATTCAGATACTACAATGTGTGGGGACTGAACAGTCATTCCCACTGTGGTGTCAATTCAAAGCCAGGGTGTAGAGCTTACTTGACCAGTCCTTTGTGTTCTCCCCACCAGGTCTTGATCCTCTCCTCCCACTGGTCCTTGGACAGCTTGTGCTGGTCAAACACTCTGCAAACGCCACATTTATAAATATGTCAACGCATAGCTAAAAGCTCTCAGCATCCAAAATTCACTTGAAATCTGTTCAAGAAACTGTGCTGAAACTATATGCAAACATATGTACTTGAAATCTCTGTCATAATGTGATAAAAACTACATGTAAACATCTGTGCACATCAGTCTTGCTTACACAATCTCAAATACATACAACTATGTAGGCCCTGTAATGAGGAGCTAAAAGAACAGATTACTTTGCAAAGATCTCTATCAAATCATCACCAAAACATTATATGCGAAGCCTGAATTTCTCAAATATACTGTCCTCATAAATATACCCAAATGAAATATTCTGTTATATTCAGGACAAATATTTGTATCAGTCAAAACTGGCACGATTTCATTAATTTAATTCTAAAATCCAAAGTATCTGTCTCTAAAATGCAATATACTTTCCAACAGACATTTTCCCATCCCTTTTCATATTTAAAAAAATGATTTGGAACTAGCTTCAACAGACATTGACGAGTACCAGTGCAAATCACTGAGAATTACTCACAATTTGAACAATTACTACTTCAATCATAAATCACTCCATGTTCTAGTCTCACACACTTTACTTGAAACAGCTGATGCTCTCAATGTGAGAGTATTGTGTTGTATTGTTTTATGTTGCACTGTATTGTGTTGTGATGTGTTGCATTTCTATGTATTGTATTGTATTGTGTTTTGTAATACTTTTTGCCACAGTGCAGCACAACTCTTTTTCTCATGACTTCAGCCTGCAAGTGTATCACTTTTGTGACCATAGTGGATTTTTCAAAATAATTTTATCAGGGACAGCTGTGGGTTCTTTTATGTGAAGCAGGTTTCACAGTGTTTGGATCAGAGACAACTCATGATTTAAGTAGCACCAATACTGCGAGTTTCTGTCAATTTTGTCTTTGTTTTACAATTAACAAGTGATTTTTTTTTTTTTTTTTTTTTTTTAAAGACAGAATACGAGTGTGTTATGTTTTATTATGTAAGACGTGATCATGTGTGTCTGGTCATGATAAAAGAGACGGACGCAATTTCCCTATTCCACACAAGTCTATAACTTCTTGCGTTTTTGCCAAACACACATTATGATCTTAGGTGTTTATCAAACGCTGGCAACAAACATTTCAAGAAGTGTTCAACTGAAGAAAGACTGACATGTTTACCAGCCCAACCTGTCTCTGAAATTTGGTCCACACTGGGTCACAAACATGCATTTTCCAACATATTCCATGTACAGTAGGCATAGCAGTAGTCCTGAAAATAAAGTCTGAGTAGTATTCTTCAAATTCTGTTGAGAAGATCGGATAGATCTTCACTCCTATTCCTGAGAGATCGTATATGGAAAAGAAAAAGTCTGCCTTGACATTTTGATCACCTTCACCCGACTTTTACCATTTCATTCATGATTAAAAGTGATGACCTGGTTGAGTGCTCTGTGCACACATATTCATCAATTTTCCAAAGTGCTACAGAAGAAAAGGTGAGATCATGATTCTTTTTTTTTTTTCTTCTCACAACTTCTTTGACAACTCACAACCATGAAATCCATACCATCTTTGTAATAGAATGGTGACTTTGGGGGGCTTTTACACGATTTACATCCAGCATATTGCATTAAAAATCATATTATCACACAGAATTAAAACAAAATCTTCCATGGCTTCATTGTATTTCATATTCCCATAAACTCTGATGCACTTTGTTACAGTCATCAAAGGTGCAGAGTGCCAACATGTGGTCATGAGAAGCAAAGAGGGCCGTGATGTCCATCTACTTTTCAATAATGAAGTGTTTGCTATCCCTGGCATTACTTTAGTCATATCAGTAATACATTAAAGATAAGAAAAACATCCAAGAAAAGTGCTATTGCAGCATTTTTTGTGTGTGATTTGGCATCCAGAAAAGGAAGTGCAAAGATGGAGACCTAAACCTGCTGTGCTAAGTGCATGCTGCACATAGGACTTTGGTTTGGTTTATCATCTCATCTGAATGATTTAAATCCCAGACCATCACTCAAGGTCTGGTGGAAGAGAGAGAGGGAGTAAAAATCCCAGTCCATATATGGGACTCAAACCTGTGCATTCTCCCTTCCTAGTCGGGTGTTACTGTCAGACCACCGCTCAAACCTTTACGATTTGAAACGTCATTCATTCAACAGACAAGCGCCCAATGCTGCCACATTACACACCTCTGAGGCAGAAGACGGTCAGTGCTGATGGGCGGGGTGTCAGCACTGAAGGCACTCAGGTCCCCGTGCTTGGCCTGGGAGGCATAGGACCCCAAAAGCACTGCAGTCTCTGGTGGGCAGTAGATGTCATCATTCAGGATCCCCTCTTTGACTTGCAGGAAGAACATGCGCTGTTCACAAAGAGGAAGAAAACTGTAATGCTTCCGTGGTAAATTATCTGATTCTTGATACATACCAAAGTTTTCTGAACTCAGAATCAAAAGTCTCTGGTTTTCTGATGGTTTTTTAGGACTTCTTGTATCGTATGTGCTATCATGCATTCTTCACCAAACAAGCAAAAGATTTACTGAACAAGAAACACCAAATAAGAAGCCAGCAAACCAAAGAAACTGTTGAAAACTTTCATTTACTGTTCTTCACTTGGTAGACTGATTTTTCCTCTCTCCAGTCAACTTCCTCCTCAATAAGAACATTCACCATCTAAGATGTCTCCATATCTGCAACATTATCCATTCTGTTCCTTTAGCAATGTGCTCAGAAACAGAATTAAAACCCCTATTTCCACTTTAAATCAGTGAACATCTTCCCTGTATTCTAGTCAGAAATATAAAACATCTTTTTATGTTCACTTTCATGATCACCATGCTGCAGAACTTACCTGGGTGATATCTTGGATTAATTCCTCCGACACGTCTTCTGGGAAGAACTTGGCACGGAACTTAAACTGCATGGGGGTTTCCTTCTTCACATCCTGGCTCAGCACCTGGCAATGAATTTGTGTACATTAATATAGTAAAACTATGAAACACTGAAACTTCAATCATTTGAATCTATATTCATAAATAGCGGCAATGTCCCTTGAATAAAATTCTTTTTTTAAAGTCTTTTACCAGACAATGTTATTTTCAACTGAAATCATAAACGCTGCTTACCCCTTATCACATTCTATAATCAATATGAAAGCCATAAAGTTTCATTTAAAATCAGTCAAACACTGCGTCACAACTTATAGTTCTAATCAAATCTATGTACCAAAGTTAAAAAAGCTACAGCTGTTCTGCACATTACTGATGAACACTATGCATGTGATTTTAGAAAGTCTTGCATCATTCTGTAATACTTGTACTAAATCTTTATGTTACAAATAAAAGGTGGTACTATTTGTCTCAGTCACTGACCAGGTCACTCGACATCCCACAACACTATAAATTTGTATTCAAATTGGTTTTGGCATCCACATGTGCTGAATAACATGTTTAAAATGAGATTCAATGTCTGTGAGAATACACTCAAAACATCTATCGTCATGTATACAGATCAGTCCACACAACCATCTGAGAAAGGTAACAGAGAATAAAAGGGGAGAAGAGGAGAAAGAACATTACACCACCCCCACCCAAATCCCCAACCATAACTGTTTTAAGCTGAACAGTTACACACAGAGTCAGTAATTATACATGTTTGTTGTATTACTTTATATATATATACCTACTTAACATTCTTTTACATTCCTTTTGAATTCCCTGACAGTTTCTCACTCATGGAAATTACCAATCACCATTCAGTGTCACAAAAAATTCTGTTACAAAATGTCCGTATTAAAATCATAGCTGTAGAGAAAAAATACAACACCAAACTAGTTTCCAAAGCGAGATTAAAACTAATATGGAAATATCAGCAAAAGACATTATATGACATAGGCATCCTTTTGCAGACAAACTGTACTCACTTTCTTATTAAGCTTCAGCCATGTAGCATAGCCCTTACTATCCAGATACTGCAGACCAAAGAACCAGATTTCACGTAGGCCAATGGTTTTCACAACCTGGAATACCAATCGTCATCATGAGCAAAAAACCCCAGCAAGACCTAACATCAAATAATTATTTCCAAAGACACTTTTTCAGACTACTCTGCCTCTTGGCTAAAAGTACTATATTCATATGAAACTAGTGAAAGCAAAGATTGTTCAAGAGAGCAGCATATTTTGAGTATTTACTCTTTACATTAATGCATCAATGTGTCACAGTGACCTAGTTGTGATGTGCCTGACAAGGAAGCAAGCTAGGTCCTGTGTGGAGCATGCACTTAGCACACATAAAAGAATCCATGGCAACAAACAGATTGTCCCAGACAAAATTCTGTAGAAAAATACACACATACACGTGCAGACAAAAAAACACACAAAAAAACCCTGACTGGTGCTGCACTGTGGAGGTGCGCTCTACACAGGCAGAGCAGACTGAATTTCACACAGAGAAAACTATTCTGACTAAAAGGTAAAACAACAAAATAAAATATTATCTTGTATGAGCTCTTAGCAAAATGCTTGCAGACTTTTTCAGATGGCTGAAAACTATAACCTTTCAGCCATCAGGCCAAAGGATTCTTTCTATCATCTACAATTCTGCAAGATTTCTAACGTGAATCTTAGGCAATGCTCAACAGCCCTACACAAAAATGTGTTAACAAGTGATCAGAAAGCCATTCCAATTGAATGGTCACTGGACACAGACAAAAAAAGTGTAACAAATGTAACCATGCTTTGCTGCTGCTTCAAAAAATGTATTAAAAGTGTCTGTGACTGCCTCAACCAAATGGGCTTTTAAAAAATAATAAATTCAAACATCCTTGAAATGTACAAATCAATCACACTATCGTATAAGACATATAAATATGTATGAAATAATCCCACTCTTTTGTTCTGCTCTATCCTGTTCTTTCATTCTCACCTGATCAAACAGTTGTTTGCCAGTGGTGCTGGGCTGGATGGCGAACTCCAGTTCTGCCTCCATGGTAGTTACACGCACATTCACCTGTGCAGACAGAAATTACTTGGTTAAACTTTTCTCTTTCTTTTTAACCACTAGAAAAGAAACCCCTTTTCAGACAGAACTCTATGACACCATGACTCATTTGCTCCCCATTTGGGCAGCTAATTGTCTTGATATCCCAACAGAGTATAGTATTATCATTTCTTTTCAGTTTCAGTATTATTAACAGATACATTAGATAAAAGAATTTCAACAGTAATATATGACAAAAAAATTAATCTGACTGAAGTTGTTCTTGAAAATGTGGCATATACTTACTATCAAACCAAAGTACATATTAACACAATATATTATCATAGAACTTTCTATTTAATCAAGAGGAAATTTAAGTTTTATCTCAGCAGAACATACACATTTTATTCAGTAAACTGTAAATTCTTCTTTATGCGCTGACTCACCTGACGAGGCATGATGCTGGTTGGGTGATTTCCAATACAACAGAAAAATCCCTCGTTAATTTACAGGCACACCTGAAACAAAATAAGTTTCATTTTATTCATAACAAACTTAAATTAACAACAATAATTTATAAATACAATCTACACAATGACAATCAATGAAATGACCAGCTGTAGCAACCCTACGTCACATAATTCCATTCATTACTATTAATACCAGGTATATAAAATTTCTGTCAATGATTAAGTACTCTGTGTTGTTTTGCAGTATTCTCTTTCTCATCAACTGATATGTTCCCTGACATGAACAATGTATTTGTGTATTATTCATTACTGCATGCTACGAATAACACTTTTTTTTCTTTTTTTTCACTGTCCTTTCAACTGTTTGGTTTGTGTCAGACTTTTTATTTGTCTTTCTAATGGAACCACAAAGTAATTTTCACGGTTTCCAAGTGTTCATGACCAACACTGCAAATGTCTTATCTCTCACAGTCTCAGGCCTCGCTGACATCATGTTATCAATTATCCTCTTGGAGCATCAACTGCAGTCTTGCCACAAAGTCCCTAACCTAAATACATCTCCATACCATTACCATCCGCCTCTTATTAATTAACAATTAATTACTCAACATCATGGAGAAAAAAATGTCCCAGATTCTGCAGATTCTGTGGAATTTCATGCCCTACTCTGGTGGTAACTTCAATTTCCAATGGCATTATGGTTCAATTTCCAAACCACAAGACTTTGTTGTCAGCAGATTCATGGGAAACTCTGCGTGTGCATGTGTGTGTGTGTGTGTGTGTGTGTGTGTGTGTGTGTGTGTGTGCATGCATGTGTGAGTATGCACAAGTTTTTGTATTAATATGCACATGTTATCTATCTTAATTTCTACTGTATCTGTGTCTGTATATTATTTTCGATTCATGTTCATACCTTTTTATATGCTATCCCCCCCAATGTTCCTTGTGACCCCGGTACACTTGGTAATAAACACATATTCTATTCTTCTACAGCCACTGAAGAGACAAGATGGCAGTCTTCAATCCAGTGAAGAAACTGGTTTCTGGTCTGGCTCTGTGACCAAGTGATTTTTGTCAGTACAATATTGTGTAGGTATATCATTATATATGTATCATTATATGTTTACATCCAACTGAACAGGCATTATCAACCACTACCGAAGTGAATCAGCAGCAGCTGAGGGTTATCTCTGACTGATACTGATGACTCCCCGTGCACTGCTGCCAGAGGAGCTGTGGCAGACAAGTTTGGGTATGGATGTTGCTGTAACTGGTTTACTCAATACCAATATATAAAAAAAAAGTGGATGATGGGACAGCCAAAAATGCAAAACAATTGTACATAGATACTTGGATTGATCTACACAAACACTGACACACCCACATGACAGGGCAACACACATTATACAAAGTATGCAATCTCACCTTTCGATCTCTCTGGTCTATTGTTCAGTCCTCACTAATTCCCTCCTGAACTCCCACATCCCTTAGTTAGTAACCCTTAGTGTCCCAGATTTTACTTCTTTTCAAACCATACTAAAATGGGTACTCTCAAATCAAAGTCAACGCTACAGATATCAATCATCACCTAAATCAAATGCAACATCACCACAACTATGGCCCATGCCATAATCATCCTAGAAAAGTTCATGAATCTTAATATCCTAATTTACAGAAGAATCCAAACAGCTTTAATTGACTGTGAAATAAGTGACCACACTTAACAGTATCAATCATAGATTACATCAATCTGATATATTATCACTTATCAAAACACACTCCACTCTCCAGGATTTAGGTTTCATATTGGTCATTGACACAAATTTTGAAAAGATCTATCGATGTGACAGCCAGTTAGTCACTTGACTCATTAATTTTTCTTAAAACCTGTCATGCTAATAAAGGGTGGGTTTTTTCAGTTTTCTCTCATTCTCCTACAAAACAATTATGACTGCAGTTTCTAAATTAAAAAAAAAAACAACAACATAAGGATATTGTTGCTGCTCTGCATTTCCACATGGAGCAAACTAACACTGTGGGGAAAAAATCAAAACTTGGTACCCAGCCAGGAAAGAAAATGAGGTAGGCTTATACAAAGGCATCATCACTTGTGTATTGTTAACTACAGCAGAATACAGCGCTAGTTAAGCTTTTACTTTTCCACCAGTCTCCTTGACTGAGGATGGCTTTGATCCATATATAGAACATTTCACAAGAACTCATTATCCACATTGTGGAGCATGCCACCGATAGTAGCTGCCTAATGTCGAGAGAAATTTAATGAATGTTCAGAACAGTTCCAATTTCTCCCATTCTGCACAAGTCTGGAGAGTAAGAATCAAAAGATATCTTCCGCATTCATGTGTGTTCTTATGTGTGTACTTCGTTGATGCTATATATGAAAATGTCACACATTCAAAGTAAAATCGAGATCCAATCAGGATATGCAAAAACGCACTTATACATGCATGACTGTTTTTATTTAGTCATTTTATGCATTTACTTAGTTTTCAGGATGTGTTCGTGTTTCCATAATCCATTATGCTGGAGTGGTACAGGTACCTGAGGAAATTTTAGACAATTTTGTAACTGTGGTAAGGATTTCCAAAAAGTAATTTAAAAAAAAAAACAAAAAAACAAAAAAAAACAATGGTGTTCGACTAATGCACGTGAAACTTGCATGATATAGATCTGATGTCCTCCAGCTGTACTGCTTTGCTTTTGTTTCTATATCTTCCTTTGTATTAATTGGACCATAATGTGAGTCAGCATAATCCAGTGTTTCAGCATTGCACAAATGTTCAGATATGACAAAGTTGTACTTTCTGACTTTATAATGACATTGTAAACATAAGCACATTGTGTGTGTGTGTGTGTGTGTGTGTGTGTGTGTGTGTGTGTGTGTGTGAGTGAGTGAGTGAGTGAGTGAGTGAGTGTGTGTGTGTGTGTGTGTGTGTGTGTGTGTATGGGTCTGTGTCTGTGTGATCATTTCATTTTCAGACACTGAGTCTGAATGACAAAGCACAAATTACAAATTTGGGGGGTGTGGGGTAACACGGGAGCAGGAATAAGGGGTTGCTTTTCCTGACCCATTAATTTTGAAAATGACCTATGATTTTGTGGTGAACCGTTGAAGTAACACATGGTGTTCTGAACCAAACTAAACTCTGCAACACAGAACTTTAAACACACACACATACACGCACATATATATATTAGCAAACACAAATATTGGATACCAGTTTCATCGGTCTTATCATATGAATGGATCTGAACGATTGTTAATCTGCAGTTCCAATCCAAAACAAAGTGTCTGAAAAACTTTTTAAATTACTGGATCATGAGGAAAAGCTCTGACATGAACTGATGAGAACAGCCACTGTGAAACAATATATATGTATATGGAACAGATGTAGGGCATGAAAACCCAATGTGGTAAACTGCCACACTGGGTGGGGAACTGGGACTGGAATGCACTCACACACGAATCGAGGGTGTGCCTCTGTGACTCAGTACGACCCTAAGTATAATTTCGTTCCTCAGATCTATGCGCTATCCATCCCCTATTATTGCACGTGGCTGATAGCAATTCAGTTTATACTTTTGAACAGTTTAACTACGTATAACGACGGCTCTGACATGCCCTTCAGTGACAGCACACACTGACTCGACAGTGTAGTGTGACAGCCTGACGTCCGGCCGGCAATAACACTTCCGGAAAGCTGCAAAACCAAAGGCGTCTGCTACTTCATAGAAAAACAAAAAAAAACTGTAAAATGCAATTTGTAGTCACTTTTTTTGTAGCCTAAAGCACAAACCTATTTTGTCCAAGATGCTGACACTGTTCGTTACAAAAACAAATAGATACCTCCATACACTTAACTGATCGTAGGACTGGTCTTCTTCACAACTTTCTTCTTAGATTTCACACGTATTCGTCTGCTGAAACTTCATTTCAGAATGCAAACATTTTCAAAGTTTGATACGTACTGACAGCTGTGTGGCAAGTGCCTCCACGAAAGTATACATCAAGCTGAAAATATTGTCACTAATGTCTGTTAACTTACCGTCAGTCTGCAAATGTGCTATGATCCTCTTCGAAGACCACTCTGTTCCGCCTTCTCGAAAATGGCCACTTGGGTGTGGACTTGATTGTCAGAGCCCTCTGGCGAACAGATACAAGCCTCGCTTTCGTGTGACAGGCTTGGCTTGAACAAACTTCCGTCAGGTTTCTGTTTTCGGTATCGGGGACAGAAAAATGTGTAGGCCCACATTTGGCTATTAAATGCCAGCTACGATCTGGGACGTGTAGAGGATAGGTCTCTGCTACGATCGAGAAGTGTCTGTTTTTCCAAGGAAATACTGTCAGTTAAGTTTCCGTGATCGTGAATGCTGTGCGATTAGCCAGCTGGTTTCAAATCCCTTTCCTGCTCTTTCATTCTGTCTGTTAATTAAGCTTCGTCGCAAATATTAGATTGTCATGTTGTGGGGGGCGGAGCAGGAAGATCAATAAGTAATATCGTAATCATCATCATCATCATCATCAGTTCATGTTCAATGGGTTAAGTTTTGAGAGGCATGTTTGTTTCAGTTTCTCAATATGTCACTGCGTTCGGGCAAATCCATATATGAAACACCACATCTGCTAAGCAGATGCTGCCATGCAGCCTAACCCAACGCGCTTAGTCAGGCTTAGAGTGCATGCTTACCTGTATGTGTACCTATCAAAGTGGATTCCTTCTACGGAATTTTGCCAGACCCTTTTATTGCCATGGGGTCTTTTTCACCACTGCGACAAGTGCATGATGCACACAGACCTTGTTTCACTGCTTTATGTGACTGACTGAATGCGCAGTTTGATCTTCCAATCAAACATGGGAGAAAGGGCGAGAGTGGGATTTGAACCAATAGCTTCACGGACACTGTATTGACAGATGAGCATCTTAACCATTCTGCCACTTTCCTCGAGTCAGTCCTTGCCATTGGCATGTCATTGTGTGAATAGTTTTGCATCAGCATGACCCCAAATCCAGAGCAGTACTTGCTATGGGCTCAAAATAGGAAAACATGGACGGTACAGACAAGTGCCATCCACTTGAGAAATGCGCTTTGGAGAACAGCTCATATTTCCTGACCACCACTTCCAGGCGTCTGTAAGGCTGTATCTCTATGGCAATGCTCCAGGATCTTATAGTATACTCTGAAAGGAAGTATGGTAACTAAGTAAGCCTACATAAGTGATCATGTATACAACTGCTCATCTTGCCTCCGCCCCTGGTGTGAACTGCGAAACTGAGTCTAAAGATAGGTTTAAGTTTTTAAATGTTCGAGTCAAAATGAATGACTGGACAAGGCAACAAATTCAAAAGAAGATCACATTACAGAAGGTGTGTTAACCCTTAACTGCTGAACCTTGGTGAAATCAGATTACAACTTTTTTTTCTTTTTTTTCTTTTTTGTTTTTGTGATCTTGTTTGACAATTTGACAATGACATAATTGATTTTACTGAACACTGAACAAAGATAAGCATAATCATAACCTAATGAGGAAAGATTCCAAATAAAGAATGGTGACTCATCAGTTTCAACAGCATTTCTTACTCTTTTTTTTTTATACATGTAGTCACATAACTGACTGTACTGAACAAGATAAACATGTTTTAACCTAAAGAGAAATGAGTCCCAAAAAGAATGGTGACTGACATCCTGACCTGCAATCTCAGTCTGATCTCAGTGAGGTGACAGCTCTTCTTTGACAAGCAAACTCATCAGCAGCAGTCAAGGGGCTAACCGAGAAATTTCAGATTGTAAGTTTAGAAGTGTATCTCATTAGCTCTGAGCAAGAGGACTGGAGGTGGCTTTTAGCAAAATACAAAAGGGGAGGACAAGATCAAGACAAAGCATGAGGTACAATGCATTAGTGAAAATGAAGAGGAGTAAAGTGTTTCACGTCTGATTCAGTTTTTCTCTGGGCAGATTGTTGAAAGTCGTATTTAAAAGCTAAGTGATCAGATTTATTATATAGTCGATCAACCGAGCAGCATATTTTTTGGCCTGTCTGTAATCATTTATGGAGAAGATGATTGGGAAGGGGTTCTGTCATCAAAGTTGTGTACTGTGTGTGTCAGTGTGTGTGTGTGTGCATACATTCAACATGACAATTGGGGAAAACTGATGCAGGTAAACAACTAAAGAACTCTAGCTTCCATCAGTTAAAAAGACTTTATATATATATTGATACATTTGATAATCAATGAAAATATGAAATTACCATTATACCGAACACGATGATAAAGTTAAGAAATACAAAAAGTGAATGAGTATAAAATAGGGAGGGGGGAGGAGATAAAGGAAAGTTGGAGGAGGATTTTAGCCCTTCGAATACAACTGGGGGCATATTCTTGGTGTTAACAACTATACAATTAGTCCAGCTCTGGCAATGAATGACGTTCTTTTCTCCAGTTCGTTGTGGTTGCCTTAACGTTTGGTTTGAGTGGAGTGTAGACAGGCCACCCTTAACAACCAGGGGCAATTCAAATTCTGTCAAAGCGAGAGAGCCAGTTGTGTTCTTGGTATGACTGCAACTTTTCTGGTAATACCCTCGTTTCTCCCTCCCCCCAGCACGCAGACGCGCGCGCGCCAGATCATCAATCATGTCTGCTGTAATAATAAAAGCTCTGTTATGAATCGGAGGAGGATAAAAACCCTTCAGTGACAACAACTAGGGGCCATTTAAATTCTCTTTTAGGGGGAGAGCCATGTGCTTTTCCATCAACCCACAGTTAACTTCCTTGATCAACACACACACACACGCACGCACACACACACACACACACACACACACACACACACACACACACCAAATGACGCACGCGACAAATCAAGTGACAGACTCTCAGACGTACCGACGCCTGACCATAATCATGTCTATTGTTCCAACAAAAACCCATTATGAATATGTGTCAAGTTGAAGGCCACTTAAAACACGTGACTTTTGTTTAGACCTCAGATGATGTTAAACCAAAACTCGCCCTATGTATAGCTTTCCACTGCGAAGTTTATTGACCAGGATCTGTTTTACTGACTTTTCTTCTTTTTTTTTCTTTTTTTTTTTTTTTTTTTGTGGGAAAAGGAGTTTTGATAATAAGGCTTGTGACTTTGCCGTTGACAGTTTAGAGTACACTTGCTACAAAACCAGATTTTCCAGTACGTAATTCTCTCAGTTACGCTTTCAGTCGCTTATGTGATAATGGTCCGATAATAATGTACACTCTTCAGAAATGATTCTTCTTTCTTACCATTCTGCTTCTTCGTCAGTCATAATTAAAGGAGATCAGGCTATCCCACTTCAGTTTTTCTGCTTATCCTCACTGTTTTTCTTTCCTCGTCCTTCTCCACATCCTTTTCTCCACTGGGGCATGTAAAGTTCGCAATGTTCTTTTCACATTTGGCTGCAGAACAGTATGGGAAACACAAGATGCTGGTAACTCAAGATTATTTATTACCGAATATTGACAGTGACGCAGGCCTACACATTGTTTTACTCAAAATTTATGGTTCTCAGTAACCGCATATTCTACAATGTTCACTCACGGCCGTTCAGTCACGAGTTGTATGTAGGTAGTACATATCTGTACCAAACTGAATTCCTAACATATATGTTAGAAAAGTATTGACAAAGTTCATGGTAGGAATATCACCATGTACTATGGCCGTTTCATAAACTCCATAGTAACAACAGACAAGTGCAGTCATAACAAAATGTCCATTTTGCAAAAGCTGTATTTGAACGGTGATCCACTTTCTTTTGATTTACCCCAAATATAAAACCATTAGAGATGAATTCCTACATATGAAATTCTATCGGCAACCGTCATCGGTTGTTCACATGTATTCTTTTATTTTTAATGTCAAACAAGAATGGATATCTGACTAGCAGTATTTGTGTATAAAGCGTTAGACTCACGACTGACAAAGCTGTTTTGACAATATGAAGAGAACATATAAGTGTATTCAACTCAGAAATTTGCCTTTTGTGTATATTATTACTGCCATTGTAATGGGCCTGAGGTACTGCATGTTTTACACGTCGGTTTTTACATTGTGCAGCGCAGCTGAGTATGTTCTACATCAGTGGAACAGTGCTACTGATATAAAAATCATTTTCTTCATCTTCTTCTTCTTCTTCTGGGACTGAAAACCAACCATGCATTTCTCTTCTGTTCTCTCATCTTCTGCAGCACCATGTTTTTTCTTCCCTCTTCTTCTTCCTGAATGAGAGCAGACTGTTTTCTCCACTGGTTGCATAAGACGCATGGCATTTTACTCCTCTCTTGCGTATTGTTACCACATGGGATGGGCCTTTTGATGAACGCTCCTAGTTATAGCTCTCAGCAGCACACAGACAGCCTACATTCTCACGGCTGCATCATGGCACCGGCTTTTTAGCGCCAATGGGGAGGGCAGAGAGCAAACGTTTATACAATAGAATGCAGTACATCACAGTATAAAACTCAGTTTTGATTTCAATTTCAGTGTCTCAAGGACGCATCACTGAGTGCAGACAAACCCATATACGCAACACCACACTGTCTGCTAGGTCGCTGTCTGACTACCAGCAGCTGCATAACCCAGCGCGCTTTGTCAGTCGACTAGTCCTTGAGTGCTTGTATGTATACATATTCATGTACCTGTCAAACTGGATTTCATCTTTAGAATTTTGCTAGAGGACATCGAGTTTTTGTTTCCGTGGGTTCTTTTTAGTGCGCCAAATGCGTGCTGCACACGCCGAGAGCCAGATTAATCGTCTCACTCGAATGACTCAGGCTAGACGTTGAGTTTGATTTTCCAGTTGGTCAAACTTGGGAGAAAGAGCGATGGCGGGAATCAGCGAACCCACACCCTCTCGGACACTGTACTGACAGACAATGAGCGTCTTATCCATTCTGTCACCTTCATTGTGTGAAAACTATACAGTTCGCAGAGCCGGCAAGCTCAGGGTTTTGCTGTTATTATCGGCACTATACTTGTGTGTGTGTTTGTGTGTCACAGTGTGTGCGTGTGAGGGAGAGAGAGATGGGAAGTGAAGAGAGCTGCACCTCCCTCCGCCCAACTTAGTACACGTGTGTGTGTGTGTGTGTGTGTGCGCGCGCGCACTTCTCTCTCTCCCTCCCTACCTCTGCGGTGTGTGGGTGTGTGCGTGAGAGTATGCGTGCAGGTGCGTGCAGGTGCGCGCATAATTTTATGCATAGCCAGTGAAAATACGTCACAGTGAAAAATGGAAGAAAACATGAAAAGGGAGAAAGTGTTGCATCAACCAGCGGTAGCCATTCTCTAATCACACCTCCCACACACATTCACAAGGCGTGAGCTGAACTGTCGGGCAGCCGGCGGCAGTCCACACACACACACACACACACACACAGAGTAAAGACACACGCATTCATCCCGACCTCGCCCCATCCACACATCGAGGTCTCTCTCTCCTCTCCCACTCTCTCTTCTTCACACACACACGTGTCATTGTCAGTCCCAACGTGGAGACCGGGAAGTGAAGTACTGACTGGTGAGTCACAGTCAGGGCAGCACATCATGCTACATGTTTCGCCCACGTTTTTTGTTTGTTGTTTTGTTTTGTTTTCTTCCCCCGCCCACTTGTTTGTTGTTCTCTCTCTGTCTCTGTGTGTGTCTCTCTTTCAGTCAAAAGAAAATTGACTCAGTGGGTGTCAAATGTACGAATATATAAAAGAATTATATATCTCTGTGAACTCGGGATTTTGGGTGTGTTTGGGATTTCCAAAATGTAGTTCCAGTTTGGATAATGTTTGTTTGTTTTTTGTTGTTTCTTTGTTTTTTCAAATTATTCGCCAGCGCATGATCAGTTGTAGGCCTACAGGGCAGAACACAATGAGAAAAGCATATTCAGTCAAGTGAAAGGTTTAGAGTGTACAGAGGTTGTGTCTCGACTCAATTTGAAAAAAAAAAAAATCTTTTGTTTAACTTCGATAGACATATCAGGTTCACAGTTTTGTCAAGATTCAGACTTTGTATATCGGAAATAAACACCCACAAGTATATACCGCTGTAAAAGTGTACACAGTTCTGACCTCTTACGTCCTTGACGTAAACAGTTGATTGAAGATGAACTTCATCTCGAGTCATCTGAGTACATTTTGAAATGTCCCGTTCGCGGATCTTCGTCAGTGTTCAATGTATCCCAAAGAATTATTAGATAGTTCCCTGTGTATTTCGATTTAATCTGCTGATGGCATCTAGTAATGACGGAGTTATGTACGTTATTGGCTGTTTAAAACTTCGGTTTCACTTTAGAGAGAAAATTGTGTCAAAATGTATTGTTATAGTTCTGGTGACATCAACACAAATGTTGTTATCGCCCCTTTTTAATATGGGGCTATGTCTGAATCTGAATCTCTCTCTCTCTCTCTCTCTCTCTCTCTCTCTCTCTTCAGTTTGCAGCGTGCACAATGCGCCGGTTTATTTGAGCCGGTGCGGTGCACATAATTGTGTGTGTCAGTGTGTGTGTGTGTGTATACCGGTGTGTGTGCGCGCGCGCGCGCGTGTGTGTGTGTGCAGTGTGTGTGTGTGCAGCGCGCGCGCGCGCGCGCGTGTGTGTGTGTGTCAGTAGTGTGGATCTGTTTGTGTTTTCAAGTCCCTTTCCTCTCTAATCAAACAAGCTATTTCTGATCGTCGTATTCACTGAACGGAATCTGACAAACCACGCCATAGAAAATCGTGGACAGAAGAACATTCTTCGGCATTCGTGATTTGCAGGTTCTGTGTGTCACCGTCTCTTCAGCAATTTGAATGGCTTTTTCTCGAGAATGACACGTTTCTGTTCCACCATTTACTAGTAGGCAACCAAATTCCATTTTCGGGGATGGGTGCTAAGTGGATTTGCTCCTGTTTCTGTGGACTTCACCATCGAACGTTAACTGACTTTGGCAGCCCCACTTAAGCTGCATGATCTTGCTCATTAATTTCCTGTGGCATCAGTTTGTGTGTGTGTGTGTCAGTGAGAGAGAGAGAGAGAGAGAGAATCAGACGCGCGTGTGCGTGCATGACTTTGCATCAGTATGTGTCAACACAATGAATGAATAAATGAACTTTTAAGTAAATAAATAGATAAATAGGCCAAACATAATGGTTGTGCCGGGATACTGAGGCACGTTTCCTACTACTCAGAGTGTGCACTACTATCAAGCTGTTATGATTATCATTGAACTGAAACTGAAAAAGTAATCAGTGATAATCATAATGATAACAAATAAAAGGAACTTCCTCAGTTCATCAGCTACATCAGAAGCCTTGGGCTGTTTTTCGCATCACTTCCCCGCGGCATCGATGATGTCTCTGAATATGACATGAATATTCATGTCGGCAGTGTTGAAGTCTGTGTGTGGGCGTGGAGTGTGTGAGCCCGGGGGCGTGGTGGGAGTGGCTGGAGAAGGGGCACACACACACACACACGGACGTACGCACGCATGCACGTTCTCACACACACACACACACACACACACACACACACATTCACTACACCACAGGACATAAACACACACACACACACACACACACACACACATCTTTTGACTCCTCCCGGTTACGGCTAGCCACACCAACCCAGCACGATATCATCTCTGACATTCCGCACCCAATTCACATCACCACAGGGCATACACACAAACACACACACACACACACACACACACACACAGGCGGGCCCTTTGGATCACTCCACCGTCGAGGGTGTTGCCACATCTACAGTTTTCCATGCACACGCTACAAACACTGTGAATGAAAACCTGTGTTCCACCCTGTGAGAGGGCACCTCCTCAGAATTACGATTGAGTAAGCGTGCTACCTGGGTCAGTCAGTACGTGTCTGACCCATCTGGGAATTAGTCGCTTTCTTTACAGCTCGCGCCATTCCGTTGATTGATGCGAGCTTTTATTCGTTGTCTTCGTGTGGCTGTTTCGAATGATCAACCCTCTGAGAGTGCGACACGTTATGATAAAGACTGAGAGAACGAGCCAGCTGCTGGACCATCAGTTCGTGACAAGCTTGGCTGGTGACCAGACACTTACCAACCTGACGCACCAAACCAACGTTGTTGTTATCTTGATGGCTCTTCATCTGCTTTCTGGCCACAGTTTATTTGGTTTCCAACACACACAGAGAATCACGCGCACATAGACACGCACACATGCACGCATGCACACACACACATACACACCACCACCACCACCAGATCACAACACACAAACACCCCAACTGACCCCTTCTCCATACATACGCGCGCACATGCACGCACGTATTCGCATGCACGCACTGGCACGCACACACACACACACACATTCAATCCCCTAATACCGTCACGAAAATCACTTTAGTCAACAGACATTAAATTAATGACCAACCAATGCCCTCCCCACCCCTTCCTTACCAAACTCAGTTCTTCCTTCTCCCAACCACCACCTTACACCTCCCATCTCCAAACCACCACCTTACACCTTACACCTCCCCTCCACACACATCCCCTCTTCCCACCACCACCACCACCACCACCACACCTCCCCTAACCCCCCCCCGCCCCCACACACAATGCGCATCCTCCTGCCCACGCCACAGCCCATACACAACCCACCAGAAAGAAGGGTGGCAGATGGACAATGTGATGACCATAACCAGCCATCAATGTATTGAATTTATTCCGGGACACACGCCGTCTCTGTCATAAAGGACACCTCAGTTCTGACCCGCAGTGGACAGCACTGTGTACTGTGACTTCTTTGAGCTTCTGCGTGTTTTCAGCGGACAGAAAATAATGTGATGGTTTGTGTGTGTGGATCAGAGGGGTTGTGGGGTGGGGTGTAAGCGAATGATTGTCTGGCTGACTTGGATGTGGCTGCTTGACTGATCGTCGATGGTGATGTCAACAGTATGTGTGCGTGCATGTGTTTCATTGTGTGTGTGTGTGTTCCTGTGTTTGCGTTCATGAAGATCAAAACGTGCATGCATTTGTTGTGTGTGTGTGTGTGTGTGTGTGTGTGTGTGTGTGCATGCATCTCTGCGTGTCACATGATATGTGTGTGCATTTATCTCTGTGTGTGTGTGCATGCATCTCTGTGTATGTGCGTGTGCGCGCGCGCACGCGTGTGTGTGTGTGCATCTGTGCATGTTTATGCGTGTGCGTGCATCTCTGCGTATCTCTGTGTGAGCATGCGTCTCTGTGTGTCCTTGTCAATGTATGTTGACTATTTGCGTGTGCGCATGCACTAATGCGTCTGTTGTGTGTCTGTCTGTGTATGCGAGCCAGTCAGATTCCAGTCCAGCCCGGTGTAACTCAGTGGCCTGCGGCAACCCACTCATGCAGGGAACACAGAGAGAGGGAGAGAGCCCACCAGTTACCTTCCCTGAATCCTGTGTGTGCTCCACTGCCTCACTCCCCGCATCTTGCAAACCAATCTGCACGTTGCATGACGCAGGGAAATACGAAAACTGATACCATCTCTCTCTCTCTCTCTCTTTCTCTCTCTCTCTCTCTCTCTCTGTCTGTCTCTTTGTCTCTCTCTCTCTCTCTCTCTCTCTCTCTCTCTCTCACTGTATGTTGTGCGAAATCTGTCTTTGTACTTGTATAAAGCCTTTGAATATCAGACAATTGTTGAATCATAATGC
>NC_134898.1:9667518-9675018 GCF_041734735.1 Babylonia areolata | reverse complement strand
CTCGTCCGGCGTTTAATCATTCATTCCCGCAATTCATTCTTTTATTCGCTTTACGTTGATTTCTTACTTTCTTCTTAAGTTGCTTTTTTTTTAATTTCCATCTTCACTTCTATCTTTCTTTCTTTCTTTCTTTCGTTCTTCTTTTCTTCTCCCTCTCCTTCCTTTCTCTCCAAAAGTGATAAACCACAGCCTTGTCATTTCACAAAGAAGAGCGGCCGTGTGGTTGGCATCGCACGCGGCGCGGACACCGGCAAGTGGAACGGAACAGAAGAGAAAAGTGTGCAGTGCAGAATGGGCTTTCACTTTCACAGCTCCTTCGCTTGTATTGTGAGCCAGAACTGTGTGCCGTATGCATGCATGTATAGTATGTATGAAAGCTTATGGTGTAGTGTGTGTGTGTGTGTGGTGGGGAGGGGGTGGTATGGGGGAGAGGGCGTGTGGTGGGGGGGGGGGGCAGAGAGAGAAGGGGGAGGGGGAGATAGAGTTGAAGCTCACACAGCGCTCCGTTCAACAGTGACTTTGGGGAAGGGGGGAGAGGGGACGGCGAGAAGGGAAGGGGGTGGGGTGTGTGTGTGGGGGGGGGGGAGGTGACTTGAAGGCAAGTGACACCATTGCTGTTTGTTCAACGGCCCTGTTTGCCGACTGGAAGAGACAGACAGACAGACAGGGAGAGAGACACAGAGACAGAGAGGAAACAGAGAGTCAGAGACAGAAAGACAGGGACAGAGAGACAGACAGGCAGGCACACACACACACACACACACACACACACACACACACACAGGTTGGTGTTTTAATGAATACATTTAGTCAGTGTTGACATCGTGTGTGTGTGTGTGTGTGTGAGAGAGAGAGAGAGGCGTGCGCGCGCACGCGTTTATGAGTGCGTGCATACGTGTGTGTGTGTGTGTGTGTCGGTGTGTGTGTTGTGTGTGTGTGTGTGTGTTGATGTGCGCGTTTGTAAGCACGCGCATCATCATGTGTGCGCGTAGATGGAGAGCGAGGGTGTGGGGTGCGTGTGTGAGTGGGTATGTGTGTGAGACACAGACAGACGGGGAAAATCACAGACAGACAGACAGACAGAAGATTTGGGGATGGTGGAGGAGAGGGGTGGGGTGGGGGAACGAGAGACGCCTCAGATGACTATATTGAACGACTTTTCTTCTCCCCCGCCAAATGTTTAAAGTGCATTTATATCATGTCTGCACGAATGTGTGTGTGTGTGTGTGTGTGTGTGTGTGAGCCAGTGTGTGACGTGTGTGTGTATGTGTGAACTGTGTGAGAGTACTCTCTATGTGTGTGGTGGGGGGAGGTGGGGTTATTTCATTTGTTTAACCTCTTTTACACGTGTGCATATTTCATGTTTAACTACAGAGGTGGAATTTACTCAACGTATTTAGGTTACCACTGAAAGTGATTTTTGTTTGTTTGTCTTCCTGTAGGATATAGCCTTAGACAATTTCTTCGTTCACTTACGTGTGCAATGCACGTTCTACACGTGATTACCTAGGATTGTCATCTCATCCAGCATTCTGACGCCCTCTGAAGTTGATGTGAGGCAGGAAATCATGCTCGCCTTGTGGGCAAAGGGGAACCAGCCATCAATGCTTCTGCCAGTCATGCATGTTCCACTGGCAGTGCTAGCAACGAATGAATGTTTGTTGTAGACACAGTGTTTGTTGTAGACACGGTAATAATATATATCCAAGGAATCAACACAAGTGACAACACACATCGAATAACATAGGTAACGTACTGCTGTATGTTATATTCCGTATCAACGGGTGTCCCATGAGGGATTTGAAAGTGACACCAGTCACACGTAGACGACGGATAAACACTCGCATCAACAGAATGACGTGAGCTGTGAAGTCAGCGACCGGTCACCATACGAGTAAGACACGTAGTGATTGGTCCCAGACAGCCAGCACGCACACTGAAACCGTGATTCTGCGGTGGCGCACTCACACCATGGAGAATTCCGATCAAACTTCAGCGACACTAAAGTCGCTAGTATGGGTCAAATGGAGGGAGAGGGGAGAACTCTCCGCCGTATGAATTATATAGGTGTGAGTAAATCCGGAATCTTTCGCTTCCTGGGTAGGAATGCTGCTAGTGCTGTCAGTGTGTGGGTGTAGTGGAGGGAGTGTTTCTACCCTTCCTTCATACCTTCAAAGGAATGAAAGGAATGTATATTATTGTTCAGTGTGCTTTTGTGTGTGAGTGTGTGTGTGTGTGCGCGACGGTGTGTGTGACGTGTATGCGTGCGTGCATGTGAGCGCGCGCGTCCGCGTGTGTGTTTGTGTGTGTGCGCGCGTGTGTGTGTGTGTGAGTGCGAAAGTGAGATCGGTTCAAGTGTGTAAGTGCAGTAATACAAGAACTTCCTGGTTCGTTCTCATTGTCTTGACTGTGCATGAGTGCAGGTGGGCGTTGTAAGGACAGCGAGTGAATAAGACTGATCCGGCGGATTGATTTGATCTGAATCGCGATCAAGAATCCCTGGTAACCGCTTAAGCAAGACCACACACACACACACACACACACACACACGGGGAGCACACTGCACAGATATCTGAAACAGTCAGATGGACAAACAGATGGACGGGTCATGACAGAGAGAAACAGAGAGCTAGTGGAGACGGCCATACAGACAGACTGACAGACAGAAGACACACAGACAGAGAGTGGCACACATATCACATGTTAGAGGAATATCCTGGAATGGCGCCAATGCTTCAAGAAAACAGCCCCCCTCTAGCCCCCTCCCCTTCTCTCTCTGTCTCTCTGTCACTCTCTCTCTCTCTCATCCGTCTTTCTGTTTGTAAAAGACACACTTACGTTTCTGTCATGTTCATGTACACCCCTTGGGGGCATGGCCTTATGAATAAAACATCTCCCTCATCCTCTCTCTCCTTGTGTTCGTTGGTTCTTTAAATGTGCGTTCTTTCACTACAGTATGTGTCACACTCTGTGTGTGTGTGTGTGTGTATGTGTATGTGTATGTGCGTGCGTGCGTGCGTGTGTGTGTGCGTGCGTGTGTGTGTGTGCGTGCGTTAGAAAGTGCAAAATGAGACAAGCCGCCCGAATACAGATCTCGTTTCCAATGCGGGGACCGGGTCCAGGGCTGACAGCGCTGAAGGCAGCTGAAACTACTGAGGGTGAGGCAAGTCAAGGCATTTCATGTGGACGCTTCCTCGGTCTGAGTGCCTGTCTTTCTACCCTACCGTGCCCCCACCGCCCCCCCCCCCCCTCCTCTCTCTCTCTCACGCACGCGCGCGCGCGCGCACACACACACACACACACACACTCACACACACACATAGACACACACGCACACACATACACACACATTTAGATTGTCTTTTCTGTTTTCATACAATCGAAAATCATGTGCACTTTATTTTCATGTGTCTAAGAGAGGAATTGATGCACAAGAATATACGCGTAGGTTGTGAAGTAGTTGGATTTTTTTTATGCTTTTTTGACAACGTCTAATGGACTGAAGACGGCGGGACTGAAATGAACATATTTCTGCAGGCGAAAGATTTGGTTTATTTACAACATTCTGTGCCTTACAAGATCTGAAACCATGTTTGCTTCTCTAGTAAGCTGGATCAACATACACACAATTTGTCACAACAAGGTCCACAATGGGTATTGCTGACTTGGCTGGACATGGATGTCAAATAGAAACGACAGAAGTGCACGTGCAAGAAAGCTCTCTGTGGTTATGAGTGGTGTACATCGTTGCTTGCTGCCCAAAACTCAGCATCATTAATTTCACTATACCCCCACCCCACCCCCCAAGAAGACAGCTGTGCAAGTTCCCACGTGGTCCTTAACTGTTTGTGAACCGTGCAGTGACCCCTCCACCCCTCCCTCCCTCCCCCCCCCCCCCCTCCTCTCAACCGATGACAGTGACAGTGGAGGTGTGGACCTCCACGCCACAAGGTCCTGACGTGGCGCGGACAAGGTCGATGGCGATGTCACTGAGCGGCGACATCCCCCGAACAGCACGGATGGCGACCCGCTGAGGGACGTGCGGGTGGTCAGGGTCAGGATGGAGGGTGAGGTGGACCTGGGTCCAGGTGGCCTGGGGTTGAGGGCCCAGTCTGTACCACAGGAGACGTTCTGAGTTCGAACCCTTGCGCTGTTCGAACAACAACAAATCAGGGCGGTGTTGGTGGTGATAACAGTGGTGGTGGAACGCTGGTGTTGGGTTGGTAAGAGTGGTTGTGGTGGTGGAAAGCTGGTGTTGGGTTGGTAAGAGTGGTGGTGGTGGTGGAAAGCTGGTGTTGGGTTGGTAAGAGTGGTGGTGGTGGTGGAAAGCTGGTGTTGGGTTGGTAAGAGTGGTGGTGGTGGTGGTGGAACGCTGGTGTTGGGTTGGTAAGAGTGGTGGTGGTGGTGGAAAGCTGGTGTTGGGTTGGTAAGAGTGGTGGTGGTGGTGGTGGAAAGCTGGTGTTGGGTTGGTAAGAGTGGTGGTGGTGGTGGAAAGCTGGTGTTGGGTTGGTAAGGGTGGTGGTGGTGGTGGAAAGCTGGTGTTGGGTTGGTAAGAGTGGTGGTGGCGGTGGAAAGCTGGTGTTGGGTTGGTAAAGTGGTGGTGGTGGTGGTGGAAAGCTGGTGTTGGGTTGGTAAAAGTGGTGGTGGCGGGGGAAAGCTGGTGTTGGGTTGGTAAGAGTGGTGGTGGTGGTGGTGGAAAGCTGGTGTTGGGTTGGTAAGAGTGGTGGTGGTGGTGGAAAGCTGGTGTTGGGTTGGTAACAGTGACGGAAATTGAAAGGGTGATGGAGAGGATGGGTGGAGCAGTGGGGGGTGCGCGCGTGCACCCGCCCGTGTGCATTGCATGTGAACATGAGTGCGTGGGTAGATGTATGCATATGTCTCTGTGTGTGTGTGTGTGTGTGTGTGAGAGAGAGAGAGAGAGAGAGAGAGAGTACATGTTTATGTATAAGTGGGTGGGTGATGGTGTTTAAATTACATATTTATATGTCTTTTGTCTTTGTGTGTGTGAGCGCACATGTGTGCGTGCGTGCGTGTGCGTACACCTGTGGGTATATATGTGTAGGTGCATGAGTGCTCGTGTTTGTGTATGTGTGTGTGAGGGATGTTCATTAAAGATTTCCCCCGACTTACTTCCGTTTATTGTAGAAGGCTGATATTGCACATGTATAATAATGCATATCTCTATAGTTCACGTGGAAATTTGCATCTCTGAACCCAGAACAGTTTATCTTTTCAGGTACTATGGTGGAGTAAGGTGTGATAATGGAGCCAGTTAAATGCTGAGTGTCATTAAGTTTCTCTACTTGAGACGACACACAACAAGGGAGACATTCGATGAGATGAAAGAGACTGATGGGGAGGATGGCCCATCGTTTGACGCAGTCACGCACTGGCGTTGTCAGTTCAAGTGTGGTCGGACATTGTTGGAAACGGTTCCCATTCCCGGATGACCACAGTCCGCCACTGATGAAGACACCATCCGGTAAGTGGAGGCCGCCATTTTGGGGGATCGCCTCAAAACCGTTCGCACGTGAAGTCAAGATTAGTCTGGGTTCTGTGGAAAAAATCATCCATGATTATTTGCACATACGGAAGTTGTCCGCACGATGAATTCCAGGTTGCTCACACCTTTCCAGAAGCAGGAACGAGTCACGTGTTCCCACGCTCCTTTGGCCATGTGTCAAGAAAACCAGGAAGACTTTTTGACAGACTGATCACACAAGACGAAACATGGGTCCATCACTATGATTCAGAGTAAAGCCCAGTCGAAGCAATGGAAACATTCTGACTCACTCCTCCGAAGAAGGTACGTGTCCAACCCTCGGCGGGCAAGGTCATGCTCACGGTCTTTTGAGACCAGCGCGGAGTAGTGATGATGGATTTCCTGCCAAAGGTACCACAGTTACCATTCCTGCCAAAGGTACCACAGTTACCATTCCTGCCAAAGGTACCACAGTTACCATTCCTGCCAAAGGTACCACAGTTACCGGGACACACCATGCTTCAATGCTGCAGAAACTGCGGGAGGCCATCAAAACCAAGAGGCGTGGCATGCTGACCAAAGGTGTCCGCTTCCTGCAAGACAACGTCCCAGTTCACAACTCGCATGTTGCCCAGACAGAAGCACGGTCCTGTGGCTATGAAATCCTTCCTCACCCCTTACTCTCCCGACCTCGCACCATCTGACTTCCACCTCTTTCAAACATGAAGTCATTTTTGAAGGGCAAGCACTTCCCAGACGATGAAACGTTTATTTTCGAGGTGAAGTCGTGGCTTCTGTCACAACCTGCAGACTTCCAAGCAATGGGAGAAGTGTGTCACCTTGATGGTACCTATGTAGAGAAAAACTAATAACCGTGTCAAGTCCCGTCCCTCTCAGTCCATGGGAAGTAGGTCAGGGGGAAATCTTTGATGAACATCCCTCGTGTGGGTGTCTCCGGACTGTCTGTGTGTTTGACACCGCCACGTCACAGGCACACACAGGCTGAACAGGACTGTTGCTGTGTTCCGAGGGCCGGGGTGGCTGCTACACAAAAGCCACAGTGGCGAGGAGTGTGTGTCACTGCTGCTATAAATAGTCCCTTCAGAGACGGCCTTCACTTTTCAACTGAATCGCTTTTTATTTCCCTGACGAGACAGGGAAACAGGTTCACCAACCTACGTAACCCCCCGAATATATATATATATATATGAGAGAAAGAGAGAGAGAGAGGGGGGGCGGGGGGAGGGGGGGGAGTGACGGGCGAAATTTGGAAGCATTCTATCTCGGTGACGAGAGAAGCGTGCAATAATGCAACAGACAGCGCGCGTGTGCCGTGCTTATGGGTATAGTAGTGCACGCACTGACGCAGCCATGTGCGAGCGTGCATGTGAGCATGCGCATGATGCGTCAATGTGTGCGTTGCTATGCGCTTGACTGAGCACGCGCGCGCATGGCACATGCACGCTCGCACGCATGCACACACATTCATGTGCGCACGTGCATACCCCCCGCCCCCTCCAAACACACACAAACATATTCACATTTTGATAAACCGCCAGCACTTGTCCTGTCTTTTCCTCGTGAAGTCATAAGAATCTTCAGTTCAGCCCATCCATTTGAACCCCGATAAAACACTTGTCACTGTCACTCTCTCTCTCTCTCTCTCTCTCTCTCTGTATCACACACACACACACACACACACACACACACACACACACACACACACACACACACACACACGGCACACATAATTATATGCACACACGAATACACTCCTCTCTTTCTCTCTCCATCACACACACTCACATACATACATACATACATACATATATACACGCAGCTGAATTACTCAAGGAGGCGTCGCTGCGTTCGGACAAATCCATATGCGCTACACCACATGTGCTAAGCAGATGCCTGACCAGCATACATTCATAAAAAGAGGAGAGGACGAGAGACAGAGAAAAATGTATGCTTGTCTTCGAGAAAATTGGACCACTTTTTTCCGTTTGCACGAGAGA
>NC_134898.1:9662518-9665018 GCF_041734735.1 Babylonia areolata | reverse complement strand
ACCCTGCCACCACTCACTGTCTGGACTGCACACCCCAGGCAGACTGCTGATGTCATCGATGGCGATGTCTCCGTACATGTCCCCACCCCGGGTAGCCTGCAGGTGGATCCGGGTGGGTGCCACAACCCCTGCGACCGCACCTGCCCCTGGCACGGGTGGCACCGTCACTTCTCCTTGCCTCCATACGTTGCCTTGGTTACCAGACAGGTGCCACAATGTCGTGTTGGGCCCGTTTTGTTCCGGGTGCTGGTGACGTATTTGATTTAACAGATTACGTAATTCAACAACGTGACAGTGGAGTGGCGAGCCCTAGACACAGTGAATGTGAACTCATTGCCCAATGTCGCCGAGCCCTAGACACAGTGAATGTGAACTCATTGCCCAATGTCGCCGAGCCCTAGACACAGTGAATGTGAACTCATTGCTCAATGTCGCCGAGCCCTAGACACAGTGAATGTGAACTCATTGCCCAATGTCGCCGAGCCCTAGACACAGTGAATGTGAACTCATTGCCCAATGTCGCCGAGCCCTAGACACAGTGAATGTGAATTCATTGCCCAATGTCGCCGAGCCCTAGACACGGTGAATGTGAATTCATTGCCCAATGTCGCCGAGCCCTAGACACGGTGAATGTGAATTCATTGCCCAATGTCGCCGAGCCCTAGACACAGTGAATGTGAACTCATTGCCCAATGTCGCCGAGCCCTAGACACAGTGAATGTGAACTCATTGCCCAATGTCGCCGAGCCCTAGACACAGTGAATGTGAACTCATTGCCCAATGTCGCCGAGCCCTAGACACAGTGAATGTGAACTCATTGCCCAATGTCGCCGAGCCCTAGACACAGTGAATGTGAACTCATTGCCCAATGTCGCCGAGCCCTAGACACAGTGAATGTGAACTCATTGCCCAATGTCGCCGAGCCCTAGACACAGTGAATGTGAACTCATTGCCCAATGTCGCCGAGCCCTTGACACAGTGAATGTGAACTCATTGCCCAATGTCGCCGAGCCCTAGACACAGTGAATGTGAACTCATTGCCCAATGTCGCCGAGCCCTAGACACAGTGAATGTGAAGTCATTGCCCAATGTCGCCGAGCCCTAGACACAGTGAATGTGAACTCATTGCCCAATGTCGCCGAGCCCTAGACACAGTGAATGTGAAGTCATTGCCCAATGTCGCCGAGCCCTAGACACAGTGAATGTGAACTCATTGCCCAATGTCGCCGAGCCCTAGACACAGTGAATGTGAAGTCATTGCCCAATGTCGCCGAGCCCTAGACACAGTGAATGTGAACTCATTGCCCAATGTCGCCGAGCCCTAGACACAGTGAATGTGAAGTCATTGCTCAATGTCGCCGAGCCCTAGACACAGTGAATGTGAACTCATTGCCCAATGTCGCCGAGCCCTAGACACAGTGAATGTGAACTCATTGCCCAATGTCGCCGAGCCCTAGACACAGTGAATGTGAACTCATTGCCCAATGTCGCCGAGCCCTAGACACAGTGAATGTGAATTCATTGCCCAATGTCGCCGAGCCCTAGACAGTGAATGTGAACTCATTGCCCAATGTCGCCGAGCCCTAGACACAGTGAATGTGAACTCATTGCCCAATGTCGCCGAGCCCTAGACACAGTGAATGTGAACTCATTGCCCAATGTCGCCGAGCCCTAGACACAGTGAATGTGAACTCATTGCCCAATGTCGCCGAGCCCTAGACACGGTGAATGTGAACTCATTGCCCAATGTCGCCGAACCCTAGACACAGTGAATGTGAACTCATTGCCCAATGTCGCCGAGCCCTAGACACAGTGAATGTGAATTCATTGCCCAATGTCGCCGAGCCCTAGACACAGTGAATGTGAATTCATTGACACAGTGAATGTGAACTCATTGCCCAATGTCGCCGAGCCCTAGACACAGTGAATGTGAACTCATTGCCCAATGTCGCCGAGCCCTAGACACAGTGAATGTGAACTCATTGCCCAATGTCGCCGAGCCCTAGACACAGTGAATGTGAACTCATTGCCCAATGTCGCCGAGCCCTAGACACAGTGAATGTGAACTCATTGCCCAATGTCGCCGAGCCCTAGACACGGTGAATGTGAACTCATTGCCCAATGTCGCCGAACCCTAGACACAGTGAATGTGAACTCATTGCCCAATGTCGCCGAGCCCTAGACACAGTGAATGTGAATTCATTGCCCAATGTCGCCGAGCCCTAGACACAGTGAATGTGAATTCATTGACACAGTGAATGTGAACTCATTGCCCAATGTCGCCGAGCCCTAGACACAGTGAATGTGAACTCATTGCCCAATGTCGCCGAGCCCTAGACACAGTGAATGTGAACTCATTGCCTCGAGTACCGCAGAAGGGTATGAGACCTTTCTCGATGAAAAAAAAAAAATGGAAAGAAAGGAGCAACAAATGGCCGTTAAACAGCCAGGGAAGAGGTGGTGGCGAAAGACAAGGGCAGAGATGACCTATCGATATTGA
>NC_134898.1:9640018-9652518 GCF_041734735.1 Babylonia areolata | reverse complement strand
AGACGCAACTAAATATTGCATCAAGTATACATAGCGCAGAAAATGTCAATGTAAAAAAAAAAAAAAGTAAAATGCAAATGCATACTGCCACACACACAAAATAACAACAAAGGACATTTCCTAGGAGTCAAAATGCAGGATCATAAAACAGCTCAATTATCAAATTTGATGAGAGACACAGACAGACAGACAGAGACAGAACTCATACACTGGACCTGGACGGCAGAAAATGAGAAGAAAAAAAAAGAGGAAAGAGAAAGAAAGAGAGCGATAGAAAAGAGGATGTGTCTAGCACTGGATGTGAAGAAGATCGCGATCCTGTTCACACTGGAAGACCTCGAGGCACACTCCAGAGGGCTGGGGGGAGTGCTGGGGTGGGCGGCAAGGGGAGAGGGGTGTGTGTGAGAGGTAAACATAGAGATGTATAGATGTGCTGAACAGTCCGAGGCTGCCTCCTACCGAATGTATACCTACACAAAACTCGTGCTCAATGCCCTAATGCGCACAAACACTCGGCTTATATCACAGATTGACATAAGTTTTACATTTGGGCCAACAGCAAAGTGAGAGCTGTATTATCAATGGTTTCTTCAGTCAGTGGGAAATCATTTACAGCTTAGTCTTTTGTGAAAGACTATGCCTCTCAAACTAGGAGGCAAAATTGCACTGGTTCTTAGTGCTGCAACCTTGTGGGCTAACTGGCCTTTGGGAACCATCAAAACGCCAACTGTCCTAAAACCCTCTTGGCCGAGAGAGTGGGGATGTACTTGGGCAAGACACTCTCCACTATAATCAAATTCTAGCCCAAATAGTCGGGACAGCAGTTGCCTCCTCTGCTGTTTTGATGGTCATAGTCGGACATGACTGACTATCATATATATATATATATATATATATATATATATATATATATATATATATATATATATATACAACTACAAGTTAAGGAGTCTGAGTTGTGGTTGTTGTTGTTGTTACCCCGTGTCATATCTATAAAACTTATGCCACTGATGTGCTGGATAGAATTATTTGCCACAATCATTGTAAACACCAGTGAACTGAGTAATTGTGCAGGGCTTGTCGATCATCCTTTGGCCTTTGTGAGGAGTATAGAAATAGGTCAGTTTATTTGCGACTTTCTTGTGCCTGTTTTGTCGATTATTCCATAACTTATTTTGTGAGGGGTATACACTTATGGGTCACACAAGAAAAGTACGGATGCACGGATACCATGGTATTTGGCATCAGTCAGTACGATGACACTTTTTCTGTATTTGCCAACCTGTCTTTATTAAAGTTGATACAGCTACAAGGTGTAGAGCCTCAAAGTAAAAACGCTTTACGTCATTCATGTTTTCGCTTATGTTTCAGGTTGAACGTGACTGTTGGTTAGTTCCAGTTTGTGACGTTGACCTTTGGTGCTTCGTGACGTTCGTGATCTAGGTGACCTGACCTGGTTGTAAGATATGAAATCAGACCGTGCTACCCACCGCAAAGGTTCATTTCTGTGCTGATTACGTGTCAGTTCTTGAAACTAGTTGCTAGAACCCCAAAATAACGTTCAAACAATCAAAACAGCGTTTAAAGGACCAGTTCACCCACGTCTGAGTGTGTGAGAGGGTATGGGGGAGGGGGTTATGGTGTGTGTGTGGGTGGGGGGGAGTGTGGATGTGGTATTGTGTGTGTGTGTGTGTGTGTGTGTGTGTGTCCGTGAGGGAGACAGACAGACAGACAGATAGACGGGAGAGACACAGAGAGAGAGAGAGACAGGAAGAGAGACAATGAGACAGAGAGAGACAGAGAGAGTTTGCGCGTGCGCTCTTTGCGCTTGTGTGAGTGAGACAAAGAAGAAGAAGAGGGACAGACAAACAGACAGACACAGAGAGACAGAGGAAAAAATAAAATATAAAAGTATATATAAGTATGGTGCATTATTTATTTAAGGCTCGTCATAAATTCTGATTTCATACATCACAATCCATCAAATGCCTGTTGCATCAGCATGGGATTCCAACCAGGTTAAAAACTTGGCTTCCTTGGATTTCATCCGCTTTTCTGCCAGTGTGTTGAATGTGTAGAGGAAGGGGTTGACAGCGGAGTTCAGCGGTAACACCAGTACTGCCAGAGCCACGTTGATCTCTCCCGATATGGGAACACCGGCTTCCGCCAGCAGCCCGCACAGTCCGATGGGAAACCAGCACGTGAAGTCAGTCACTGCCACAGTGATCAGGCGTCGAGCTATCGTCATGTCCCGCGACATCTTCGTTGAGTTCGTTTTCAGCGTATTACTTTGTACTGACCAGTAGATGAACCCCTGACCAACAGCGATGAGTAGAAATAGAATGAAATTCATGACAATTAATACGCTGACGGAATAAACCCGTCCTTTGAACTGATGTCTCGTAACTGGCAGCGGAATGCAGATGCCTGTCTGACTGTAGAACTCCCAGTGCGATGTCATGGGGAGTAAAGGCAGCGAGGCCAGAAACCAGCCAACCAACCAAGTGAGGAGACAGGTCAGTGCTGCTGATGATCTTTTGAACCGTGCGGTGCTGAATGGAAAGTGAAGCACAACAAAGCGATCCAGTGTGATCAGACAGATGATCAGAGCTGACACCTCACTGGACAGCAAGGACAGACAACCAGCAACCTTACAGTCCAGGCTGTTTCTCCACGTGTTGTCATGGTGGAGATACTTCCCACGGAACTGTTCATCAGCCACACCAACAACGGCACTGTACACACCCATCAGAAAGTCAGCCATCGTAAGATTCAGGACAAATACACCAAACGCATTTGAAGAAGTCATGCTCCTTCCGCACAAACGGGCACAAAAGCAGAGAACATTACCAGTGAGAGAGAGACAGGTGATCACCCACAGAAACACCCGATAGAACCACGACTGTAATAAATCCTCACAGGAAGAAATTTCGTCTTTTGGGGCAAAGCAGAAATTATCATAATTATGTGGGAGAATCTCCTTGCAGCACAGTTTGTAACTGTCAGCAGATATGACACGTAAGTGGGAAAGATGTTTAAACAGGTCGGGTGGAAACGTTTCTACTGGGCTTCCGTCCATGCAGAGTTCAGCTAACTGTGGTATGAATCGAAACCCTCCAGAACTGATAGTGTGAACTGAGGTAAAAGTCAAATTCAGCTTCTGAATGAAGGGGAATGACGAGAACACCTCAGCATCAAACACCGTCAGTGTGGTGAATGACAGATCCACCACAACCAGCGAGCTCTGTTTGACAACAGACGAGTAGAGAGAAGTGAGAGGGTTGTTAGACAGCGATAAAATCTGAAGGTTTTCTAAACCAGCGAAAGGAGTCATGTTTAACTGCTGCAGTTTGTTGTCACTCAGATCCAGAAGTCTGACATTCAGCAACCTGGTGTCCGGCAGGACGGTCAGTAAACAGCGGGCCAGAACCAGATGAACCAGGTAGCTGTTGTTGTTGACATCCGTCAGTGTCATGCTGGAACCTGTGGCGTCCAAGCTGCGTAGCTGACGAAAGACTGCTGCAGCGAAAGGCTGACGACACAGAAATGTATGACCTTGACACAGACAACCCACAGGACAGGCCGTGTTACATGACAACTCATCATCATTCAGTGGGCAGTGAGACCAGCCATCACACAGGTGGTCACTGTGGAGACAGGTAGCGGACGCTCTGCACCTGAAGAATCCAGGACACGTCATTTCTTCACAGCCAACTTCATCATGGTGATCAACACAGTCGTACATCGTATTACACAGTGTGTAGACAGGGAGACAGTCGTTGAACTCTCCAGGACAGCGATAGTGTGTGGCGGGGCATGACGCATTGGCTTCCATCTGGGTGGAGACAAACTGCTTGATACCATCAAAATGCATGATAGCGGGAGATGGAACGTACGATGACTTTACCAACACCTTTCCTATTGATTTACACACCTGTTCGTCTGCCCCGTCCTGACAGTTGAACATTTCATCACACACCTTGTCGTGTGGCAGACACTGACCATTGCTACACGTGAACGCGTTAATACAAAGAGGGTGTTTACAGAAAGACTCATCACTTTCATCCTGGCAATCCCTTATGAAGTCACACACCAAGGTGTATGACACTGTGCTGACGGAATCGCTGCACACAAACAAAGGAATCTGAATGGAATTGGAGTCGGCTGAATCAAATGAGCAAGACAATTTGTCAAAAGAAACAGCAGCCGTTTGCTCTTGAGCACACAGTTTATAGTGATTGGAACCACACACAAGAAACGTGTGTGTCACCTGACCATCACAAACTTCAATGAACTTTCCAGAGAGCATTACAGCATGCGTGTTGTTCACGAGTATGGCTTTGGAATAACAGCAGTTCTCGCTGTCATTTTTCCTGAATTCACAGACTGCCCCAAATGCATAGCGTGAAGAGCCACAGGAAAAGGCTGTCAAATTGGATGTCATGAATCCAGTTGCCAGGCATTTTTCTTCGCCCACCTGTACTGACTGAGAACATTGGATAGAATGGTAATAGACAGTTTTGTCTGCAGTGATTGCAAATCTGTAAAGACCAGATAAAGATATATCATTGACCAGCAACCCAGCCCAGAGGTGGTCTAGCCTCTTTGGGTGTATCTTCACCATATCTTGAAGCGTACCATACCAGTCATGCACACATTTTGGAATACCCAGAGTTCCCCCCAATGAACGACAATACTCCCCTCCTTTTTCACTGCTACTTGTGTTAAACGGGAGCTTGACAAACCTGTAGCATCGGTGACACAGAGCCACCAGACCCTGACAGTCCGGACTGCTGAAGGGACAGTCTCCTGTCTCGTCCCGTCCATCCTCACACTCTGTCTTCATGTTACAGGCCACGTGACGACGAAAGGAAGGATAGAGATCCACAGAACAGTTCCACAAACCGCTGGACAGAGTTTGCAACGTGTTGTTGGGGAGAATGGTAAAATACAGCCAAAAGCATTTGGCATTAGTGTTGATACAGCCATCTCTTTTCATCGTGACTATCATCATATCACCTTTGATCACATGAGCAAAGTCAGATTTTATGTCTATTCTCTTCCAGACGTGATGTACACGAGGCTTAAAGCGGCCAGTGGAAGGATCATATGTCTGGCGTCGAGCGGACAACAAAAGGGATATCAAACGTGGCGCCAGTTCCTTGAGACTGACCATGAATATGGTTCCTGGGGGCACAATGACACGCATCATGAAAAATTCCGGGTCATCCTGACTTAAGTTTCTCCGCAGCGTGACGTACCCACAATTTCGTGACGTCATGCCAACAGCTAGACGTCCCGATCCTTCTATTTGTTATTGATTCTATTTAGTTTTCCACCACAACATCAACAACAGCAATAACAATCATCACCATCATAATCATGAAAATAATATGCTTGATAATAAAAATAACAATAAATGGCCATTAGTAAAGCAATGACTCCATGTGCATGATATGTTGAGATAAGGGGAGGTCTTTTATACGATAAAGATGATAGGCTTGTAGGATCCAACACTAACCACACACACACACACACACACACACACACACACACACACACACACACACACACACTAATATCACTTAAAGTGGAAGACGTTAAACTGAAGACTACTACTACTACACACACACACCCACACACGCACACACACACACACACACACACACACACACACACACACACACACACACACACACGTTTGTTTTTGCTGTCGTCAATGAGTTAGTAAATGCAGGTTTCTCTTTGACTGAGAAAGTCGGGATTTTAACATGTCCACTACTTTCTGTTCGTGTTCTTGCCTGCGTTGTTCTGTCACAATAGTCCACAGGCAAAGAACAGGGTTGAGGGCAGATTTGAATGGTAACACGAACACAACGATGGCCCCGTAGACAGTATCTAAATATGTAATACCATTTGAAATTGATATTGCAACCAGACCAAATGAAAACCAGCAAACAACATCTGTGACGGCCACTTTATCCATCAGGTGGACTGCAGAGTAAACTATTCTCTTTCCAGGCTCAAGTGCAATTCTGTATTTTGGAGTTAGTCTGTAGATGACTGCTTGCATGGCAAGAATCAAGAAGCACAAGACAAAGTTGACAACGGCAATGACTGTGACCCATCTAAACTTGTGCTTCGAGTAATAGCGATCAAATAAAGCCATGCGACACAGACCAGACTGGCCATGGAGACCCCAGTGCGACAGTCCAGGAAGAACCGGTATCAATGATACAACAGCTCCGACAAGCCAAGCTAGTGTGCAAGCTACAGCTGAAGAAATGTCACTGAATCCCCAAGGCCTTCTAGACGAGCAGAGGACAAGGACGTGATCCAAGGTGATGACTCCAATAATGAAAACTGAGACCTCACTGCACAGAAAGAAGAGAAAGCCATTCACCTTGCAAACCACGCTCTCTGTCCATGTCTGTTCAAACGCTATATAGTGGTCGTGAAACACCTCATTGGCTATCACAGTCACACTGACATGACTTCCCATACAAATATTCGCAAACTGTAGATGGGCACTGGTCTTCTTGAAACTAGTTCCAAACACTTTCTTGTCAGTGACAGAAGCAATGATGTAAACCACATTTCCCAAAATGGCAGATGTGCAAACTACACAAAAGAACATCTTGTCCAGACTGTTTGGTATCAGATTCCTGCATGAACTGAACACACCGCGAGTCGCGAAGCACTGTATTTTATATGACACTTTGGGAAGAATGGTCTCACAACAAATTCTGAAATTTGACGTTTTGACATGTTTTATACGTTTAGAATTTGCCAACAGATCAAAAGGAAAACTGGTAAGTGGGTTGCCTCCTAAATCCAAGTCAAATAATTTTGGCATATTTTTAAAACCTATGGATCGGATGATTTCAATAGCAGAAAAGGACAAATTGAAATATTTCACATTAGGGAGGTATATGGATAATTCCCTGTCAAGTAAAGAAAGACAAGTCCTTGACAAGTCCACATGTGTCAGCGAATGGTGAATTTCCTTTGATAATGTACTTGTTGTTTGGCTAAGGGGGTTGTTTCCTAAAAGCAGAATCTTTAAATTCGACAATGCAAGGACATTAACCATTTCGAATATTTCTAAATGGTTATGACTGAGATCAAGGTACTGTAAATTGATCAGCTTTGTGTCTGAAATATTTACCAAAGAACATTGTGACAAATCCAACCGTATGATGTACATGTGTTTCTTGAAGTCAGTCATCGACATTCTCGAACCTGCTGCGTCTACATAACGAAGCTGAGGGAAAAGTTGAGGAGGAAAATAATGACGGCACATCAGACAATGACCATGGCACAGACAACCCTCAGGACAGTTCATGTCACACATCAGCTCATCATCCTGCTGTGGGCACTGACCCCAGCCGTCACAGAGATGGACACTGTGCACACAGATTTTAGAAGCTCGACACTGGTACATGCCCGGACATGTTACTGTGTCACAATGCTGTTCATCTTCCCCATAGACACAGTCAGAAAACCCGTTGCACCGAGTGTAGACAGGGAGGCAGTACAGCCACTCCTCTGTGCACGAATAATGACTGTCCGGACAGGAGTCCCGACTTGTCATCACGTGCCGAGTGAAGTAACCACAGCCATCCAGGTTGATGTAATACCGTCGCTTCTTGTTTTCTCCTCTACCTGCGAGTAGGAATGACTTTACCCGGGCATGTGTTGTACAGTTTACCTCATCAGAATCATCCACACAGTCTGAATACTCATTACACCGTTGACTGTGCCAGATGCACTGACCGTTAGAGCACAGAAATCCATCGTGGCAAGGATGTTGACAGAACAACTCATCACTGTTGTCTGGACAGTCCTGCCTGAAGTTACACACCAAAGAGTAATGCGTAGTTGTGATACCATCATCACATATATACATGGCATAGCTCTCAGAGTAAACTGTTTGATTTGTCACCACTTCACCCACTATCACGTGGCATACCTGTGTGTGTCCAAAAGCTCCACAGTCACTGTCGGGATCACACAGCAAAAATGTGTGAGTTACGTGGCTATGTGGACAAGCAGATAAAAACTGCTGTGTCTTCTTCAGGACTGATTCATTTTGTTCTAAACAAGCCAACTCAATATGTGAGAGAAACGCTGTGAGTATTTGTGAATTTATTTCGCACAGTGCTGTTTTCATTGAAATGTCTTGTATTGGTTTCGGACGCCACAATTTCATTGAAAAAAGTGTCATTGTCTGCTTTATCCTCGAAGGACTATATGAAGCGTATACAGCAAAATGGTTCATGTTATAGATCAATGTGTTGTCAGACCACTTGCCAAACTTACTGTACTCAAAAGGAACACCATCCCAACCTGAGGTGTAACCGAAAAGCGCAACAAACAAGTCGTATTTTGCAAAAATATATAGAGAATCATTCTGTTCCTTTCTCGTTTTTAGTGATGCTGCCTTTCCACCTATCCTATTACAGTAATAAATCAAGGCAGCAAGAGATGACTCTGTCTCTAATACAATAAATTTGAAACATTTGTTACGTGAAGCAACAAGACCCTGACACCCAGGACTGCTGAAGGGACATTGCTCTGTTTCATCCCGTCCATCTTCACACTCTGGCTTCAGATTACAATGAAGATGGTCCTGAAATTTGGAATAATGTTCAACAGAGCAGTTGAACAAATCGCTGGACAGCTTTTCTGGTTGATCATACTCTGGTAAAATGGAAAAGTATATTTTTAGGCAAACAGGACATCGACAACGATATTGAAATTGAAAAGAAGGTGCATGAATAATGGCAGCTGGTGTGGAAACCATACCACCCACATACAACAGCATTGTGTTCGTTGTGTTTGGATGTCTACAAATCACATTGATAGCATCACAATCCCCTTCAGGACAGTAGTCGTCAGCTGTCCAGCTTGATAGCTGAACACTTACCACGAATACATGTTTATCCGGAACGTTAAAATCTGCAAAATGATCCACATGTTGCACTGTTCTTGGTATTATTACATAACCAGCAGATTCTGACGTGTATTTCATAATAAAACCACTAACTTCTATTGCCTGGATGTGTAACTTAACTTTAGGACTGTTGACATTGTATAAATGCAAATCATTCGCGGCAGATGTTTCTAAATAGACTTGTTTAGCGGTATGTTCATTGCAACACCATGTCCTGGAGGTATCCCATTTTATTTTCATCGTCCACGTTTCGCCCTCACACCAGTATGCCAGCCGCTGAACCTGAGCGCGAACCAACAAACCGTGTGGCACCTTGAGGTATACCATACAACAGAGGGTTAAATTATCATCCACCCCATATTTCACACTCGGGTATCTTGCAAATCGACGGCTGTGTTGTTTGCAATCGGACACGTTAATGTGGAGAATTGTAAACTTGGTGTAGTTTTGGTGTTTGAGGTATTGGAAGCCTGGACACATGTCGCTGATGTTGAATTGTCCAGCAGTGTTGCTGGTGCTGATGTCACTCGTGCCTTGTGTCGTCGTTTGTTCAACGTGTGGAGAAACAATATGGACAATGCTTTGAGGCAATCACATGGCACAATAAGAGATTTGTGGAAATTTATGGTGGGCTGATGGCAATTTTTTTAAATAACAATTTTTGAAAAAAACATAGTTTAGATTATATTGAGAACTACCTGAAGCATAAGTATTAAATAGAAAAAAATATATTTCATCAAATCAAAACAATCTGAGTACCATACGGAAAACTTGAAGGAGACGACTTATGAATTTCCTTTTTTCTGCATTACTAGTCGTGAAATGTCCCTTAGCGACCGGCCAACAACATGATAACAACACACACAACATGACAACAAGATACACAACATACACAACATGATAACAACATACACAACATGACAACAAGATACACAACATACACAACATGATAACAACATACACAACATGATAACAACATACACAACATGATAACAACATACACAACATGATACACAACATACACAACATGATAACAACATACACAACATGATAACAACATACACAACATGATAACAAGATACACAACATACACAACATGATAACAACATACACAACATGACAACAACATACACAACATGATAACAACATACACAACATGATAACAAGATACACAACATACACAACATGATAACAACATACACAACATGATAACAACATACACAACATGATAATAACATACACAACATGATAACAACACATACAACATGATAACAAGATACACAACATACACAACATGATAACAACATACACAACATGATAACAACATACACAACATACACAACATGATAACAACATACACAACATGATAAGTGCAGCAGTTCTTCTTTTTCGTGTTCCCATGCCCACCAAACGCTGACGTGGAGCACGGGATCTTTAATAAATGTGATCTTCCTTTTTTGAACCGACGAAAAAGTAGGCAGGGGAACAAGCAATCTGCAAACTGGACCGTGCCGACCAAGCGAAGGGGTGAGCGGTGTTCGCCACTACCTCCAGGCAGACGAATCCAGCAGACCCCCGCATGTTCGACGTGGAATAGATCTAAAGTAAGATCCAAGGAGGCGTTGGGCTTCTGATGGTGTTCACCAGTGATCAGGGTTCGAGGCCCCTTTTCGGCACAGTGTTGTGGCCTTGGAAATAGCATTTTATCCGATTTTTCTCACTCCACCCAGGTGCGAATGGTTACCTGACTGAGATGATTGGGCCTCGCCACATATGCCGAGCCCAAGACAGCGGGTATCAAATCACTGTCCAGGTGGCCGGGAAAAGGCAATGGAACTCTCAACCTTAACCCAAGATTCAAAACACTTGGTCATTACTAACGTCCACAGTCTCAGTTAGAATTGACAGTGACATGTGTCTCAGACATTTCTGACTGGTAGATGTTACTGACTGCTCACCTTAATTCATACTGAATAAGAATATTGTTCTTACTTGTGCTTTACTTCAAAAAACCCAAAGTTTTGTCAAATCAAATAAATGTGTTGACATGATGACAACGTATGTCTACATTAAGCTTTCTGATCCTTCGAATTTGACCTTTAGTGAGAGAATAACCACGTGACTTGCTGGTATGGAGGAGAGGGCAGAGATGAGAACAGTCAGTGTGCATGCGTGCGGGTGTCTGTCTTTGTCTGTATGTGTGTGTGTGTGTGTGTGTGTGTGTGTGTGTGTGTGTGTGTGTGTGTGTGTGTGTGTGTGTGTGTGTGTGTGTGAAATACCCAATCTTGTCCACGCGCAAACCCAAAATCAGTCAGACATCAGTCAGATGGAGAAGGGGCGAATCCCAACTCTCACTCACAGACACACAGACACAGACACAGACACACACACACACACACACACACACACACACACACACACACACACACACACACACACACACACACACACACACACACACTCTTTTCTCACATCAAATACATGCACACACGCACGCACTTTCCCACATGCACATACTTTCTACACAGTTTGAACAGTGTGTCCTGTGGTGTTTCACCACCTTCACACGTCCATATTACTTTCATCGTTCTTGAAAGGATGCAGAATTTCTTTCACATCAAATTCCCGGCGATACTACAGCTGCTTTTGCAGTGGATTTTTGTTTCTCAGATGGACAGCATCGAGATACACTGCAGGACAAACCGTGCAGTGGAGACCACAGCTGATTCGCCTACATTTTTACTCTGGTAAAACATACAACTTAACCAGGATAGTCGATGTCCTGACGATTTTTGTTTTGTTGTTGTGTATTTGGGTATGAGTATGCCGTTAAACCATGTTGCCTATAGCCCAGCTAATCAGGGCTGATATATGCTACTGACATGTGAACAAAAATATAATCAAATCACAAAATCCCCTTTGAGGGATATTGCTGTATGTAGACCCACACATGTGAACAAAAATATGATCAAATCACAACACCACAACCATCACCACCAGCTTTTTTGTATATTCTGATATTGCTGCAAGTAGACGCACTCTGTTACAGATGGACGTGCCCTAACCCGGAGCAAATCCACCTACAAGCCAGGGCAAGTCCACTCCCATAGTGTGATACAAGGAGCAGCGATATGCGATGCGTGATTTAAGCCCTCAACCCCTAAAACTGAACACATATACGACGATATTTTATTTGGTGAGAAAATACAAAGCTTGTGTCAGGGAAATACCAGCCGAATCCCCATCAGAAGTGCAGGTTGGGCCTTGAGGTTATCTTTCTCCCTCTTCTTTGGGCCTTCCAGGTTGCAGCTGCAATGTGTCAGCTCCCGATCGAAATGTTTTCATAAAGCAGGAAAAGGCATTGTTCAGTATCCGAGGCAGGTCTTTCAACCTCAGTGGGATAAGTCCACACCTTGAAGAATCTTGACCACTAAAAGGGTGGATTTACCCCAACATGGGCAGGGAGCTTTTTATTGGAATGCAGAATAAAATCATTAAACATATCATCAATCAGATCGAAAACGTTCTTTCAAAACAAAGGTAC
>NC_134898.1:9552518-9637518 GCF_041734735.1 Babylonia areolata | reverse complement strand
ATCGCTCACACGCAGGCTCACACACGCACACACGTGCGCGCACGCACACATACACCGATGCATGCGCTCTCACACACACACACGCACACACACGCACACACACAGTTGTTTCACTCTATCTTACAATAGAACACTATCTTACCCAAATGTTTTTCATTTTACATAATAACTGATGTGTGCGTGGTAATGAGGGAAGGGTGTGACAATTATTCACGTTTCTCTTTTTTTTTTCTTTTTCTTTTTTTTTTTTTTTTTGCTGTCTGATAAATCACTTTGACAAGGGTTGCTTGTACCTGGCTGACGGTGACCCGAGAAAAAATTTCCTGTTTTGGTTGAAGCAGACAATAAAGTCTTTTGAATTGAACTGAATTGAATTGAATCTTTCAACGCTTGGTAACAGGTCCAGGCAGTGTCAAGCTACCCCCCCCACCCCACCCCCCCACCCCCATCCCCCTCACCTCCTTCCCCTCATTTCATTAACTATGTCCTGATCCCACCCTGTACTTTGCTACAAACCTGTCGTTGCCGCCGTACAGTGAAATCCACAAGCCCCTCAACCTCTGCAGACAGCAGTTCTGAAGATGTGGCGCCAGTTGACGAATTGTCCATTTCTGTGGTGACAGAGTGGTGCTGTTCTTTACTCTGTGCCATGGTCATGGAGGATGTCCGTTTAAACCCCTCTCCTTCGGTGCTTCTGTAACGGTGCCGACTTCTTCTGAAGGTGCCATTGTTGTTTCTCTTGTTGCGTTGACGACTTCCCTTTTTACGAAGTCCATTAAAAATTGTTTTTTTTAACTGCACTTCTGCTCCCCTTCACTGGCTCGCTTCCCTTCATTGGCTCCCCATTCAAGCGCGAATACAATACAAACGCTCAGTCCTTTGTCACAGTTTCTTCACTGATTGTTGTCCTGTCTATCTTTCGGATCTACTTTTTGCCTGTTCACCATCCAGACAACTCCATTTTTCAAATGACAAGCGCAGACTGTCCATTCCAAAGATTTGTACAAAAACTTACGGTGAAAGTTCCTTTTCTTCTGTTGGACCTAAACAATGGAATTCACTGCCCGCACACCTTGTTACACCCCAACACCCACATTCAAAAGAACACTAAAAACATATCTTTTCAAACTGAACTTTCCTTAATGAAACTCTTCCATCTGCATATACTTGCTGTGATTTTGTTGCTGGATGTGCTCTTTGTGTTGATTTGTATGCATCTGTGATGATTTTGGTGTGTTCTTTGTGACACCTGGTTCCTTGGTGTTCATTTTTGACAACGATGAATGTGATGTGCTTTGTTTTGCTGTGATTTGAACCTGTGTGATTTGAGACTGTATATATATATATTAGCCAATGTTATGTCAAACTGTGTTGACTTTGTACATATTTTACGACACTTAGTCTTAAATGAGTACACTTTATTGTAAAGCGCGGTGAGCCCCATTTGAGATTGGGGTACTGCGCTATATAAACCTGCATTTTATCATCAGTATTTTTATTATTATTATTTCAAGTGTTCACCTTCGATTCTATTCTGCATCTATCCTGCTTCCCCCAACTTATTACACAACTCCCCTGTCCCCACCTTTTTTTGTTTTCAATAAAATTAAAACATGAAAATTGACGAGAGGTCTTACAAATTTCCTGATACAGCGAAGGTCTCAGATCGGTGGCGGGCACGGTGCACTGGAGTGTAGTTAAGTAGCGGTCCCCACCAACCGATACCCAGCTCAGGGACATGGCCCCCTGTCATGTGGGAATGCCGGCAGTGGGCAGGTCTAGCAGCTGGACGACCCCGCCCTCTGCGACTTTCCTACTGTTCTGTGGGCATCACAGCACCCCGTTGCTGCTGGTTCTAAAGGAAGCCAGTGTCCTCGGGTTTCAGTCCCATATACAGACCTGGAATTTTGATCCCTCAGCTAGACCTTGAGTGGTGGTCTGGGTGTTACTCTTTCGGATAAGATGATAAGCCGAGGTCCCGTGTGCAGCATACACTTAGCGCACGTAAACCCACGGCAACAAAAGCGTTATCACTGGCAAAACTCTGTAGCAAATTCCACTTTGAAAGTAAAACAAATACACTTGTCATGATCATCATCGACACTGTGTTGATTCAACCATGACGGCAGGTTTGGGGTGGGGTAGATTTTAACTTATACATCAGCGGGCAAGTTCACAACACTCGCTGAAAGTTGAAATTCCATTGACCGAAAAACGTACGCGGCCTTCGTACTGACTGAACAAAAAATGGCATCAATGCTTTGTCACTGCGTAAATTTACAGGCCCGAATTTCGTACCAGCTCCACGCAACCTTCGCTACAAATCGTGTCTCTCGCACGAGGGAGCGAAACGTTTGACTTTACCAAGTTGGGGGCAAATCATTTCTCGGCTAAAGCAGAGTTTGATGATACACGCCTTCACCAGATTCATTCCTAAACTGTTCCATTGAAGAGATCTCCATCAAAACCAAGCTCTGTAACCAGGTGGTCGTAAGCATCCTGATGCTGCTTGAGCTTCAAAATGTTGTTCATCCAAATTCCATGCTTCCCCTTTGTTTCACATCTCTTCTTTCACGGCAATAGGACTGCAATCAACATTTTCTCATTTTCGATACGGAGTGCTTACTTTGATTTAACAAACGCCGTGGTTTCAGTAAAAACTGGCGTGTACGTATCGTGTTTGTGGGTGAAATTTCACATCATTTTTCAGTCTATTGAATTACGCCATGGACAGGCTGATCAAAATTCATCAATTTTATCAAAATTTGGGTCACCCAAACTGCTATACTTTTTTTTATCTGATAACTGTATAATATTCCCTTGATTTTCTCTGTAATGCATGCGGTGCATATACGCATTGTAGCGATGTCATGTCAACGTGATTTATCAGACAGGCAATAAATGTAAGCAGGATCAATGATCCTGTGCATAGAAGTGATTTATGAGAAAGCTCGTGAACTTTTCAGATAGCGAAATGAAGCTAAAGCTACTGTGGCACGGAAGACACGTTAATGATTGAGACTGCTTTCGATATGTACGTTGACTGACTTCCACGCGCTGGTTAAAAAGGGGAAACAATGGCTCAAGTTTTCTTTAAAGATTAAATGTTGCTTGGACATGTGAGTCTGATCTGGCGGAGCGGGGCCCAGTGGAAAAGCACACAACTAAGAAGCGATCGACCACGGGTTCGAGGTTCATATACACCCGGGATTGTTACTCTCCCCTCCACCACAGCTTCAGTGGGGCTTAGGGTGCTGGTCATTTCCGTGAGGCGATTGACCAAGGTCCTGTGTACAGTATGAATATGCACTAAAAGGTACGTAAAAGAATCAACGGCAGCGAAAGGGTTGCTTGTACCTGGCAAATTTCTGCCGAAAAACCCACTTTGATCCGAAAGCAAATGCATTTGCAGTAAGAAAATAAAACATTAAAAAAAAGGGTGGCGCTGCACTGTGGCAGAACAGCCCAACTTTAGCTTGAAAACATCTATTGAGATAATGCGCAATACAATACAATAAAATATAGAACAATACAATGCAATATCATACAGTGCAACGCAATACAATACAATGCAATACAACACAATACAATACATTGTAATGCAAGATAATACGATCTTATACAGTGCAAGATGATACAATATAAGTGATGAAGCTTTCATTGTTGGGCCAGTTCTGATCAGCCAGGATTCTGAGCAAAAAGGGATAATAATCTACACAAGCAGAAAATTTTAATAATAATAATAATAATAGTAATAACTATCTATCTAATCATAGACCTTCCAGAAGCCATGAAAACTCTCTCTCTCTCTCTTTCGTTGTGTGTGTGTGTGTGTGTGTGTGTGTGTGTGTGTGTGTGTGTGTGTGTGTGTGTGTGCAATGATGTAATACGCGTAGTCTCTGAATCTGTTGCATACTATTGTGCGCTAAATCATTATTTTTCTTCTTTCTTTTGTGAGTTATTGCGCGCGCGCCTGTGTGTGTGTTTAATCTTTATTGTAAAACGCTTTGAGCTCTCTTTAAGGGAGGAAAACGCTCAACAAATGTCCATTAATAATGATGATGATGATGATGCTGATGATGATAATTGTACTGATATTCAACGCTTAATATCAGTGCAGGGATTTCACGAAGCGAAAAAGGGGGATCATTCCAAGTGTAAGTTAAAGAGACTGAAAAAGAGCGCGACCGAGTGTTTGAACCTGGATTACAGATACACAGTGGACCGAAAGCTGGTTTTAAGACAGTACTTAAACTATCATTTCATTCAAACTCATAAATTCTCTTTTTCTTTCTTTCTCCTTCTCCTTCTTCTTCCTTGTTTATATGAGGGGGAGGTTGGGGGGTGTGGTTGAGAGATCTCTGCCCAATTATGGAAGTTGCACTTTGATTAAACAGACATGCTTTTCTGCAGCTGAAAGGCAGCAGCAAGTGACGAAGTGATGACGTGATGAAGTCGATGACGTTGTCACAGCTGTGGCTTGTTATGCTGTGCGAAGTGATCGTTCTTTTGAAGAAACAGCTGCAGAGAGTACTGTACACAGTTCTCGGTGCACAGTTGATCATTCGCTGTGGTTTCTTACTGTGCTGGAAGACCTTTAAAGCGAAGTGATTCAAACAGGTTGCTTCTGACAAAATGTTTGATCTCCACTTGGGAGCTGGTTTGTTAATTTAGTTTTTGACCGTTTCATTAAAACTGCTACAACGATAACATCCATACTCACACCCACATCACACGCACATGCACATGCAGATGGAGAGAGAGAGAGAGAGCGTTTAGAACACAAACTGTTCATTTGTTTACATTTTATACAGTTTATCATTTAATATCAGTCGGTCTAGATTACTTAGAACTACTGCTGACAGAACACACAAAACAGAATGGTTTTGATAAAACAAAAAATTTTAAAAAACATATTTCACAAATTTTCCAATAATTAGTTATCTATAATAGTATACTATGCGTGTTCAAATATGTGATTTGTTTTGTTTATTGTAAGTCTTCATTTGAATAAGCCTGTACTCTCATTTGGTAAGTATGTGTTCTAACCCATGAGTAGTTAGGTTTATTATTTCTCATTTTGATACGCCTTCATTTTCAGTCTGAAACTTCTATCTTTACAAATGTGTGTTTAAATATGGAAACAATACCGCCGATAATTTTTGTCACTGCAATAACATGCATTTCCAAACAGTGCAGAATTTTTTGTTGGGTATTGGCAGGATGTCGAAATGGATTTTTGATAAACCCGTTTTGCTTTCGGTTTCATTTTTACCAGTGATACATTCATATCTTTTAATAGAATAAGATGAGAAGATGAGGAGCAAAAACAGACATTCATCAGAAAGCTGAGATCGTTCGACAATGTTTTTATGGTTTCCTTTCATATATTTGATACATTTTTTTTGGGGGGGGGTTATTTGAAACCCAATTTACCTTGCTTCCTAGGACTAAATCATGTAATATGCTGTACGATTTTTTATATAAATCGATGATTAATCATTTTCAGTAAATTTATTCAATAGCGAATGCATCTAACAACAGAATTCATATAGATTAGGTAGGTATTCTTCTTGGTTTCTTCATAAAAAAAAAAAAGTAATTCGGTGTTCTGATCTGAACTGTCCAAAACCTTTATTTTAGCCCAAATATGTTAATAGATTCACAATGCAATGCAGCTTCCTGTCCAGTCTGAAATATCTCGAACCATACTTAAACATGTTAAGAATCCAAAAACCTTTTGCAAAAAAATGGTGGGTACAAAACGTCCAAGAATTTCCCTGGGTAGTGCTTGCTAGTTGATGATCAAAGCTAAAATTGTTATCAGACACAAACACAAATATTCCAAAGGATATGTTTTCTGTTGGATATTATCAGCGCAAAACGTGTCCAACATCTAATTTTCTCCAAAGACCTGTGTCGTTTTCCCTTCAGCTCGACTAGATATCGGTGGTATTATTTGCTATCCCCTATTTCAGCCAAAACAGAAACCTTGTGTATACGGTAATAATGATAACAACAACAACAGCATCAGCAACAACAACAACAACAACAACAACAATAATAATGATAATAATAGTGATGATAACATTGGATCCCTCCATTGGTTGCGATTATTTACAGAACAATAATATGCACATACGATCCGTATCAACAGACGATACAATTTGTTTTAATTACTATTCACACATTGTCCAATCCATTCTTGAAATTTAAAGATACTAATTTCCAGTTTCACCCAATCACAGGACCGGTAGGGAGAACATCCGGGTACTGGTCGCAGGTCCCGGATACACCGTTAATGGCGTCAATGGCGATTACGCTGTTGACGGAACTGCCTCTAACTGCTCGGAACATGAGCTGGACGGGGGAGTCGGGGTCAGGGCCGGCAGTGATGGTCAGCTTCATGGGTGTCCAGTCCGCGGTGGGGCTAGCTGAGGTCCACGTCCACTGACCGCTCTCCCTGCCGTACTTATCCTGAGCGGAAAAAAGCAGTGTGTGACTGGCGGATAAAAAATAAACCCTTATGAATACCGTTGTTGCAACAACAACAACAAGGACAGTAGCAACAACTTCAAATTAACAATGAGTTCATCAATGTATTCAGCTGACAGATTATTTTTCCAGGTCTGTCGGTTGTGCGTCAAAGCTTGGGTCTCTGCAATGATAATATTTAAACAAATACCAATAACAGAAATGATTGTGGCCATTCAAATATTCCAGCTCATTTTTCATTGTTTTTCAGATTGGGTTTTGGGGTGAGGGGGTGGGGGGGGGGGGAGTTGAATGGTAAGAATCGACGAGCGCAACAGACGAGTGGTTAAAGCGTTGGACTTTCAATCTGAGGGTCCCGGGTTCCGCGAATCTCGGTAACGGCGCCTGGTGGGTAAAGGGTGGAGATTTTTACGATCTCCCAGGTCAACGTATGTGCAGACCTGCTAGTGCCTGAACCCCCTTCGTGTGTATACGCAAGCATAATATCAAATACGCACGTTAAAGATCCTGTAATCCATGTCAGCGTTCGATGGGTTATGGAAAGCAGAACATACCCAGCATGCACACTCCCGAAATCGGAGTATGGCTGTCTATAAGCCGGGGTAAAAACGGTCGTACACATAAAAGCCCATTTGTGTACATACGAATGAATGTGGGATTTGCAGCTCACGAACGAAGAAGAAAAAGAAGGGTAAGAATCAAAGCAATATTTCAAAGAACTGACCAGTTGCACGACCTCCAGCTCCCCAAGATGTTGCCCCTGCATCAGGTAGTAGAAGCTCAGACAGATGGATCCTCGTAGGTACAAAGGGGCAGACACCAGCTCCACCTTGTACCCTCCTCCCACTGAGCTTTCTATTTCCATGTACAGGTAGTAGTCGTTACCTGTACCCACCAACATCAACGGTGAAGAAACAACCAACAACAGCAACAGTAGCAACAACAACAATAGCAACAACAATAACATCAACAACAACCACAACAACATCAAAAACAACAACAGATCATAGGAAACGGAAACAATGGACACCAGACATTACATCACACATTCCTTCCTTCCTTCCTTCACTCATTCATTCTCTCATTCATTCACTCATTCATTCATTCATTCTCTCTCTCTCTCTCTCTCTCTCTCTCTCTCTCTCTCTCATCTTGAGACGTGCTTTTTAATATGTTTCTTTCCACCAAACAACACATATTGATATAATTAAACATATCAACAAAACCACAAAAATGAAATGGATTCCTGGATTGTAAAAAAATAATTTGGAAAATATATTTAACAGTATTTTCCACAAACAGTAAAACAGATTAGACATAGCATGAAGGAACTATTTTGTATGCCTGTCTCCTCACTCTCTCTCACCCTCTTCAGGAGTTGAATATCCTTCCTGTATTGTGGTGCGATTGTCCTACCTGTGTTGTTGAAGGATTATCCTACCAGTGTTGTTAAGAGATTATCCTACCTGTGTTGTTGAGGGATTTTCCTGTGTTGTTGAGGGATTATCCTACCTGTGTTGTGGAGGGATTATCCTGTGTTGTTGAGGGATTATCCTACCTGTGTTGTTGAGGCATTATCCTGTGTTGTTGAGGCATTATCATACCTGTGTTGTTGAGAGATTATCCTACCTGTATTGTTGAGGGATTATCCTGTGTTGTTGAGGGATTATCCTACCTGTGTTGTCGAGGGATTATCCTGTGTTGTTGAGGGATTATTCTACCTGTGTTGCTGAGGGATTATCCTGTGTTGCTGAGGCATTATCATACCTGTGTTGTTGAGAAATTACCCTACCTGTATTGTTGAGGGATTATCCTGTGTTGTTGAGGGATTATCCTACCTGTGTTGTAGAGGCATTATCCTACCTGTGTTGTTGAGGCATTATCCTACCTGTGTTGTTGACGGATTATCCTATGTTGTTGAGACATTATCCTACCTGTGTTTTTGAGGGATTATCCTGTGTTGTTGAGGGATAATCCAATATGTGTTGTTGAGGCATTATCCTACCTGTGTTGTTGAGACACATCCTGTATTGTAGAGGGATCAATCTACCTGTGTTTTTGATGCATTATCCTACCTGTGTTGTTTAGGGATTATCCTACCTGTGTTACTGAGGGATCATCCTAACTGTGTTGTTGAGGCATTATCCTGTGTTATTGAGGCATTATCCTGTGTTGTTGAGGCATTATCCTACCTGTGTTGTTGAGGCATTATCCTGTGTTTTTGAGGCGTTATCCTGTGCTGTTGAGCCATTACCCTGTGTTGTTGAGGCATTATCATACTTGTGTTGTTGAGGCATTATCCTATGTTGTTGAGGCATTATCCTGCATGTGTTGTTGAGGCATTATCCTGTGGTGTTGACGGATTATCCTGTGTTACTGAGGTATTATCCTGCGTGTGTTTTTGACAGATGATCCTACCTGTGTTGTTGAGCCATTATCATGTGTTGTTGAGCCATTATCCTGTGTTGTTGAGCCATTATCCTACCTGTCTTGTTGAGGGATTACCCTACCTTTCTTATTGAGGGATTATGCTGTGTTGCTGAGGGATTATCATATCTGTGTTGTTGAGCCGTCATCCTACATGTGTTGTTGAGCCAGTATCCTACCTGTCTTGTTGAGGGATTATCCTGTGTTGTTGGGGGATTATCCTACCTGTGTTAAGCCATTATCCTACCTGTCTTGTTGAGGAATTACCCTACCTTTGTTGTTGAGGGATTATCTTGTGTTGTTGAGCCATCATCCTACCTGTGTTGTTGAGACATCATCCTACCTGTGTTGTTGAGCCATCATCCTACCTGTGTTGTTGAGCCATTATCCTACCTGTGTTGTTGAGCCATCATCCTACCTCTGTTGTTGAACCATCATCCTACCTGTGTTGTTGAGCCATCATCCTACCTCTGTTGTTGAACCGTCATCCTACCTGTGTTGTTGAACCATCATCCTACCTGTGTTGTTGAGCCGTCATCCTACCTGAGTTGTTGAACCATCATCCTACCTGTGTTGTTGAACCATCATCCTACCTGTGTTGTTGAACCGTCATCCTACCTGAGTTGTTGAACCGTCATCCTACCTCTGTTGTTGAACCGTCATCCTACCTGTGTTGTTGAACCATCATCCTACCTGTGTTGTTGAGCCATCATCCTACCTCTGTTGTTGAACCATCATCCTACCTGCGTTGTTGAACCATCATCCTACCTGTGTTGTTGAGCCATCATCCTACCTGTGTTGTTGAGCCATCATCCTACCTGTGTTGTTGAACCATCATCCTACCTGTGTTGTTGAACCATCATCCTACCTGAGTTGTTGAGCCATCATCCTACCTGTGTTGTTGAGAGACGGGGGCTCCACAGGCCCGGGGTTAGTGGCACTGGAAGGTCCGCTGGCTCGAGACCAGGCAACGTTAGTGGGTCCATTCACCCTACTCCAGTGACACACACCATCGGAGGCCGGGTCTTCGAACGAACAGCCGAGCACTGAAAACACGGCCAGGCAGAGTAAGGGTGGGGGATGGAGGGGAGGTGGGTTAGAGAACTAATCACAGGCAGGCAAACACACACACACACTCAACCCCCCGCACCCCTCCCCCCACCGCCACCACCACTACCAGTACCACTACCACCCCACGCACGCAATGCAAAGTCAGGGAAATATTAATGGAAAAGCTTTAAATGATAACGTAATCAGTGTTCATAAACTGAATCTATCAATGAATCAAGTACGTAGAATAATTAACACAGATTCATGCATTATCGAACAGGATAAAGCTGAACGCTTTTGTGACTAAGTACAGCAAAGATGTGAAATGCATATGTGGGGAAACTTTTCTATAGCAAATACGAACTACTTGAATACGAGAGTTTAAAATCGTTTTCCTCAAAGATTTATTATTATTATTATTATTATTATTATTAAAAAAAAGCAACAAACAAATAAACAAACCAACAAAAAGCAAACAACTGAATAGAAAAAAAAGACACATAGCCATACAAACAATGAGTTCTCCTCAAAGACTGTGGACCCGTTTCAGTGAAATAACTGCTTATTCCGAACCGTTCAACAGGATTGCTGTCCATCCATATAATTATAAATGAAATTCATGTTTCAAAGATACCGGTGTATGGGAACCATTTCCTCTGGAATTCGAGATTAATCATTTGAAGATAATTCATGTATTTTTCAACCTTGTACTGTTCATTTAATTCTTTCTGAATCATTTGTATATTTGGTTTTCTTTTGTTTAGTCTGCACTTATATAGAAAAAAACAACTTCCCAAGTAGAATAATGAAGTCCAATACTTCATCGGTTGTAACGATTCTGTTTGTACAAAATACACTCAGATCAATATCAAACAATAATCTGTTAATATGTGTACATTTTTGTCTAAGAATATATTCTAGTTCTTCCCAAAAGGATCGAGCGTAACGACAACTATATAGGTAGTGTTCAATTGCATCTTTCTCATTGTCACAGAAATTGCACCTGTCGCTCTCTGCAATACCCATTTTTCTTAATATGCTGTTATTCACTAAGATTCTGTAACATATTTTTGTTTGAAACCATTTTAACTTTACTTCTTTTATTCTTTTGGGGTTTTTTTAAGTACCACTTTCCAGTCAGTCTGTATATCTGATTTCCGATCCCAGTTTACGAACGGTTTTATTTCAAATATTTCTATGCCCTCAAGTGAAAGTTTGTAATATGTTCTCGATCCTTTTCTCACACTGAGTAACAACTGTACTGCTTTTGTAAAAGAGTCACTGTTATTGTCAGATATCATTATGTTGTTGTTGTTTTTTCTTTCGTACTCTTTGACTGATTTAAGGCAATGTATGTATTCCAAAACATGTGCCTTGATCCTGAATTTGTCTAACAATTCTCCATAAGTTAAGAACTCCCCATTGCTATTCACTAGGGTTTTTTTTTACTAAAACAATATCATGGAACTTATCGGAAGGTTCACTTGAGTGAAATTTTGACAATGTCAAGATGTCATCAGCAGTTGCAGAAGGTTTGTTGCGCAGTCCAGTACGATATTTGTGATAGTGTTTGGTGTTAGGTTTTCCTATCGTTTGCTTATGTTCCTTTTTTCCAGCGTTCACACACACACACACACACACACACTATCCCATACACTCCTTGGAGACTACTACTACTACTGCTACTACTACTACAACAACCACACACACACACACACACACACACACACACACACAATTTCACGCACAACACAACTAACCCCACGAAGAGCATCCTTCCTCCACACCCACCCACCTACACACACACACACACACACACGCACACTATTAATCCTTCGGGATTTTATGACAATAAATGAAGTCAAGTCAAGTCAATTCATACACACACTATTAATCCTTCGGGATTTTATGACAATAAATGAAGTCAAGTCAAGTCAAGTCAAGTCAATTCACACACACTCACACCAACCCCCTCCCCCCCCCCCCACCCCCCAAAAAATCCAATATCAGAGCTGTGCAATGTGACCTTCATCATGTTCATGCCAATTGCCAGGTGTTGGCATCTGTCAATCAGTGTCAGTCTAAAAATAGCCTGTCTGGGTGTCAGGTCTATTGATTTTTTTTTTTTTTTTTTTTTTAATGTCGTCTGTATCCAAAATCAGTTCTGTCCAAATTTTCAGTTTAGAAGGATCAACCATGCTTCTGCTTGGAAGAAACGGCTTTGTTTAGTCGTGGAGGAAGGTGGAGGCCACATTAAGCATAAACTGAAATAAGTGAGTTTTCTTCTGATATTGGATTTTTTTACATGCTGTTTTGAATTTAACAATACTCGCATAATTTAAGTCCGAACGTTTAGATATTTTGCAGACTTACTGAAGACACCCTCAAGTTACTATGTGAAAATTTCCAATGAATTCGGTGTCTCTATCACCGAGAAAATACTTGTCAAAAAGCGGTTCACTTTTTGGGGGGCACCCGATATACATGTCTCTCTGGGACACATATTGAAACAAACACAAAAACAAAATAGCAACAACAACAGAAAACCTTACAGGCAGGAGCGCACTCTCCAGGGTCACTGCTGATGTCGTCTACAGCGATGTCCCCGAAGTGGGAGGACCCCCGGAGGGCCCTGAAGAACAGCTGGGCGTTGGAGGAAGCCCAGGAGGGGCTGGGGGGCACCGTCACCTCCGCCAGCTTCCAGCCGATGCCCTGGTTCTTGGACATGGCCCAGAGAATCTGAGGGGAGCTGGGGGTGGCGGTGTGTTGGGTCTGCTGCTGGGCAGATGTCGATAGATAGATAGATATCAGATAGACAGATAGATAGATAAATGAAAAGATGAAAATAATCTTTACAGTTCACACACACACACACACACACACACACACACACACACACACACACACACACACACACACTGACCAAATGAAACGTTTAGGCTACTTAAATGAAAAAAAGACAAATGAAATCAGATGAAATAAAGCAGAAATTAAACAAACGACCAAATAACACACACACACAAACACACGCGCGCACGCACTTTTTAACCCTACAATTCAGACAGGCATATCTTTTCTGCTTCGAAGATTTATGGCAACATTTACTATATCCATTATCATGGATGTTTCTGTTGTTGGCGGTGTTGGTGTTATCTGTTTAAAAAAAAAAAAAAAACAACGAAAGAACCCCGCTAGATATCCCATTTTTTCTGGAGAGTATCACTCAAGATATCCATAACTTGGTTGAAAAAATACATATTACAAAATAGATAATGAATAAGTAAATAATAAGAAATAACTTTGTAAAATGACAGCCATGGTGGACGAGCTAAAAATGGGGTGTGCGTTGGCTTGGTTGGGTGTGTACTTTTGTAGATGTGCATTTGTGTGGTTGTGTAGTTGTGTAGATGTGTAGTTGTGTGGTTGTGTAGTTGTGTGGTCGCGTTGCTAGATCAGTGGTTGCATGGTTGGGTGGCCGAGTAGTTGGCTGGGTAGTTGGGTCGATGGGTAGTAGGAGGCTGGGTGGTTGGTTTGGGTGGTTATATGTCCGCCAGCGTGCATCTGTATGTGTGTGTGTGCAAGTGTGTATGTGTATGTGCGTGTGAATAGAATAATAGAATATGATATTTGTCATAAAACCTTAGGGTTTATAAAACACAATGAAAAAAACCCACGATAAACAAGCGTGTGTGTGTGTGTGTGTGTGTGTGTGTGTGTGTGTGTGTGTGTGTAGCGTGCCTCTTTTTTTTTCTGTCTGTGTCTGTGTGCCTATGTCTGTGTCTGTGTCTGTGCGTCTGTGTCTGTCTGTCTGTCTCTGTGTGTCTCTGTCTGTCTGTGTGTCTGTGTCTGTCTGTCTGTCTCTGTGTCTATGTCTGTCTATCTGTCTGTGCGTCTGGGTCTGTGTGTCTGTGTCTGTGTCTGTCTGTCTGTCTCTGTGCGTGTCTGTGTCTGTCTATCTGTGTGTGCGTCTGGGTCTGTGTATTTGTGTCTGTCTGTGTATGTCTGTCCGTGTCTGTGTGTGTGTGTGTGTGTGTGTGTGGCGTGCCTGTGCATGCACGATGAAGTCTCACCTGAACCAACACCTCCAGCGTTTCCACATCGGTGCCGAACATGTTGTAGTAGAAGCGGAGACACAAGCCCTGCTTCTTGTCCACCTTGACTGGAGGGGAGCGGATCTCGGCCACCTCCCCCACCGACCCCTCGTTGGCCTCCATGTACATGAACTGCCCCTGGTCTGCAAGGCATTCAGCACAACACACAGGCCCTAACTTCTTCTGTGTCAGTGAACTGCCCCTGGCCTGCAGGTTATTTCAACATTAGGCGTTCACTTCTTCTACGTGAATGGCCTGCCCTTGGTCTGCGGTTTATTTCAACAACACAGCAGACGCGTTCACTTCTGTGTTAATGGATTGCCTTGGGCCTGCAGGTTATTTCAACAACAGGCGTTCACTTCTTCTGTGTGAATGGATTGCCTTGGGCCTGCAGGTTATTTCAACAACAGGCGTTCACTTCTTCTGTGCCAACGGATTGCCTTGGGCCTGCAGGTTATTTCAACAACAGGCGTTCACTTCTTCTGTGTGAATGGATTGCCGTGGGCCTGTTTCAACAACAGGCGTTCACTTTTTCTGTGTGAATGGGTTGCCCTTGGTCTGCGGGTTATTTCAACAACTCAACAGACAGGCGTTCACTTCTGTGTGAATGAACTGCCCTTGGCCTGCAGGCTATTTCAAAAACAGGCGTTAGCTCCCATGAGCAGGAAGTGTCGGAACAGTAGTCAACACAACAAAAAACGTGTGTTAACATCTTCCACGTGGATGGACTGTTGTTCCTTGCTCTGCAGATTGTTTGTACACAACATTCAAAAATTGCGTGCCTTCATTTCTATGTGAATTGAACTGTCATTGAATTGGAGTGTGTGTGTGTGTGTGTGTGTGTGTGTGTGTGTGTGTGTGTGTGTGTGTGTGTGTGTGTGTGTGTGTGAAAGAATCAGAATCAGACTCAGAATCAGAATCAGATTTATTTGTCATGAAAACCGTGAATGAAAGGTTTATAGACACAACGATACAGGGTAAAAAAAAGAAGAAAAACAAAACAAAATACGCAACTAAACTAGATGTAAGTGTTCTAATTAAAACATGACGTGTTCTTTGAAACATTCATATATGCACCTATCCACCCGCGTATCTAGGATACTCACGCACCTCGATTACCCATGCACCTGAGATACCTGTGAACCTAGGATACCACGCACCCAGAACACTCAGGCACCTAGGATACCCGTGCATCCAGGACACCCACCTGTCTTCAGGGTGTTGTCGACCTCCGGGCCTGTGTACTTGCTGGGGGTTGGGCCCTGGTGGACCTGCCACTGCAGGCTACGGGTCTGGTCAGGAATCCAGGCACACGGCGTGGGGAACTTATCGAAGTCGCACATCAGGTCTGGAATTGAAAAGCGTGAACCAGTACAAATACCTTGGGGATGTATTTCCCACCGTTCTGAACTTTTCTTTAATGCTCATATAAAGGGAATGGCTCCGAAAGCGTAAGAAGTGTGCATCAATTATTCTGACATTTCTTTGGAAACTTGACGATAATTCCCCTAAAATCTTATTTTTGGATATTTAATTCCGAGGTTCCTCCTATTCTAACATATGGTTCGAAAGTTAGGGACCTGACAGCAGATCATACAGTCTCTGAAAAAAATAAATGCAGGGGAGTGTAATAAAAGGCCATTTTTCTTTCTTTTGACCCTATAAATGATTGATGGGGGTTCATGTGCTTGAAACGGCACAACATCCACATATTTCATTACACCGTTTATTTCTTTATGGCTGCAGAAAGGGATTAGAGTGAAATATTCCATGAATTACATGAGTGTAGTAATAGCTTGTCACGTTGTCAAGTACTTCTGGTGCACTGAAAAATGCTCAAACGCCAGGAACCTGGTTACTGGATGAAGGATTTCTTTATCGGTGTGAGGTAACTGCTAACATATTTAGGCACCGTATTAGAATACATTTGTGTTATATATGTAGTAAAGCATTTAATCAGTCTAATAGACATGGTTTATGGCCCAGCCAACTACAAGGGCCATATTGTAAACGAAACAGTTTGGGGTTTTTTCCTCTTTTTCTTCCAAAACATTTTTTTTATGAAAGGGATCACATTGTATCAGCAAGACTGAGGTTAGTGTTTGGTTTCAATGCAGGAGGAATATATATATACATAATATATATATATATATATATATATATAGAGAGAGAGAGAGAGAGAGAGAGAGAGAGAGAGAGATCATATACGTCGTTATTTTCTTCTGTAAACTATATAAATGAAATATGGAGTATACCTGATTGCAACGCCACAGTACTCACATAATGAACTTACATTTCATTTCTTTGTATTAAACAGAAAAGATATAAGCGCGAGCATAAAAAGATCTGCATCATTCACAACAAAAACAGACATGCATAAGATTTGTGATCGTACACAGCAAGGCTCAGATTGAGAAACGTGAAATATAAAGTGTTCACAAAACCCTACAAATTTTTAAAAGTTACATAATGTTTTCGATGATACTAGATGACGTGTTGTACAGATTCCACGGAGAGTGTTTCCAAAACATTACAAATGTCAGACATGTTCTTGAAGGCAAACAGTGAAACACTGTCATAGGGACAGAAAGCCAAGAGAAGGGAGATACCAAAGCCGAACCATCAACTCCCAGCTGTTCTAACCAAGGGAATTGTTGTGATCGTCTAAATACATGACAGATCTTGTGGCACGGAAAGCACACGACAACAAAATCTTCCGGAAGGGACCTAATTCTGAGGTGTGTGGATAAACACGATGAAGAGAAACATTATTTACAGAGCAAAAGGAACCCCACAGGGATCATTCTAAGCACGTGTGCGAGTAAATGGAAAAGAACATCATTGTCGAAGACGAAGTGGAGCGTGTATCATTGCCGAGAGACGTATCATGCATACAAGAGAAACACCCCCAGCATCGAAATCCAAACTGCAGGACTGCACATTTGGAGACAAAATAGGTTTTGCAGTTCCAAATAACAGAATGTATTACTATACTCATCAGACATACACACAGGCCGAACCATTAAAAGTGCTTTCCTACATCAGCTGATAGAAAGCTGGAAGAGGCAGCCCCCACTCTCCGATGTCTCATTCAGAGTTACAGAGAAGCTCAAGTGAGCCCTTGGCCATGGTGTCTTTTTTGACTGAATGACAAAAGGCTCCTGATTCTGCAATGGACTTTCTAGAAAATGTTCCGACTGGAACGAAACATGTACATGAAAAGAAATACAGATTCCCTGCCTCTATTTCGCAAGACAGGTATGCTTTCACAAGTGGATGGTGGAAATGTCAAAGTGCTGCAATCCGCCATCGAACAGGAAGCGCATAACTTGTCAGTATACATATTTTGAATCAATTTGGCCACATCATGTCTCACAGTTTTGTTCTTGAACCTGAAACTGCAGTCTGCTACAATGGCCTTTAAAGTAACAGCTTGCTGCCACAAATCATCTCTCCCGATAACGTGATTCTTTGCGCCTGCGGGGACAATGTTGATTTACAGGGGATAGGATAATGGTCTGGGACAAAACATTCAACACATGGAATTGTCATTCAAGAGCTAGCAAGAAACTCTGAAAACGAGGCCCAGACACCCATGCTCAGTAATCAGTGCATATCCTTAATCTACACACCCAACCAACCTTCAGTATTAGCCCTCAGAACTCAAACCTTGTTTCGCAAACGTAGAGGTGGGGCCTGTACTCAAAATAGTTGACATTCAAGCCCCAATTCAACTTCCAGCAGATGACGCTGCTATGTACAAATTCATGCAGATTCTGACCAGGTACACTTATTATGAAAGCAATCCAACGCAGAATTGGCAGGTTGGGTGTCACTCACTGGAACGAATCTTGCCAATGGGCAGGGGCAGTCACCAGTTGAATGTATACAATCTGTTCATCTTGTCACAGACAGTATAACAGTGCAAGACGTTCTGCAGGTGTCACTGAACACAAGACAACCAGGTCAGGAGCATGCTTTTGTCGCGTTTGACCTTGCAGTTGCCAAAAAGCACTGATAACTATTTGACAAAATGAACAGCCCCAGAAGAATGCAGTATGTCTTTGTGTGTTTCACTTGTTCTTTCCTTGCTACTCTGGGGACAGGAACAGGCTTTAGAGAATCATCGTTCAGTCGGGTATCTGCGCTGGCGGCTCCTGTACTGAAGCCTCTGTGGCCGGGAAATACAACTGTGCCATCAGAGCCCACATCAGTGTTGGGAACTCTGGAGAGACTTCTGGGATAGTTTCTCAAAGATTTACCAGGTGCAAAGGTACTCCCCGAAGACGCAATGGGCATCTTTAAGTCCCGTAAAATGAAGGAAGAAAATTATAGATAAAATAGTATACTATTGATGTGCGAAGTTCAGGAAATAGGTCTTGGTGGCAAGAAAGGAAAGACAGGTAAAAATTCCCTCTGCTAATGTATGTGGGTGTGTGGAAACATGAATCATTGATAATGATAGTTTCTTTACCAAATAAAACGTTGTTGTAAAATGCGGCGACGCGATACTTGAAATTGTAGAATTTGGGTCAGAAATAGAAAGTCTGTAGCGCCCGGGTACTTTCAAACAGGTCATTCTTGATAGCAGAGGGTTAAGTGATATGATACAAAGCTTTAAAATCCTATTTTTAGTCAAACAGAACACTTCACGAATAACAACTTACCATTTTTGTTGATGACACACTTTCGCGACAATATAAAAACAGTATATTTTTAATTCATACCGTAATTCATTTTTGGCAGACATGTATATTCGGATGGCAAACTGATCAAACGTTCGGGAAAACATAATGAAAAATCCCCCCCACCTGCAGAGCTGGCTCTGGGGGGGGGGGGGGGGTGATATTGGTCACCTGAAGGTCTAATATGTATTCAGATATTTACCAGCTGTGTCAATAACTGTTACAGTTCACCAGAATGGAAGAAAGTCCTATTCAAAGCCAATATATAATGTATGATATAATGGTAAAATATACCTGGGCGCCCAATATATATCATACATATGATATGGTTTTAGTGATACATTGGAGAATCAAAGGCGTTCAAAATGTTGAAACATTTGCATGTCTTTTAGCAAAAATTATTCATTGTTATATGCAAGACTTAAATTGTGTGCCTGTGTCAAGGGAAAGATTTTAAGTTGTATTCTTCAACTGGCAACTACTTGAGACCCCGAATTACTTACTAATTAAAATCATATTTTGAGAAAACAGTACAACAGAATCAGACTGAGCTTATCCAAACTGAAGCCTCACAAATTGAGATACTCAAAGAAACAAGAACATATCAGACGTCCGTTTTGCCAAAAAAAAAAAAAAAGAGGATGAATCCGAGTTACACTTTACCTAGGTTTGTGCCCGGTGTGAAACGCTACGAGAATTGTTCAACCCCCAAAATAGTACGCTTCTCCGATGTCAGGTACCCCTTTACAATTCACACTTGGGCAGAGTGAGGAAAATCGGATTTAAAGTGCCTCTCCAAACACCATGCTGAAACGGGGCCTCGAAACCCGATCACTGGTGAACAGTGGATCACAAGTCCAGAGCCTAACCCATTCTGCCAGTGTGTCTGGCGCTGTCATCAAAGTGATGATGTGATGTGTGACTCACAGTCAGGGGTGATGAAGAAGATGTCTCTGTCGGCACAGTATCTGTCAGCCAGCGGATCCCCAAAGGTGACCCTCAGGTCCTCCCCCGTCACCGCCACCATCCGGCTGTCATCCTTCCGCTCTATCACAGACTTCACTTGATCCTGTAGGAGCAGGACAACAGAGACACAGAGTCCAGGCGTAGTCCATGGTCGTCAGGGTGAGTCAGTCTTCAGTGTGATATGTGCTGTGCTTTCATACAACTCTTATTCTGTGATTTTTGCCTATTTTCGTGGTTTATTTCATCTGATTCAATTCACAATCCATAAAACATATTCATATATAATGCGAATTTGTTTATCGCACTTGTGTAGTTCATTCTTAGCTAACCAGTGTATCAAATAAACTTTAAACTGTCATAAGGTGACAGACTGTTCATTTTACTTTTAGAAAGAAAGGGTTATGTATACTTTCTTGCTTTAGTATGCATTCTAGAAATTTGTTTCAGCTATGACCACACTTTAGGTAGGTTTCTCCTGTAGGGAAAAAAATACAAAAGAAAAAATAATGTTTCTAAGGAGAGATGAAGATTGTGAAGGTGATGATGGCGGTGATGATGATGAGGATGACGAACGAACGCTACAATATAAAGGTGTGTGTGTGTGCGCGGGCACGCGCGTGCGCGCATCTGTCTGTCTGTCTGTCTGTGTGCCTGTGTGTGTAATATGTATCCTCCATCTTCTTTTCCTTCTTGACCAATAAACAAAGTTTTACGTTGAGCACAAAGAAAAAGAAGAAAAAAAGTGTCCGTGCAACTCAGTCTGAAAACGTATTCTGACATGTTCAGTTTAAAACCAAGACCTTAAATGCACAAAGTAATCAACGTCGTCGAAGAACACGAATACAGTCAATTAGCGACTTCCGTGCACAACCGAAACAGAAAGGCTACTCACCTCCAGTTTATACCGAAAGGACTCAAGTAAGGAGTCCTGTAGGTTCCCGTCCATATGCGCGGCGTAGCAGCTGTCGCCATGTATCGTGAGAAGAAGGTGCTGTATGCAGAGACAGAGACAGAGAGAGAGAGCGAGAGAGTTAGTGAGAGTGAGAGAGAGTAAATCTTTAAATCTTTGTGCTTTATGATTTTTGCGTTGGTTTAGCGACTTCTTTTTTATGAAGTCCATGAAGTAATTTTTCTGTGATTGTACTGAAATATTCATTTCAAATTCCGCCCTCCATCTACCCAGTTTCCCCCAGCTCACCATTCACCCCCTCCCTCCTCCTCTCCTCAACGATGATAACACTCAGATGTAAAAATCGATACTCGAACAAAATGTCTACAATCACCAGTACGTCCCATTTAACAAAATTCATCAACATGATTCAAGAAAGAAAAAAAAACGTGTAGGGTTTTATCTCTGTCTGTCTGTCTGTCTGTCTGTCTCTCTCTCTCTCTCTCTCTCTCTCCTTTATCGCACATACACACATATGCGCGCACACTTGCACACACACACACACACATACACACATACACACCCAAACACCCACACACACACGCACTCGCGCGTGCGCACCCCCCCCCCCCCCCCGCCCCCCTCTCTCTCTCTCTCTTTCTCTCTTTTCCTTCCAACTATAAATGACTCAGATATAGAAGCGACCGTTGGCAGTACAAATGAGGGTATTTATACTTATTGGATCCGTTGTTGTTGTTTCTCCTTGTCCCTGTTTGCTGTTAGTCTTAGTCTGTCCTATTTTCTTTACATTTACTTTGTTTTGTTTGCTTGTTTGCATTTCTTTCATTTTTGTCTAATTTGTGCGCGTGCATGAATATATTAATTTCATTTCATTCCATCATGGTGGCGACAATAGCTGTAGTATAAGTGAAACTGGGGATGGAGTAGTAATTTTAGTATCAAGCACAACTGTCTACTGGATTTGATGATAACAACAATGTGGCTTTAGTCATCCGGTTGTCGATACTGATGACATATTTCTCCCCCACCCCCACCCCCCACACCCCCTCTCTCTCTTATCCATATGTCAATCGGTGTGTGTGTGTGTGTGTGTGTGTGTGTGTGTGTGTGTGAGTGTGAGAGAGAGAGAGAGAGTAACACATGTAACTGATGTAGATTAGCAAGGACAGGATTTGAATAATGGGCCATGCCTAAGATCTTAATCCTTGAATAAAAAACGTCTTGAATTCAGAGTTCTGGGTTCTGGGTTCCTTCCTTTTTCTTCCCTTCTGTCTTCAAACCTTCCTTATTTCTTTCCTCCCCTTTCATTCATTTCTCCCTTATTTGTTTGCATGTTGATTTGTTATTTCTTCAACTGGGATGAACATGTGGCATTGTTTTACCCTTTCACCGCCAAACTCGCATCTATGCACAAGCCAGGTAGAGGACACATGTCACAGAAAGGTTACCAGATCACGGGTCTGTTATCCATTAACCTACTGCTCTTAACCTTCGGTGGAAGGACAGGCCATATTTTCTACACATCGCAAAGGTAATCCCCAGCTATTCTTAGACGCCATATTTTCTGTGTTCATAGCACAAATGGATTTTGCACTCCTAATTGACTAGTTAAAAGCTGCAGTTTCACGGGGAAAGCAGCTGGTCAAAGGTGCACACGATACTCACATATTCCCCGTGATACAGAAAGTGATAATTCGTGCTTGGTTCGTGCAAGTTGAAATCTGGTACTGTAACCACCTCCTGGACCCCCTGAAACAGGTGTAAACAAGACCAGAATGTGATGGGCACGTACTGACAATGGTATTGTTAGAAATACGGGACAATTATATAGATGGCACAGAAACAAAACAAAGAAAACTACCGAACAACACCTACCCACACCCACACCCACACCCACACACCCACACACAAATGTGTGTGTGTGTGTGTGTGTGTGTGTGTAAAAAATCCAACATTTGATTCAGGACGCTGCACTGCACGCCTGAAGGACTCACATGATGTGCTGTAACACTACAAACTGATTTCTGACACGTCTTCCCTTTCTTTATGGGAAACGAAGAGATCAGACCCTGGATTTATCATTCACAGTCCCGAGAGACACAGGCACCTATTGTGGTGTAGATTCAAATTCTATTTGAAGAACGGAACTCTTTGGATAAGTGACAGACACATACTCTTTTGGTGGTTTGGTTTTGTTTTGTTGGTGTGTTGTTGTTGTTGTTTTTGTGTGTGTGTTGTTGTTGTTGTTGTTGTGAGGATTATGTTATCATTCACGATTACGGTTTTTGTTTTGTTGTTTTTGTTTCTTATTCATATCATCGACTAATATTTGTCAACTTAATCAATCCTTCTTTTTTTTTATATTTGAATTCGTTCTTAAACTTCATTTCAAAACAGATGGATGCAGAACAAAGTCAAAGAAAACGTGTGTATCAGTTTCTAATAGCCAGCTTTCTCTTTTCTTTTTTTAAGACTTCAACACAGATGAAAGTTGGGGTATTATTATGCTGCTTGTTCATGCCATGTATGTGAAGTCAGGACCGATGTGCTCCTTGGTTACCTCAACATTCCTGTGTGTCTGTGAGTTATGACAGTTGACATGGAAAAGAGGAATCAGGCCACAGAGATGAAATGCTTTCGAAAACTCCCCCTCGGCATACAGAGATCACATCACCAACGAGGAAGTGAGAAACAGACAACCCTTCAGATCCTACGGTGAAGACACAAACTGACGTGGTATGGGTACGTCCTGAGATCAGCTGGGCTTTCCAGGACGTTTCTGCGAGGCACTGTGCAAGGAAGAAGGAGAGGCTTATTCCATTCATAGTGTTAGAAAGGGTCACAAATGGAAAACAAATTGGCCTCTTCGAAAGTCGGCTTCTAAGCCAGTTCAGTCCTCCTAACTTTGACGTCATTGTACACACAGTGGAGAAAAATATACAGCATCTGTAAAGTCTGTTTTCTGTCAAGTTTACCATGTGTAAAGTCTGTCACAGAGTTTTAGAATCAGTGTTGACACATATTCATATTTTGAGAGTCATCATTTAACATAAGCGTAAATAAAAAGGAAAACCCATAAAAAGAAAATGGTTAGTAGTAGATCAGGTTGCTCTCTCTCTCTCTCTCTCTCTCTCTCTCTGTTTCCAATCCCGCCCCCTTCCCCTTTTTACTTCCTTCCCCTTTCGAGGGCTGAAAAAAGCAATATCTTTCTTATTCTGTTACCCTTAGAAAACAAACTTTGTTCAATTCAGTTAATTGCTTTCACTCCATACTCACAGCAACAACAAAAAAGATCACAAACAGACTGCCCGGTGTCGCCATTATCCTTAGAAAACGTAATGGGGAAAAAAATCAGATGATCCCAGAAAACTCCAGATTATTTGTGCACCACCACCAACACGTGGACGACACTGCCAGCTGCTTCTTCACTCTTTTGTGTCTCTGGCTGTCGGACTGTGGTCTGTACAGGTCAGTGCAAACTGACAAAACGCCGGGCAGTTCATCCACAAGAGATAACTATCTTGCCTGGCTTTTAAACGGCAATCTACCCGCCGTAGACTGAGATGACCGTCTTGGTACAAACAGATCTATATTTAGACCATAGATAAGCAGCTTTAACGTGCGCTGAAATTTCGATGTCACTTCTCTTCGCCAAGGGATGCTTAGTATATGTGTTTACAGACTGATTATTAATGGGCTGTTCTGGTCTTGCCGCGCCTTGAGTTGCTAAGTAATCCTGTAGTGTTGAAGGTAAAGGTTGGCGGTGATTTTGGTCTTTCCTTTCTGTGTGTCCACCAAGGGACAGCACAGACACAAGACGCACAGGGATGGACTGGATCGGCAAGGTAAACAGTCCCTGCTGCAGCAGTTGTTTCCAGCTAAACTGGTCCCTGAAAAACGATTTCACACCGGCGTATCCTTAATCCCCTAACTGACCACTCCTCTCACTTTATCAGTCTGGTGGAGACTTTCTCCCCGCCCACCCTGCATTAGTTTGTAGGGAGTGGAGGGTGGATGGACTTTACATTCTTAAAGGGTATGATGAATATGACAAGCAAAATTGCAAAAAGCCCTTACCATGGACGTATCAACAAAGATGTTTCAGATCCTTTTCAGACGAAAATGAAAGAAATATTTGCAACAAACAACTATTGAAAGATCGTTTCTTAATGTCGTGCATATGTTGCAGATGAGTCAGTTCACACCCTTCCAAAGTAACTGGTGTCTGTGGGTTATGCGTTGCCAAGTATGAAGAAGATCGTCATGCCATATCAATATTTGGCAAGTACTCGTTTGTTTGATTTTTTTTATCGGTTAAATGACTATTCCAAGCAAAAATATTTCTAAGTGCTTTTGACTGCCCTGGCCTTTTTTAAATTGATGTACCTCAGAGAGAGAGAGAGAGAGAGAGAGTCTGACTGACTGACTGACTGACTGACTGATTGAGCTGTTGATTGGTTGGTTGGTTTTGGTAGGTTTTTGCTTTTTTGTGCTTTTTGACTCACTTGTGTAAACAAAGTGAGTCTATGTTTTAACCCGGTGCTCGGTTGTCTGTGTGTGTGTGTGTGTGTGTGTGTGTGTGTGTGTGTCTCTCTCTCTCTCTCTCTCTCTCTCTCTGTGTCCGTAGTAAACTTTAACACTGCCATTTTCTCTGCAAATACTTTGTCAGTTGACACCAAATTAGGCATAAAAATATTAAAAATTCAGTTTCTTTCCAGTCATCTTGTTCAAAACAATATTGTACATCTGGGATGGGCACCAAAAAAAAATTAAAAAAGAAGCCAAATTATATGCAAACTGTATTTACTGTTATATTTATATTTTTTGTATTCTCTGAACTTGGCACTTTGATCTGATATTCTGACACAACAACAAGAGCAGTCATTATTATCATTTTTTTGTTCAAACAGGAACTTCTTTTGCTAAGCATGGAAGTTTTATTTATTTTGCAAACGTTTTGGTGCAGATAGTAAAAAAGGGAAATTACTCTGTAATTAATGCTAGGGGACTTAATTTGCTTTAAACTGATCTTTCTCATCTTAAACATTACATTTTGAAATTATACTCAATACATAAAAAGCTTGTGTGTTTTACTCTCAGTGTACAGGGCTTTCACTATGTTCATTCGCCCAAGTGGTCTTTTTCGGAAAATACTAAAATCAATACGACGAGTGGACTTTACAGATCTATTGGCTGTGCCCTGAAGGTCATGGGCAAAAATCAACTGCGTACACATATTTATACACATTCAAAGCGCGTGCTCATATTCTTCGCGAACGCGAACGACGCCATTTTGTTTCAAGTTGTTGACCTGCCCGTTCAATCCTATATTCAATGGACAATACACGATAACATGTGATGGAAAGTTGGAGGAGAGCGTTAAATATTTATTCAGAGAAAGATCTGTGAACGCCTCATCACTTACTGGATTATGCCCCAAACTGCCATAAAAATATCCACAGAATCCGTCGGAATTCACAGTTAAAAATTGTAAACCATGCGAGTTAATACCCTTGAACTGATCACGATGAAACGAAAAAAAATTCCAGTCTTGACTTTCACTTTCACTTTCGCTGCGTTGACGGCCACAATCATCAATTTGATTTTTACGCCGTTTTTGTTGGGTTGTGATGAAAGAAAAACAAGCTACAGAAAGCGACAGACCTATTAGTGAGGATGAAAACCTAGTCCTACTCTAAGTGGGTTCTCCGGCAGGCTACTATCACTTCACTTTTCGCCTTTCCGAGCTAGCCGGTCCCTTGCTGATCTAAGACAGCAGGGCCCCAAAAATAAATTAAAAAACCCAAAAATATTAGGGTAAGAGAGGGGGTGGGGAGGAGGAGGGGGGGTAGGGGACCTGTTACCTAATTAACTACTGATTGGGGGGCACCCTAGACTTAAAGGTGTCCAAGGTGTCTGCTGCTATAGCTGTTTCAGGCAGGTTGTTCCAGTCACGTATCGTTCTGGGGAAGAAGGAATATTGCCTGTGTTGGGTTTTACACTGGATCTGGTTGAGCTGGCGAGAATGTTTCCTTCTTTGTCTGAGTGGGGCTGGCACGATGCAGCTTTTGTCGACGATCGCCTCTTCGTCCATTATTTTCCGTAGCATGGCAAGCCTAGCTACCTTCCGTCTGTGCTGCAGAGTCGGCCATTGCAGTCTGTCGATCATCGCGGTGACACTAGATGTGTTGTGGTACCGGTTGACCACAAACCGTGCTGCTCGTCTCTGCTTCGATCTTCTTGATGTTGTCTTGGGTATGCGGGTCCCATACGGTGCACGCGTACTCCAAGATTGGTCTGACGAAAGTCTTATATGCTGTTTCTTTGAGGCGCACTGCTGGGATCTTCAGGTTTCTTCTGAGGAGGCCAAGGGTCTTATTGGCTTTTGCACAAATGGTGTTGATGTGCAGGTCCCAGCTGAGATCACTTGTGATGGTATACGCCTAGGTATTTTGAGGTAGAAACAGTTTCTAGGATATGGTTGTGGAGGGTATAGTCGGATTTTGCAGGACAGGATGATTTTGTAACTGGGAGAATAGTACATTTTCCAGGATGGAAAGCCATGTCCCAGCTGTGCTCCCATGCTTCTAGCTTCTTGAGGTCTTCCTGAAGTAAGTTTTGGTCAGTTTTGGAGGCCTTTAAACGGTAGACAGCTGTGTCATCAGCAAACATACGTGTCAGTGAGGAGAGTTCTTCTGGCAAATCATTGATGTACGCCAAAAATAGCGCTGGCCCTAAAACAGAGCCTTGTGGGACCCCAGACTTCACGCTGACCCGGCTGGAAGCTGCGCCCTCCACTACCACCGATTGTTGCCGGTCTTTCAAGAAAGCTCCTATCCATTTGTTGATCTTTCCTTGGACGCCGTAATGTTTCAGTTTATGGATGAGGAGGCTGTGGTTTAGTTTATCGAAGGCCTTCGCAAAGTCCATTATGATGACGTCCGCCTGATTTCCTTTCTGTACAGTACCAAACAGTTCTTCTGTAAAATTGAGTAGTTGTGTCTCGCAGGACCATAACTTGCGAAAGCCATGTTGTTCTTGACATAAGATTTCATTGGATTCTAGGTGAGACATGAGAGCACTGACGATGACATTTTCCAGAATTTTACAGGGCATGGAGGTCAGAGAGACTGGGCGGTAATTAGCTGGGTTGTAGTGTTCTCCTTTCTTATATATTGGTGCAACGTTTGCATATCTCCAGTCAGAAGGGACATAACCAGTGTCAAGAGAGGACTGATAGATCATTGTAAGGACTGGAGATATTTCAGGGGCAAGGTTTTTCAGAATGAGAGGACTGATTTTGTCAGGGCCGCAAGCTTTATGGGGGTTAAAAAAAAATTTCTCAAAATGAAGTCCATTCACTTCTTACAACATTTAGAAGTACTTGTACTTGGCTCTACATGTTATTAGTTTAACAAAATACTAAATTTTCATATCAACTTTAAAACTATAAAACTAGAATGAACATAAAAGAGAAATTGAATCGACCGTGTCGTACTACATTCCCGGCAGATGTAACTAAACTTGTACATCTATCTAGATCTAGAGAAAACGGCTAAATGTTGCAGTGTGATTACGGCGATAGCCACGTCTCCTTTACCGCGGACTTAAACAGAATTTTTTATTGCCCTTTAAGATCTTTTTAGTGCCCAAGATACACCAGAATAATATGATTTAAACAGCGTTCTCATTGCGAATACCGCAATTGATTTATCGCCCTTTAAAAAAGTATGTTCAAATATTAAATTTTAGAACGTCAGTTAAGGAGCCACGATAGTGTAATGGGTAAGACAGTTTCTTCTCACCCGAACACGCGGGGTTCGAATCTGGTTAGGATTTTTTTTTTTAACCCGAAGCTTTATAATAACAAATACAGAACACATTTTAACGATTAGATTTTTTTTTTAAGTGCATCACAAGTGAGTCTTGAAGGCCTTGCCTCTCTTGTTTGTTTTGTTTTTGTTTTGTTTTGTTTTTGTTTTTTGTTTTGTTTTTTGTTGTTGTTTGTTTTTGGTTATTGTTTTGTTTTGTTTTTGGAGGGGTTTGGGGGCGGGAAAGAGGGGGGCGGGGAAGGACGGGAGCCGGGGAAGGGGGGGGGGGGCAGCCATACTTGCTATGTTCACATTTCCTTTCAGTGCTGTGGGTCTTTAACGTGATTTGTTTTCTGCATGGATAACTCCTGACGATTTGTTCAAGTATCTATCAGAGCAGTGATAGCACTGAAGGGAATCAGGCTGTGGATATGTATCTTATCTCTACAGAACAAATTGGGACACCGTGCCTGATCTACCACGACTGGTCTCTTTGTGCGCGTGTGGGGTACTTGGGGTCTCGGCCCTGCGATAACACGACTGGCACATCTGCACTTTTTGTGTGTTCCGTTAGCTTTCTGACTGATTTTGTGATCGTTCTAAAGCGGATGTGATTCATAGGAATGTGTGTGTGTGTGTGTGTGTGTGTGTGTGTGTGTGTGTGTGCGTGCGTGCGTGCGCACGCGCGTGTGTGTGTGTGTGTGTTAAGAATTTGCCAGAGGCAACTTTCTTTGTTGCCGTGGATTCTTTTGGATGCGTCAACTGCATGTTGCACACGATATCCTCGGTTTGTCGTTTCCCCCCAGTGACTGGCGTCAGGATCACCACTCACGTCTAGTGGAGCGGGGCAATTCTGTAGAGTCTATGATTCGATCCCCTTCCCCCAGATTCTCTCTTTCCTTGGCGGACGCGCTACCACCAGGTTAACACTCCACTGGATTCCACGCTTGAACCCTGAAAAGTGTTTCTGATTGGTAATGATAGCGATTGTGATAAATCGCGGGGGGGGGGGGGGGGGGGGGGGGGGATGAGGGGGGGGAAGGGGGATTCCTTCCTACTTCTATCAATCTATCAACTGCTTCAAATGAAAAGGTGGTGACTGCTGGACCTAGTAAAACATAGTGAAAAAAATAGTGGTAAGTGACTAAAGATCGATCCTAGGTACCTGTTGGTGATGAGGAGGTAACGTATTGCATAGACTCTTTTTCAAGTACAGAGAAGTGTTGGCAGGCAACAGTAGTCTGTTGGAGGTGAGTTCAGTTCACTGACTGAATGATGACAGTTCAGCTCTGATTGCAGAACCACAGAATTTTTGGATCCATGGTGGGTGAACATGACCAGCAGTAGGAGGGAAGTTGGAGTGGGGGGTGGGTTGGGAATAAAGGGGTAGGGTGCGGTTGGATGAGGAAAATAGAGGGTGTGAGGGGGATCAGGGGGGATGGAGGGAGTGGAAAGAAAGGGAAGGAGGGGCGGGGTAGATTGAAGTGTCACTCTCTGACGTGAAGTCCCTGAGGTTGCATGGTGCCAAGGCGTGAGAAGACCTGGCTTTCTATGAATTTGTCGTTACAGGCAGTACAGGCCATTGCATCAAAGAGCTGCTACACTCATATGTGAAACCTGCTGCTGCTAAAGATCACAATGAGGAGGTGTCCACACACTAACCCATCTACTGACGACAGTGATCGCTTTACTCACGGAGCCAGACTGAGTGATCCCCTCCAGAGTAGAGACTGCCACCACGTCCCTCCACAGACAGTCCCCAATGAATTTGTCAAAAATCTCAGACCATTTTTATTTATACGTGCTTATTTATATGGTGTGCATGCATTGTGGAAGATGGGTCAGAGACTGAAGAGGGAGCACACGAGTGCTGACCAGGTGGGTAAAAAAAGATAAAATGTTCCTTAACCTTTTATGGCCATCAGGGAAGTGAATGTATATCGACTGTATCGAGGGTTCGACACAGGAAGGCAGAGCCCAATCCTCTCCTTCCGCCTGTTTTAAAACTCTGCCCAAGTCAGGCACCCATTCACCTGGGTGGAGTGAGGGAAATCGGAGTCATGCGTCTTTCCTAAGGACACAACACATTGCCGAAACGTCACCTCGAATCCTGGTCATGGTGAACAAGATCAGAAGTCCAACACCTGACTCATTCTGACAGGGCGCCACCCCGATAGTGTAAAGTGTGTTGTTAAATAAAAAGAAAAGAAAAACACCAGTACGTGTGTGTGGTTCGTCCGTCGGGATCGACGAGGACCATCTAGTCATCCTGGGGGTGGGTGGATTGGGCTCTGTGGGTGCGCAGATGACTGGTCAGGCCAATTCGCGCCCGGAAGGTTCTGACGCAGCGTGGACAGGGGATGGTGACGGCTGTCGGGGACTTGCTGGCCCTGCTTTTCCTGGCCTGTCTGCGTTGCTCTGCTGCAGCAATTCTGTTGGCCTCACAGGATTTGGCGCCTTTGTGGACAGCTGAACGCCACTTTGGTCTGTCCATTGCATTCAGCTCCCATGTGTCGTGGCTGATGTTGAAGGCCTTCAGAGAAGCTTTCAGAGTGTCTTTGAAGCGCTTCTTTTAGCCTCCATGGGAGCACTTGCCATGTTGGAGTTCGCCGTACAGCAGTTTCTTGGGGAGCCGGGGGTCTGGCATGCGAACTACATGGCCTGCCCAGCGCAGCTGGGCCTGCATCAAGATGGTGTAGATGCTGGGCAAGTTTGCACAAGTGAGCACCTCTGTGTCAGGGATCTTCTCTTGCCACTTTATGCCGAGAAGTTTTCTGAGGCTGGTGGTGTGGAAGTGGTTCAGCTTTTTGGCATGGCGTTTGTAGACCGTCCATGATTCACATCCATAGAGCAGTGTGGTGAGAACTATGGCCTTGTATACTTTGAGCTTCGTCTCCAGGGTGATGCCTCTCCTGTTCCAAACGTTCTTATGGAGTCTGCCGAAGGCAGCGCTGGCTTTGGCGAGTCTGGCATTCACCTCGTCGTCGATGACAACTGTGCAAGAGAGTGTACTGCCCAGGTATGTGAACTTGTCCACCGCGTTCAGTCGTTGCCCGTTGATGAAGATGTTTGGTTCAACGTAAGGCTTTCCTGGAGATGGCTGGTGCATCACCTCAGTCTTCTTTGTGCTGATTGTGAGGCCAAAGTTGTCATAGGCAGCAGAGAACTTGTCGACACTGTGTTGCATGTCAGCTTCGGAGGCAGCGTTGAGAGTGCAGTCATCAGCAAAGAGGAAGTCGTTGACGGTGTCTGTCCTCACCTTGGTTTTTGCTTGAAGCCTCCTGAGGTTAAAGAGTGAGCCATCTGTGTGGTACCTGATGCCAATGCCTACATCAGCATATCTGAAGGCATCTGTCAGCATGGCTGAAAACATGAGACTGAACAGGGTGGGGGCAAAACACACCCTTGCTTGACTCCGTTGGAGACAGGGAATGGTTTTGAAGTCTCTCCGTTGTCTTGGACTCGGGCCAGCATCCCATCGTGTAGTTGCCATATGATGGTGATGAACTTTCTGGGACACCCGTACTTCGCCATGATTCTCCAAAGGCCATCTCTGCTAACAGTATCGAAGGCCTTGGTCAGATCGACATACGTGGAGTAAAGGTCGGCGTTCTGTTCCTGACACTTCTCCTGGAGCTGCCTGGCAGCAAACACCATGTCGATAGTCCCACGTTCTTTCCGGAAGCCACACTGGCTCTCTGGTAGGAAACCTTGCTCAAGGTGCGCTATGAGAAGGTTGAGTAGCACTCTGGCCAGAGTCTTGCCTGCGACGGACAGCAGGGATATTCCACGATGGTTGTCACAGGCCTGACGATTTCCTTTGCGCTTGTACAGGTGTATGATGGAAGCGTCTTTGAAGTCCTGTGGAACTGCCTCATGCTGCCAGATGAGCTGGAACAGCTGATGAAGCTTCTCAGTCAGCGCCATACCACCTTCTTTGTAGACCTCAGCTGGAATGGAGTCTGAGCCAGGGGCTTTGCCATTGGATAGCAGACGGATAGCTTTCTGGGTCTCCTCCAAAGTTGGAATGGCATCCAACGACTCACTGACTGGCACCTCGGGGAGTCAGTCGATGGCTTCATCATTGATGGTGGAGGGGCGGTTCAGTACGCTGTCAAAGTGTTCAGCCCATCTCTCAAGGATCCCGTCTTTGTCAGTGATCAGGGTAGAACCACCAGCACTGAGGAGTGGAGCAGATCCGGAGGTGGTGGGACCGTAGACTTCTTTCAGGCCGTTATAGAAGTTCTTCATGTCGTTCCTGTCTGCAAAGCCCTGGATCTCATCAGCTTTGTTGCTCAACCAGGAATCCTGCATCTGCCGCAGCTTCAGCTGGATGGTGCTGCGTGTGCTCTTCAGTATGTCTTTCTTTGACTGTGACTTGGGATCTTCAATGTGGGCTCTGTAGGCTTGGCGTTTGTCTTCTAGCAGCTGCTTGATCTCAGTGCAGTTCTCATCAAACCAGTCTTTGTGCTTCCTGACAGAAGGCCCCAGGCACTCCATGGCAGTGTTGTACACCGTCTCATGCAGTGCGCCCCATGCTGCCTCCACATTCTGGTTGTCCAGCACGGTGGACTCAAGGCGTTCCTCCAGGGTGTCAGCAAAGCTCTGCTTGATGTTGCCTAGCTCCAACTTGTTGACATTCAGGCGTTTGAGTGCTTTCATGCCCTGAGGCCGTCTCTTGGGCTGGATGCGGAGGTTGAGCTTGGAGACGATAAGGCGGTGGTCTGTCCAGCACTCGGCGCCGCACATGGCCCTCGTGACTCGTACGTCCTGCCTGTCCCTCTTCCTGACGATGACAAAGTCGATGAGATGCCAATGCCCAGTGCGAGGATGCATCCATGACGTCCTGTTACGGGTAGGGAGGCAGAAGATGGTGTTTGTGATAAGAAGGTCGTGCTCGGCACATGTCTGGAGAAGTAGTTGGCCATTGCTATTACAGTTACCAACCCCATGCTTCCCAATCACGCCTTCCCAGGAGGTGCTGTCACAACCAACTCTCACGTTAAAGTCACCAAGAATGATGAGCTTGTCTGCGTTGGGAACAGTGGTGATGACAGCGTTCAGGTCCTCGTAGAACTTGTCCTTGATCTCATCCGGGTTGGTCATGGTGGGCGCGTAGGCGCTGACAATGGTGGTAAACTTCTTCCCGTTGCATATAGAGAGTTTCATCGTCATCAGGCGATCGTTCACTCCTTTCGGGGGGCCAGCCAGCTTGCCAAAGAGGGTTGTCTTCACTGCTAAGTCAACTCCAGCCTCACGTCTCTCTTCAGGTCCGCGACCACTCCAAAAGAAGGTGTAGCCTGCGCCTCGCTCACAGAGTTCGCCTTCTTCTGCCAGTCTGGTCTCACTTAAGGCAGCTATGTCGATGTTGTACCTGCCTAATTCACTCGCAATGAGTGCTGTGCGTCTCTGTGGTCTGGCTGAGTCGCCTCTGTCCAGAAGCGTACGCACGTTCCATGTGGCAATGGTCAATGGGGTGCTCCTTGTTTTCTTCTTTCTTTCCTTTGTGTGTCGACCGCTTGAGTAGGGTCCCCGTCAGCCGCGGTATGCTGACTAGGGTGGTGTGGAGCAGGCAATGTTTAGGGCACCTTTTCTAGCCCCTTCCTCATGCCATGGAGGTGAGCAGTGCTGTCCTGAAGAGGGCTGCTCAGTCGCTCAGGGGGCTGCCGATCTCCACCGCTGCTCCAGTCGGTGAAAAACGACCCTATGGCCTGAGCCGCCTGTGTGCAGGTCCGCGGCTACGACTGCCAGTGTACCCACACCTGTCGCTTCGTCGCTCGCCTGTCGCCACAGGGCGTGGGGAAAATGATGGTATGGGATGAAGGATGACTGATGACTTGCGCGATGACTTTGTTTATAGTGAGGAGGAGTTGCGCACCGTCGACCTCACTCTCTTGTCCGAGACCGTCTGTATCCAGTGGCAAGACGAGGTCAAGACGACGAGATGGGAACGGATGCAGTGGATGACCAGGATGTCCTATGTGCCTCATCCTGCCCTCAGCACTCCACAGTGCTCTGCTGCAACCGCCTTCCTCTCCGTTGAACCATGAAGGTTTCTTCCGCAGAGTCCGCCGGATCCAGTCTTCACATGCTTGGGTAGACAAGCCCTAACTCACCGAGGGTTTGAGACCCGTCGGCTACCCTCACCTAGTTTAGCCAAACTGTCAAAGCCGTTGCCCGGGGGTTGGGCGCTGCTGCATGCTAGCAGCTTCTAGGACCCATAGGTGAGAGCTGGGTGCCGGTGGGGACCAACAGAGGACGAACCACTCCCGGAAGAGCGTGACAAGCCCCCCCCCTCCCCCCACCCCCCTCTACAGGTACTACCCCTCCCGTGCACCCCCTAACCCCAGTACGTGACTGTTGGGTCATATGGCAGGCTACACGTGTGTTGTTATGAAATGGGTGGGTCAGCCACGTGAACTAGTGAACAGAGCGGCGACTGAATGATGCATTGTTCATGATAAGACACACTCGGTGACTGATGTAGTGTGTGTGATAACACGTGGCCGTGACTGTTCATCCACGTGATTCGGTACTGCGCTGACCTAAACCGAAATCTGTCCTGTCCAGAAATGACCAGACCGGTAGTCGTGGGGGTAGTTCGCTGTGTGGGTGGGGTGCTGTGCTTATGTGTTGGAAGAAATGGTGTGTTGGCTATGTGAACAGAACAGAATACAATAGGACAGAATACTTTATTGTCATGAAACATTAAGGTTTTTAAGACATACTACGATACAACCAGTATAAGCAGTGTGTGTGTGTGTGTGTGTGTGTGTGGTGTGAGCACATGGATATATTTCATTCTATTTAGAAAACCCTGAAAACGGAGTACGGTTGCTTACATGGCGGAGTAAAAACGATCATTCACGTAAAAGCACACGCGTGCATACGAGTGAACGTGGGAATCTGAGAAGAAGATTTTCATTTAGCAGAAGAGAAAGAAAAGATATTTATTTATTTGTTTTAAAATAGTGACATTCAAAAATGAAAGTTGATACTTTAAGTAGATATCTATAATCAGTAGTATGTGTGAATAGACATTTCACAAAGTTCCTCCCCTCCTTCTCGTGTATTCCCCTGCTGGTGACCAGCGAAAGGGTACCCTGAAGTTATTGTTGAAACTGATATACCTATTGTTGTTTATAGCTCACCAAACCTCACAGAGCCGTATCCACGGTGAAAATAGTCCAGCCAAACAAGGAAATAAAAGACGACTCATTAATGACGAGCCCCTGGAACCCAAAACGACAGGAAGCTGGAAGAGAACATCATCCACAAGTATAGTGGATTTCAAGCACAAATGGAGCGGTGGTCTACTGGTAATGGGCCCGACTTGGAATCGACTGTCCAAGGGTTCTAGGCCGACATATGTCAGAGGAGTCCGTCACCAACAAAAGCATTGTCAACAATAGAATGGTTCTTTCGATACCCAGCTCGATTATCCAGTGATATTTTGTTACTTTTGATAAATTCAGTAAGTCTGCTGTTTAGTATGATTGTAAATAATTTGCCAAGACAACTTAGAAGTGTGAAACCTCTTAAATTGTCACAATCGTTTTTGTTTCCTTTCCCTTTATAATTTGGTTTAATCATACCAGTTACCAAATCTTCTGGTATATCGCCAGAATCAAGAACTTTGTTGAACAGTTTGCAAAATGCGACTATGTTCTGGAATACTGTTTTAAGATATTCATTGTATATCATATCAACACCAAACGTCTTTCGTTCCTTAAATGTTTAACAGCTCTTTCAACATCATTAACTGTTACTGGAGCGTTAAGGAAGTCAGTGTCAAAGTTTAGATTACAGATAATAGGCGGATTCTCGTCTTTTTCTTCTGTTGCAGTATTTAGCTGTTTGAAATGCTCCAACAAAGTTTTTGAATCTTTGGACAATCAGGCTTTGAATGTCCTTTCAACCGAACCCAGTAATCTTTGCAGTTATCTGAACGCATTTGTTTTAATTCCTTTTGTATTTTCATTTTCACTTGTCTTGCACTGGTTCGTAATGCTTTCTTACATTATTCTTTACTTGCTTCTATAAGCTTTATTCTATTGATGTTGTATCCAGTTCTTTTACCCTTTCCTTAGCCCGAAAATAGATTTTATTTCATCGACAAGTTTCAAGAAACCAAGGTTGTTTCTTCTTTTTCAGTTTCAAAAGACAAGACCTGATTTCAACAGTCCCCATCGACTTTGTAGAAGATTCACAAAGCACTTTTATTGTCTTTTCATTGGCCTCCTGAACTGCAGAATAGTCAGTGAACTCATTCAAAGATTTTATACCATTACTAAGCAACACTTCTTTGAACACACTACATTTAGTATTATCCCATTTCTTAGTTTTCGCGGCGTGTGAATTTCTTTGACAACACTCACTGATGCTACTTGTGAATCATCTGATGATTATGCACATCAGCAAACAGTGCATCAAATGGCTCTACAAGTAGATCTCGTAGACTGCCCAGCAAAGCATGCGAACCGATAAAGTAATCAATGAGACAGCATGCATTACTAGTTACAGCACCAATATTTTCATTGCAGACAACTCACACATTATATAAGTAAAGAATGTGTCTTGCAAAATTCCAAAATTCTATGTTCGTCCTGTGAATGTCTTTGGTGGGCTTATAGTATCATAAGGGAATGATTCTAGCAGTTCAGTTACATTAGTATACAAATCTTCTTCTAAGAAATCATCGTTTCCGTTAGTATAGGCATTAATATCACCAGCATTGATATGTGACAGTTTTTACAATAGGCATCCTTCAAGTCAATAACAAAATGATCAAGTTCATCGGAAAGATCAACGCTATTGTATCATATGGAATGTACACAGCCCCAGCAAGAATGTCTTTGACAAGAAAACACAATTTGTTTTATCTACTTGTTTACATTATCGCAATAGTTACAGACAGTAACTAGTTAATTATTGACTTCTAAAACAAGACCGCTATGCCACCAGATCGATGAAACCATAATTTGTGTCTGTTGGAGAGAAAAAAAAAGTACACAGAAACCCAGTGAATGGAAAAGAAACATCAGTATCATCTGTCTTTATTTCCAACAACGGAATTATATCAAAGGATGTTACAGAGTCAATAAACTAAAATTTCAAACGACTTCGTAGTACGCAAACATGAAAAAGAATACAAACTTTAAACCATCAATGTCTGTGAAAACGACAGATCAAGGTCGGTGTTAGGCTTACATAAAGACTCAAATGAAGGACGTGAGTCCGGTTTTAATGGGAAATTCGATCGCTGTAGATGAAAGTGGGAAGGCGTGTGGAGAAAACTGTAGTGGATCACACGAACGTCCATCGTGTCCCTAAGCCGGTGTCTGCACGCCCAGTGCCACAAGATCAGGGCGGTCGATGCCGATGTGGAAAAGATCGTCTGGCCACGTGACTGGCCCGGTGTAACAGGCCGGTGGCTAGTTTATACCCTGGGTATGAAGTAGCCTAGGCTACTTTAAGCTCCGGGGTTTAAACTAGCCTAGGCCATGTCATACACCTCCTGGTGGGATTATACCCCCTGTGTTATAAACACTTCGCTCACCCATTAAATTTGTGCCCTGTTTATGGTAATAATAATAGTAATAATGATAATAATATCAATAATGATAATGATAAGAAGAATTGTTTGTGTGTGTGAGTGTGTGTGTTTGTGTCTGTGTGCGTGTGTGCGCGCGCGCGTGCGTGCGTGCATGCGTGTGCATGCATGTATGTGTGTACGTGCGTTGGTGAGTGCGTGTGTGTTTGCTCGCGCTTGTGAAATATTAATGTACCTTTTTTTTGTTTCTTTTCTTGTTGTTTTACTTTTTATTGGAAACCTCTGTCCTCAATACCATCCTCTTTTTGTTCTTTCTTTTACCTTACATTTTTTACGTTACCTGTCAAGTTTTATTTATCCTTTCACTCGTTTGTTGTTGTTGTGGGTTTTTTTCTTTTTTTCTCAAGACCTGACTAAGCGCGTTGGGCTACGCTGCTGGTCAGGCATCTGCTTGGCAGATGTGGTGTAGCGTATATGGATTTGTCCGAACTCAGTGACGCCTCCTTGAGCTACTGAAACTGAAACTAGTATTGGAGCATGAAGGACTACTATCAAACGATAATTCCACGCCTAAAATAAGGCATTTAAATACTCAACACTATAACTAAATATTAATTACGAAAGCACAAATATCAGCCTAATTTTAGAGAAAAAGAGGGGCGGTGGCGGTGAGTGGCGGAAGGGTGGGGGGGCTGGGGGGGCGGGGGCGGGTATCAAATGGCTCGGAGTGTACAAAAGGGCCTAAGCCAGACTCTACCCCGGGTATAAAGCTGTCTGGTGAGTTTGTATCTCTTGTCAAGACCAGATTATACGGGGCATGTTCTGGACGAGGCCACTTTTCAGGGCGCTTACTCTGAACAGATTAGAGTCTGACCTGTTGCACCGGCTGTCTCTTCGTGTTGCACCTGATCTTGCCGTCAGCAGTCGTCACGACCCTCTCCACACAGTCATGCTTCTTGGCAAGGTTAAGCATTCTAGACCTCTTCCGTGTCAGGTCGTCATTCAGGTACATTCCTTTATGTGAGCGCTTGAGCTGAGCCCGTCACTTCATGACTGCTGCATTTGACTTGACCAAGAGGCAAGACGAACTTGACCATGATCGCTTATCGTTTGTCTCCTTGCCCAGGTTGTCCCTTCTATCCTGTTTGTGCACCACAGCAACTTCTTCCGCTTTGACTTCACAGCCAGTACCCTCGAAGATCTTCATTACTTTCTTTTCTATGTTTTCACTTTCTGTTTCGTCTGTCACTGTCACCCGAATTGTCTCTCGTCCTGAGTAGGCCTACGGTTCTTGTCTGTCAAGGTCAAATTCGAAAAGAATGTTCTGTCGTTTGAGTTGGTTGATAAAGTGTTCTTGTCCAGCGACACCTGTCTTTGCAATATATCTTAAAGCTTCATGAATATGCTGTTGTTGTTTTGTTTTGTTTTACAATATTTCGACGCAAGCGGTCAAAAGAGGCACCAAATGTTCCGTGACGCGATATGCTATATCGTCACAACCTGCATCTGCGTTGACGTCACTGTTGTTCTTTTTCTTACCTTTTGAATTCCCTGCCTCCCCCTTGCCCAATTCTCTGTTCACCGACTTCATAATCATCTCTCCAACATCCGCTCTTTAATCGGAATCATTGAAGACGGACTGAAACGTGATTCCGGTGGACGTTCCAGCTTTCAGCGAACTGTACAGGTGAGACGTGCCTGTGGTGATTATGGTTAAAAACAGCCTCGACAAAAAACAAAAACATATATATCAATAAAAAGATCAGAACCAATTATGTAACAACTGCACAGTCTACACCACAGTGACCACGAGGAGTCTTCAAACTGTTCTCAACTAAAGAATCAAAGTGCAAATACTAAATCGACAGACATTCAGCCAGAAAATTTTCTTGGCGGTTTAAACGTTTGTGAACCAGAAGCACAAAACAGTACAGTACAATACAATGTCGGAATGAATATAGATCTAGAAAGACAAAAGATCTGTGTGTGCGTGTGTGTGTGTGTCTCAGTTGTTTTCTCTTTCTCCTTTGATATTTTCCAACACACCACAATCACCATCAGTAAGTTAACTGTTTTCAGATTAACGTTGAGATGCACACACACGCGCGCGCGCGCGCACTCACACACACACACACACACACACACACACACACACACGTCCCGCATAATCCCCAAATTTCTTTCAATTTATCTTGTTTTTTTTCTTCTGCCTCATTGTTCACAGCACCTCAGCAGCCTGTCTGACAGAAGAACCAGCAAGTCGGGGTTAGCGAAAGAAGAGTAGGAAAAGATAACAATGTTGTTGTTCTTTTGTTTTGTTTTTTGTTTGTTTTTTGTTACACACACACACACACACACACACACACACACACACGTTTCACATAATCCCCGAAAGGGTCTAACGAAGTAGGGGAAGTGCAGGTGTTTTAGCATGTTGGAAACATGAGTGTACTTGTGTTTGTTCCACGTCAGAACTTTCCAGTTAAATCTTTGGTAGGAAGTACTTTAAACCCATGTTTAATGAATTTCGCCTTCTCTAATGTAAAATATAGTCATCAGAATAGTTGAAGGCTCCGCTTCATTACTGAAATTGATGAAGAACAATTGTACCCACTAACAAAGCAACCTTTTATTAGTCTAAGAAGCCAGTTGTTGAACACCAAAAGCATTTGACGTTTTCGTGGTATGACGGAACATAGAATAACACTGATGCTAATTTGGGCACATCAGTTGTTGGAAACTTGAGCAGGGCGTTCACGTTTACATGCAAGCGTGTTTGTGCGTCTTTGTCTGTGTGTACAAGATATTACATGACAGATGATATAGTGATATACACATGTCAATTAGTCTGGCGGTTTGCGTCGCTGACATGCCGAGACTATTTTGTTTGCCACGTGTTTTGTGTGTGTGTGTGTGTGTGTTTGTTGTTGTTGTTGTTTTGGGAGGTGGGGGGGCGGGGCGGGGTTGGTTGACTTTTCGTTTTTCCATGTAACCACTTTTGTCTTGGCTGCACACAGAAAAATGTTACGCATTGTTTTATTTTGCCTTTAATTTGTTTATTTTGTAATGTCAGTGGTTTGGGCACATGTCAACCATGATGGCATATGGCGTCGTTGGACTTTCAATCCCGGGTTCGAATCTCGGTTACGGCGCCTGGTGGGTAAAGGATGGAGATTTTTCCGATCTCCGTGCAGACCTGTTAGGTGCCTGCCTGAACCCCCCTCGTGTGCATATGTACGCAGAAGATCAAATACGCAAAGATCGTTAAAGATCCTATAATGCATGTCACTGTTCGGTGGGAAATGGAAACAAGAACATATCCAGCATGCACACCCCTAAAAACGGAGTATGGCTGCCTACATGGCGGGGTAAATAAACAAAACGAACATACACATAAAATGTTACATGTCTGTTTGAGTGTGCATGTGTGCGTGCCAGAAGTCTAATTGAATGACACAGGAAACGAAGTAGTGATGAGCGCCCAGTGGCAGCCGTCAGTTGGCTCTGCCCAGGTAGACAGCCTGTAGTGCAAATGACTCAAGTTTGTAAAGCACTTAAAACTTGGTCTCCGACCGAGGATAGGCGCTAAGTATCTTTATCATATCATACCATCATATCATATCATATATTAAGCACCCCTGGTCATATTTCATGCACCGATTGTTCAAATTAGTTGCGAGATATGGTAAATTGAGCTTTTTTGAAAAAAATAAAAATATTCCGTTTTATCTCTTGTTTTGCAAGTGTCTGGAAAATAAATCTTTGATACGTGAAGTATTTTGTGTTCTTTACTTGCTGGGCTTATATAAATTATTTCTGTAGCGTAGTTTCCGATTTATTCAAGTTCCAAGTTAAGGTGCTCAAATCTGCATCAATTCTCGAAACAGGCAGCATGATGTACCCACCCAAATCCACATTATCCATCAGCAACCATCCAATGATTATTATGTCTATCACATGAATTAAGTGACATTCTCACACATTCTCTCTTTCTCTCCCTGTCCTTCACACAAGCCGAGCCGTTATTACCCAGAGAACACTACTTCATCTTTGGTTTCTCTTGTTTTCTTCTGCCTCGTTGTTCAAAGCGCCTCAGCAGCATGCTTGACAGAAGAGCCAGGAAGTCGTGTGAAGAACAGGAGGAGCATGGAAAGGTAACATGTCGTTTTTGTGTTGTTTTTGTTGTTGTTGTTGTTGTTGATGTTGTTTTTTGTTTGGTTGATTGGGGTTTTGGGGTTTTTAAATAATTTTTTGTTTTTTGGGTTTTTTTGCAACCCCCCCCCCATCCCCTCTCCCACTCCCCATTGTTCCAGCCACCAAATGGCATGTGTCGTCCTTTGATGCTTCCAAGTCAGACATTTCCACTTTGGCGGGAAGTACTTGAAACCCATGTTTCATGAATTTTACATTCTCTTATGTAAAATCTAGTCATCAAAATAGCTGAAAACTTTGCTGAATTAATGAAATTGATGAAAAACAGTTGTTACCGACTAACAAAGCAACCTTTCATCAATCTAAGAAGCCAGTTGTTCAACACCAAAAGTACTTGTCGTTTTCGTGGTATGACGGAACACAGAATAACTCTTATGCTAATTTAGGCACATCAGTTGTTGGAAACTTGAGCAGGGCGTTCACGTTAACATGCAAGCGTGTTTGTGCGTCTTTGTCTGTGTGTACAAGATATTACATGACAGATGATATAGTGATATACACAAGTCAATTAGTCTGGCGGTTTGCGTCGCTGACATGCCGAGACTATTTTGTTTGCGACGTGTTTTGTGTGTGTGTGTTTGTTGTTGTTGTTTTGGGAGGTGGGGGGGCGGGGCGGGGTTGGTTGACTTTTCGTTTTTCCATGTAACCGCTTTTGTCTTGGCTGCACACAGAAAAATGTTACGCATTGTTTTATTTTGCCTTTAATTTGTTTATTTTGTAATGTCAGTGGTTTGGGCACATGGCAACCATGATGGCATATGGCGTCGTGGGACTTTCAATCCCGGGTTCGAATCTCGGTTACGGCGCCTGGTGGGTAAAGGATGGAGATTTTTCCGATCTCCCAGGTCAACATTTGTGCAAACCTGTTAGGTGCCTGAACCCCCCTCGTGTGCATATGTACGCAGAAGATCAAATACGCAAAGATCGTTAAAGATCCTATAATGCATGTCACTGTTCGGTGGGAAATGGAAACAAGAACATATCCAGCATGCACACCCTAAAAACGGAGTATGGCTGCCTACATGGCGGGGTAAATAAACAAAACGAACATACACATAAAATGTTACATGTCTGTTTGAGTGTGCATGTGTGCGTGCCAGAAATCTAATTGAATGACACAGGAAACGAAGTAGTAATGAGCGCCCAGTGGCAGCCGTCAGTTGGTTCTGCCCAGGTAGACAGCCTGTAGTGCAAATGACTCAAGTTTGTAAAGCACTTAAAACTTGGTCTCCGACCGAGGATAGGCGCTAAGTATCTTTATCATATCATACCATCATATCATATCATATTAAGCACCCCTGGTCATATTTCATGCACCGATTGTTCAAATTAGTTGCGAGATATGGTAAATTGAGCTTTTTTGAAAAAAATAAAATATTCCGTTTTATCTCTTGTTTTGCAAGTGTCTGAAAAATAAATCTTTGATACGTGAAGTATTTTGTGTTCTTTACTTGCTGGACTTATATAAATTATTTCTGTAGCGTAGTTTCCGATTTATTCAAGTTCCAAGTTAAGGTGCTCAAATCTGCATCAATTCTCGAAACAGGCAGCATGATGTACCCACCCAAATCCACATTATCCATCAGCAACCATCCAATGAGTATTATGTCTATCACATGAATTAAGTGACATTCTCACACATTCTCTCTTTCTCTCCCTGGTCTTCACGCAAGCCGAGCCGTTATTACTCAGAGAACACTACTTCATCTTTGGTTTCTCTTGTTTTCTTCTGCCTCGTTGTTCAAAGCGCCGCAGCAGCATGCTCGACAGAAGAGCCAGGAAGTCGTATGAAGAACAGGAGGAGCATGGAATGGTAACTTATGTCGTTTTTGTGTGTTTTTTGTTGTTGTTGATGTTGTTTTTTGTTGTTGTTTTTTGTTTGGTTGATTGGGGTTTTTTAATAATTTTTTGTTTTTAGGTTTTTTTGCAACCCCCCCCCCCCCCCCTCCCACTCCCCATTGTTCCAGCCACCAAATGGCATGTGTCGTCCTTTGATGCTTCCAAGTCAGACATTTCCACTTTGGCGGGAAGTACTTGAAACCCGTGTTTCATGAATTTTACATTCTCTTATGTAAAATCTAGTCATCAAAATAGCTGAAAACTTTGCTGAATTAATGAAATTGATGAAAAACAATTGTTACCGACTAACAAAGCAACCTTTCATCAATCTAAGAAGCCAGTTGTTCAACACCAAAAGTACTTGTCGTTTTCGTGGTATGACGGAACACAGAATAACTCTTATGCTAATTTGGGCACATCAGTTGTTGGAAACTTGAGCAGGGCGTTCACGTTAACATGCAAGCGTGTTTGTGCGTCTTTGTCTGTGTGTACAAAATATTACATGACAGATGATATAATGATATACACAAGTCAATTAGTCTGGCGGTTTGCGTCGCTGACATGCCGAGACTATTTTGTTTGCCACGTGTTTTGTGTGTGTGTGTGTGTGTTTGTTGTTGTTGTTTTGGGGGCTAGGGGGGCGGGGCGGGGTTGGTTGACTTTTCGTTTTTCCATGTAACTGCTTTTGTCTTGACTGCACACAGAAAAATGTTACGCATTGTTTTATTTTGCCTTTAATTTGTTTATTTTGTAATGTCAGTGGTTTGGGCACATGGCAACCATGATGGCATATGGCGTCGTTGGACTTTCAATCCCGGGTTCGAATCTCGGTTACGGCGCCTGGTGGGTAAAGGATGGAGATTTTTCCGATCTCCCAGGTCAACATTTGTGCAGACCTGTTAGGTGCCTGAACCCCCCTCGTGTGCATATGTACGCAGAAGATCAAATACGCAAAGATCGTTAAAGATCCTATAATGCATGTCACTGTTCGGTGGGAAATGGAAACAAGAACATATCCAGCATGCACACCTCTAAAAACGGAGTATGGCTGCCTACATGGCGGGGTAAATAAACAAAACGAACATACACATAAAATGTTACATGTCTGTTTGAGTGTGCATGTGTGCGTGCCAGAAATCTAATTGAATGACACAGGAAACGAAGTAGTGATGAGCGCCCAGTGGCAGCCGTCAGTTGGTTCTGCCCAGGTAGACAGCCTGTAGTGCAAATGACTCAAGTTTGTAAAGCACTTAAAACTTGGTCTCCGACCGAGGATAGGCGCTAAGTATCTTTATCATATCATACCATCATATCATATCATATTAAGCACCCCTGGTCATATTTCATGCATCGATTGTTCAAATTAGTTGCGAGATATGGTAAATTGAGCTTTTTTGAAAAAATTAAAATATTCCGTTTTATCTCTTGTTTTGCAAGTGTCTGAAAAATAAATCTTTGATACGTGAAGTATTTTGTGTTCTTTACTTGCTGGGCTTATATAAATTATTTCTGTAGCGTAGTTTCCGATTTATTCAAGTTCCAAGTTAAGGTGCTCAAATCTGCATCAATTCTCGAAACAGGCAGCATGATGTACCCACCCAAATCCACATTATCCATCAGCAACCATCCAATGATTATTATGTCTATCACATGAATTAAGTGACATTCTCACACATTCTCTCTTTCTCTCCCTGGTCTTCACGCAAGCCGAGCCGTTATTACCCAGAGAACACTACTTCATCTTTGGTTTCTCTTGCTTTCTTCTGCCTCGTTGTTCAAAGCGCCGCAGCAGCATGTTCGACAGAAGAGCCAGGAAGTCGTGTGAAGAACAGGAGGAGCATGGAAAGTTAACTTAAGTCGTTTTTGTGTGTTTTTCGTTGTTGTTGATGTTGTTTTTTGTTGTTGTTTTTTGTTTGGTTGATTGGGGTTTTTTAATAATTTTTTGTTTTTGGGTTTTTTTGCAACCCCACCCCCACCCCCACCCCCTCTCCCACTCCCCATTGTTCCAGCCACCAAATGGCATGTGTCGTCCTTTGATGCTTCCAAGTCAGACATTTCCACTTTGGCGGGAAGTACTTGAAACCCGTGATTCATGAATTTTACATTCTCTTATGTAAAATCTAGTCATCAAAATAGCTGAAAACTTTGCTGAATTAATGAAATTGATGAAAAACAATTGTTACCGACTAACAAAGCAACCTTTCATCAATCTAAGAAGCCATTTGTTCAACACCAAAAGTACTTGTCGTTTTCGTGGTATGACGGAACACAGAATAACTCTTATGCTAATTTAGGCACATCAGTTGTTGGAAACTTGAGCAGGGCGTTCACGTTTACATGCAAGCGTGTTTGTGCATCTTTGTCTGTGTGTACAAAATATTACATGACAGATGATATAGTGATATACACAAGTCAATTAGTCTGGCGGTTTGTTTCCCTGATATACCGAGACTGTTTTCTATGCGACATTTTTTTTTTTACTTTTCGTTTTTCCATGTAACCGCTTTCGTCTTGGTGCATCTATGTCTGCACCCAGAAACATTTAATATATTGTTCTGTTTGCTTTTAATTTGTTTATTTTGTAATGTCAGTGATTTGGAAACATGGTAACCATGATGACAAATAGCATCGTTGGACTTTCAGTCTGAGGGTCCCTGGTTCAGTTGATCGTTCTCTTCCAGAGAACTACTTCATCTTCGGTTTCTCTTGTTTTCTTCTGCCTCCTTGTTCACAGCACCGCAGCAGCATATATGATGAAAAAGCAGGCAAGTCGGGAGTAGCAGGAGAAGAGCAGAAAAAGGTAACGCACGTTCACGTGTTTTTTCTTGTTGTTGTTTTTTTGTTGTTGTTGTTTTTCAGGTAAAGTGATTTGCCATAAAAGCACCGATCAATGATACAATATTTCGATCGAAGTGAATCCTATGTGTACATACCGGGACTAACCAAAAGAAGAATCACAAATCAAAAACATTTGAAAAACGTTCATAACATGAATCTTGCACAGACCACAACTTCATAATCGCCTGGAAACCTGGAGTGAATAAATAATCACCTCATGGAATTTTGGAAATTGATGAGAGATGAAAGAGCGGGTTTGAAAGGGGGACAAGGTGTGGGGAGGGAGGGGAAAGAAGAGATGGGTCAGTGTTGTTACTTAGAGATGGGGAGGAAGGGAATGGAGGAGAAAGGGGGACTGGGTGTGACAGAGCCAGAAAATGAACAGAAAATCAACAAAGGAATAGATTATAAACAAATAAGTAAAGTGCTGAGAACTTCAAAAGAGCACTTTTGAAAATGAGAGGTGGGGGGCAGGGAAAAGGGAGTATTTTCCGGGAGCGACCTTAAATGCTTGCTGGTAACAAGATAAGCTGTTTGGTGTTGCTGACCTTGACATTTGTATTTTGTTTTAATCTCCATCCTGTTTGCACGTCTAAGTGACTTTGGCTATGATATCAGCCTGTGGCTTTAAATTGTGACTCGGTGAATTCAAAAACAGTTTCTACTTTTGCGCAAACCGTTATCGTTGAGGAAAACTGAAGCATGCCCATGAAAAGTCGTGCTTTAAAGATACATGTGGGTTTTTTTACACACACACCCCAATATTCCAGCCACCGAATGGCATGTGTCGTCCTTTGATGCTTCACGCATTTGTTCAAAGTCAGACATTGCCACTTTGGCGGGAAGTAAACCCGTGTTTCATGAATTTTACCTTCTCTTATGTAAAATCTAGTCATCAAAATAGCTGAAGACTTTGCTGAATTAATGAAATTGATGAAAAACAATTGTTACCGACTAACAAAGCAATCTTTCATCAATCTAAGAAGCCAGTTGTTCAACACCAAAAGTACTTGTCGTTTTCGTGGTTTGACGGAACACAGAATAACTCTTATGCTAATTTAGGCACATCAGTTGTTGGTAACTTGAGCAGGGCGTTCACGTTTACATGCAAGCGTGTTTGTGTATCTTTGTCTGTGTGTACAAGATATTACATGACAGATGAAAAAAAGATATACACAAGTCAATTAGTCAGGCGGTTTGTTTCCCTGATACCGAGACTGTTTTGTATGCGACTTTTTTGTTTTTTTTTTTTGTTGTTTTTTGTTTATTTGGTTTTGTTTTGTTTTTGTTTTGTTTTTTAATTTTCGTTTTTCGACGTAACCGCTTTCGTCTTGGAGCATCTATGTCTGCACCCAGAAACATATAATATATTGTTCTATTTGCTTTTAATTTGTTTATTTTGTAATGTCAGTGATTTGGAAACATGGTAACCATGATGACAAATAGCATCGTTGGACTTTCAGTCTGAGGGTCCCTGGTTCAGTTGATCGTTCTCTTCCAGAGAACTACTTCATCTTCGGTTTCTCTTGTTTTCTTCTGCCTCCTTGTTCACAGCACCGCAGCAGCATATATGATGAAAAAGCAGGCAAGTCGGGAGTAGCAGGAGAAGAGCAGAAAAAGGTAACGCACGTTCACGTGTTTTTTCTTGTTGTTTTTTTGTTGTTGTTGTTGTTTTTCAGGTAAAGTGATTTGCCATAAAAGCACCGATCAATGATACAATATTTCGATCGAAGTGAATCCTATGTGTACATACCGGGACTGACCAAAAGAAGAATCACAAATCAAAAACATTTGAAAAACGTTCATAACATGAATCTTGCACAGACCACAACTTCATAATCGCCTGGAAACCTGGAGTGAATAAATAATCACCTCATGGAATTTTGGAAATTGATGAGAGATGAAAGAGCGGGTTTGAAAGGGGGACAAGGTGTGGGGAGGGAGGGGAAAGAAGAGATGGGTCAGTGTTGTTACTTAGAGATGGGGAGGAAGGGAATGGAGGAGAAAGGGGGACTGGGTGTGACAGAGCCAGAAAATGAACAGAAAATCAACAAAGGAATAGATTATAAACAAATAAGTAAAGTGCTGAGAACTTCAAAAGAGCACTTTTGAAAATGAGAGGTGGGGGGCAGGGAAAAGGGAGTATTTTCCGGGAGCGACCTTAAATGCTTGCTGGTAACAAGATAAGCTGTTTGGTGTTGCTGACCTTGACATTTGTATTTTGTTTTAATCTCCATCCTGTTTGCACGTCTAAGTGACTTTGGCTATGATATCAGCCTGTGGCTTTAAATTGTGACTCGGTGAATTCAAAAACAGTTTCTACTTTTGCGCAAACCGTTATCGTTGAGGAAAACTGAAGCATGCCCATGAAAAGTCGTGCTTTAAAGATACATGTAGGGTTTTTTGCACATATATACAAAGACACCACTCAAGGTCTAGCAGAGAGGAAGAAAATTCTGATGAATGTTGGATTCGATCTCCAGTGCCCTCGTATTCTCTGGCAACCTTGGCGGACGCGTTGTTACAAGGCCACCTGTTAGTAGATAACTAATATTTCAATATCAGCAGGTGCAGGTGAAGGACTGTGGTGACTGCTGTACACATTAGTTCTATTCAGAAACGCATGTCCACCGAGCGCTACATATAACTCGTCGTTTCTCTCTCTCTATCGTGTCAAGTCATTTTTAATTCACTTGTGTAAACAAAGTGAGTCTATGTTTTAACCCGGTGTTCGGTTGTCTGTGTGTGTGTGTGTGTGTCTGTGTGTGTGTGTGTCTGTGTGTCCGTGGTAAACTTTAACATTGACATTTTCTCTGCAAATACTTTGTCAGTTGACACCAAATTAGGCATAAAAATAGGAAAAATTCAGTTCTTTCCAGTCATCTTGCTTAAAACAATATTGCACCTCTGGGATGGGCACAAGAAACTTAAAAAAGAAGCCAAATTATATGCAAACTGCATTTACTGTTATATTTATATTTTTTGTATTCTCTAAACTTGGCATTTTGATCTGATATTCGACACAACATAAGAGCAGTCATTATTATCATTTTTTTGTTCAAACAGGAACTTCTTTTGCTAAGCATGGAAGTTTTATTTATTTTGCAAACGTTTTGGTGCAGATAGTAAAAAAGGGAAATTACTCTGTAATTAATGCTAGGGGACTTAATTTGCTTTAAACTGATCTTTCTCATCTTAAACATTACATTTTGAAATTATACTCCATACATAAAAAGCTTGTGTGTTTTACTCTCAGTGTACAGGGCTTTCACTATGTTCATTCGCCCAAGTGGTCTTTTTCGGAAAATATTAAAATCAATACGACGAGTGGACTTTACAGATCTGTTGGCTGACCCCTGAAGGTCATGGGCAAAAATCAATTGCATACACATATTTATACATATTCAAAGCGCGTGCTCATATTCTTCGCGAACGCAAACGACGCCATTTTGTTTCAAGTTGTTGACCTGCCCGTTCAATCCTATATTCAATGGACAATACACGATAACATGTGATGGAAAGTTGGAGAAAGAGACCGTTAAATATTTATTCAGAGAAAGATTTGTGAACGCCTCATCACTTACTGGATTATGCCCCAAACTGCCATAAAAATATCCACAGAATCCGTCGGAATTTCACAGTTAAAAATTGTAAACCATGCGAGTTGATATCCTTGAATTGATCACGATGAAAACGAAAAAATTTCCAGTCTTGACTTTTCTCAAAATGAAGTCCTTTTCACTTCTTATGACGTTTAGAAGTACTTGTACTTGGCTCTACATGTTATTAGTTTAACAAAATTCTAATTTTTCATATCAACTTTAAAACTATAAAACTAGAATGAACATAAAAGAGAAATTGAATCGACCGTGTCGTACTACATTCCCGACGGGTGTAACTAATCTTGTACATCTATCTAGATCTAGAGAAAACGGCTAAATGTTGCAGTGTGATTGCGCGACAGCTACGTCTCCTTTACCGCGGACTTAAAAAGAATTTTAAATTGCCCTTAAAGATTTTTTGAATGCCCAAGATACACCAGAATAATATGATTTTGATTTAAACAGCGTTCTCACAGCGAATACCGCAATTGATTTATCGCCCTTTAAAAAAGTATGTTCAAATATTAAATTTTAGAACGTCAGTTAAGGAGCCACGATAGTGTAATGGGTAAGACAGTTTCTTCTCACCCAAACACGCGGGGTTCGAATCTGGTTAGGACTTTTTTTTCTTTCTTTTTTTTAACCAAAAGCTTTATAATAACAAATACAGAACACATTTTAACGATTAGATTTTTTTTTAAGTGTATCACAAGTGAGTCTTGAAGGCCTTGCCTCTCTTGTCTTTATTTATTTTCTTGTATGACCCCCTTCAGTAAGGGGCTTTGGCCTTAATCTGAATAAAAGATCGTTATCGTTCTCTCTCTCTCTCTCTCTCTCTCTCTCTCTCTCTCTGTAACTCTCTCTTCTCTGGTTTGCCTGCATTATCACTTCAGCGCATACAAGACTCAGCCACTCGAATCGTCCTTAGAAAGAAAAGATCTGAAAAAATCAAATCTCTCTTGCAATAATCTCCACTGGTCGTTTGCCTCAAACAGAATAAACAAGATAAACACATAAATGCATAAACAAACGTGCCCTTTCCTGTCTCAGTGACTGCCTTTACCACGACACCCCATCTCGCTATTCACGATCACCTTCCACAGTCGGCCTCTGCTCTTTGTGTCTCTGGACCTTGCTTTTGGAACGAGCTCACTCCTCCGCTTCGTCACACTTCTGCACTGAGTTCTTTCAAGTCTGGCCTTAAAAACATACCTCTTTCCAAATAAGCAAACACCGCCACACTCCCTCTTTCATCTATAGTTTTACTTTCGCTTTCTGTTTACATGCATTTATAAGTTTTCTCTTCCATACTGTTGATTCATAGTTGTATATGCGTGTGAATGCTTAGTCTGAAAGTGCTTTGGAGTAGTAGCATTAGAGGAAGATGTTATGTGCGATGCTGGTGCAGATAAGTGCTAAGTACGACAGGCACGTAGCATCAGTCTGCATGCAGTGGATTGCTGACGCAATCGGGGCACACGACCTTGACATGTACGGGGACGTGGAGTCCGTCTATAATCAGCTCCAGAATGGCCGGTTACTGATCAGGTAAGGTTTTTCTTTCCTTGTTTGGGTGGAGGAGGGGGGTGGGGGGGACGTGGCAAAGTCTGTCAGGCGTTGGACTTCTAATCCAATGATCACCAGTGATCAGGGTACAAGGCCCCGTTTCAGCATATTGTGTCTTTGGGAAAGGCGCTTTACACCGATTTAGCTCACTTCACCAAAGTGTGAATGGGTACTGGACATCGGTTTGGGGAGGTTAAAACGGCGGAAGGAGAAGACTGGGCCCCGCCTTTCTGTGCCCTAGAGGTAGTGGATATGGATTCACTGCCCTGGTGTCCGTAAAAGCCAATGGGACCTTTCGGTTGTTTCATTGTGTTTTGTTTGGTTCTTGGCTTGGCTTGGCTTGGCTTTGATTTGATTTTCCCTTGCAATGAGGGTTCTGTTATTACACAAAAGGTATTTTACATTTTCACGGTGTCAGTCTTGCAAATTAATTTTCAACCAGATGTTACAACTTACGTTTATATCTTGCTAATCAGCATCTTACAAAGGAAATTTATCACTGTAACGCTCTATAAGAGAGCAGACTAGAAACCCCCACCCAGCCCAGCACTAACACAGACTAAAATAATTCAGGGTTCACATACATTTATTTAATCACACACAGAGCTTGCCAAGTAAAACGATAGCCACAATCCCGGCTGCAACAACACTTAAATGACAACAGAATGGATAAATAATAACACACAAAAAACCCCACAAAAAACAGAGCTTTAGGACATGGAAACACAAGCACAACGTTGATGATGTAGTGACGATGATGAAGTAGTGACGACGACGACGAACAGAAAGTGACGACGACGAACAGAAAGTGACGACGACGACGAACAGAAAGTGACGACGACGAAGAACAGTGACGACGAACACGAACAGTAAGTGACGACGAACACGAAGAACACCCAGACAGCCTAGCACCAGGCCGGAGAACGCTGGCGACGGAAGGCAGCGGCAGGCGGCAGCAGCCAACGGAGGCCTGGACTATGGAAGTCAAAGGCAGGCAGTGGGGTTCCAGGGGAGACAGTGGAGGGTCAGTGGAAGGGTAGGGAAGTCGGTGGATGGACACGGAAAGTGGGAACGCTGAAAACACTTCCAGAAGAGGTACCACTACCCCAAGGCTGGAAGTACACACAGAACACAGACGAAGAGCACACGACCACTCGGAGGAAACTGATCCCCACTGACGAGCGTCAAGACGGGCAAACAGCCCTGAAGCACACCAGAGACAGGCACGGCTGCCTTTTCTGACAGTCGCGGGCGAAAAGCCCAGAATCTTGTCACTTGCTAACCAGGAAGAGGCTGATCTCAGTTCAGCGACAGCCTGAACTGAGACTGAGACAGACAGAATTTCGTGCAATCAGCGCAACCCACACTGCTCTTAAGCGAGATGGGGTGGGTGAACAAGGAGGGGGGTTAAGCACTCACAACCGATTTGTCATTAGATGTGACAATCACCCACGCAGAAATCTGCAGTGTCGGACAAAAAGTAATGTGATACAATATAATGCAGTACAACGCAATGCAATGTAATACAATATAATGCAGTACAATCAAAGAAGGGAAATACAAAGGTATTTTCAACTATAAAAAAAACAACTGACAAGCAAATAAACATACATATGCAGTTATCCAGATACCTTCACTTGTTTTGTTTTTAATCACACACATGCTTATTAACGGGCCCACAACGGTAATCGGGTATATTTGTGGATTCATGGTAAGCGCCTCATTTCAATGTAAGTATGCAATATCCTACCAAAAAATTTTCAAGGCAGTGTGCATCCACCAATAGTCATTGCGTCAAGCGCCAAAAGAAGAGGGCAACTCAAGAGTCATGTTTTAGAAGGGTAATCATATTGGTGTTGGTGTCCCCACCCGCCCCCCGCCCCCTCCCCCCAACACACTATTTGTGGATGCCGGGGACTCTTTCAGTAAAATAGTACACCCACCTTCAGGAGGATTCTTACCAAAGATAGTATATGTTTTCGTGATTTGATAACACCTGAGAGAAATCACTGATGTTTATGGATGCTGAGCTGCAAGAAATCATGTTTCATTGTATCCGTTCATTTCTTTTACTAGGACTGTTGTGATTTGTGTTATGATGGTGTATATTTTTTTGTATTGTTATTCTTATCATTGATATTTTATTATCACTTTTCTCTTTCTGTGAGTATTAGATGAACAGGGATGACTGCACAAGCACTATGGCGGTCTTGCCAATGTGTTCTGTAGTAATTATGTGTGGAAGGTATGTGTGCGTGTTTTTTTTGTTTGTTTGTTTGTTTTTGTTTTTTGGTGGGGGGGGGGGGGGGTGCGGGGGGGTCTTGCTGTTGCTGTTTTGTGTGTGTGTGCGTGTGTGTGTGTGAGGGTCGTAGTTTAAGAGGGATTGAGAGAGCATGCGTGGGCCGCTACTGATTTTGTGATTTGTAGATGCTGAGTGGCTGATGGTTTAATGTCATTTTATGTACCTTATGCACTTACCAAGTTCCTTGAAGCCAGTAAAGAATCTGGAAGTCTTGAAATCATGTGTTGGAACTTTCTTTCCCTGTTACTATCTTTGTTTCTTGCTATTTTTCTGTCCCCTCTTCCCGTCTTATTTTTTATCTTGAGTGTCCATTCACCTACATTATCATTTTTTGAAATACTTTTCCTGACTTGATGATTGAGCACTCTTAATATGTTGCATACTTTTTTGCGTCCAGGACACGCGAGGTGCCAGTCGGCAATTTTAGGTTCTCTTTGCCTGTGACTGTGTATGATGTGTGTATTTTGTTTGATTATGTTTATGTTAAGTAAACTTTCTTAATCCTCTGGCGTAAAATTGACGGAATCGTCCGAGGCATGTCCTAGGTTTATATGCAAGAATTTATGTCCCTTTTGTGTTTGTTTTTGTTTGTTTGTTGTTGTTTATTCAGATTCTACGTGATCTATATTTAGATATATACCCACTCTTCCACCATCATACGGCTCTGTGTCTTCGGCTGAGCTATAAACATCAAAGTTCAGTAAACCAATCAGTGTCATTATCAATGCAGGGTGTCTTTCTCGTATGACAGATTATAATCTGTTTTCGAATTAGAACATGAACTATTTTCAAGAGATTATGTAAGAGTGTCTATTCCAATGTTGATTTCTCTGTGTGTGTGTGTGTGTGTGTGTGTGTAATATATGTAATATGGGGGTTAAACAAAGCTGCCGTTGGGTCAAGTGTGATAATCTCATGTCTCCCAGGTCAACAGATGTACAGACCTGCTAGCGCTTGAGCCCGCTTCGAGTGTACATGCATGCCGCGAAGATGATACAGGCACTTTAAAATTTCTGTAATCCATATCTGCGTTCTGTGGATAATGGAAACCAGCATGAACATATCCCGAAAACGTAGTATGGTTGCGAACATGGCGGGGAAAGAACGATCATTCACGTGAAAGCGCACCCGTACATACTTAGAGTGAATTTGGAAGCTGAACCCACGACCGCTGCATGCAAAGCTTTTCGTTCTTCAGTTATATAAACCTGAAACTCGCTGCCTTTCTCGCTCTATCACATCCCTCACTCAAATCCTTTTTTTTTTTTAATCTAAAAAGGTTCCTACATGTCTGTATTCTATGGGTCCTTATCTATTTCTTCTGTATGCGTTCTTGAGAAAAATTCTTCACGCCAGCTGGCAGAATCACATCCCTGACACAGGCATCCTTATAAAATCTGAGATGGAAAGCAGTCGCGCTCTACTGATGAGGTCCCAGCTCCGGTGGACTGGACATATCATCCACATGACTAATGAGCGCCTCCCCAAGAGACTAGTTCTACGGAGAGCTGTGTGCATGAAAATACGGCCAGTTGAAGAGCTACAAAGATTCCCTAAAGAAATCCCTCAAGCAATGTGGCATTAAGTCAAACACACGGGAAGCTCTAGTGTCCTATCGCTCAGCATGATGCATCCGGATCCGGTCTGGTGTAGCCATTTATGAGGAGCAACTCCATTCCGAAACGTCAGCAATACAAGGAGAATCCATCTACACCAGGTCAGCACCAGTTACAGCCCTGTTCACAGTACCACAGACACTTCAGAGCCCGGACTGGACTTAGCAGCCATTTGAGGACCCGCCTAGTGTGGACTTCGTGCTCATCCTCGCTTGCGAAGGAGAAACAACATCTATTTTTTCCATGCGTGTGTGTGTGTGTCTGTGTGCGCGTGTTCTTGTACATTTTGTTTCTGATTGACATTATAACATGTTTTGAGAGGTAAAATAGATATTACTATCATCATCATCATCATCATCATCATCATCATTACTGCCGTTGTTGTTGGTTTTGTTGTTGTTGTATTATCATATCATCTTCATCCACGTCGTTTCGCTCTTCTGCCCACACGACAGGCTGTACCAGTCCATCGATCCTTATCACAAGTTCCCGTCAGCGCTTCTGTCTGAGAGAAACCAAAAGGAGTTTCACGACATCGACAGGATCAGCATGTTCATCAACACCATTCAGCACCCTCCGCTGAGCGTGAACCAGGTGGACGTCTTCGAGGCGGACGACCTGTACGAAAGGCACAACATGCGCCAAGTTATCTTCTGTCTGGAGGCTGTGGCCCGCAAAGTAAGAGGACTTGTTCTTTACTGCATTGAAAAGAAGATAATTATGTAACATCGTATGATTCATATTACTCATAACATTTAAGTGTAAACATGAACAAAGAAAGCTCAAGGAGAAATATCGATTTTGTGATAGTTGTTGTTGTTTTTTACGTATACTTGCAGAAAAATAAAGAAACGCAATAATGTTCAGAAGGCAGTGTAATATCATTACACTAAATAAATGGGTTGGGAATAGCTAGAATACGATTTCGCTTGTCAAGTGACTTGTAAGCAGCAGGCATGCACACGCAGAGCATGCTGCACGTGCAAATTGTGAAGCCTGTGGTGAAAATGTCTCGTCTTTTTTGTGCGTGCTTCTCATGGCGGTCATGTTTTTGATTGGGAATGCCGATGAACTGTTCACTCACACCATGGCTACAAACCCCAGAAAAACTGTAGTCTGTCGAATCGGATTTGAATGCAAAAATTTTCAATTCCCAAAAATGTCCCGGCTGACTCAATCACAAAGATACAACGCCATATGCCGACTGCAGGCTGCACAACCTCAAGCTGATGTCGCTTGGTATTTCAACGTGGCACGAAGCACCATCAGTCGGCTGCGGCCCACACTGGAAGCCACTTGTGTGTCACAGCAAACAGACAACGCACTGGACGACCAAGAGCGACGACAGCAGCCAAGGACCGCTTTATTCGTCTACGACATCTGCGAAACCGCTTCCTTTTAACCTAGTCCACAGTCCAGGCACTGAATGGAGTGCTACATGTCTTCGACCAGATTGTCTCCGCAATCGGCTGCACGCAGCTGGCCAAAGGACCTGTCCTCACAAAGCGCCACCGCTTAGACGGCCTCCAGTGGGCCACCGAGCATCGCTTCTAGACTCAAGCCCGTCACTGAACCACCTGCTATTCAGTGAAGAATCACAATTCCTTCTGCAACGTCACGACAGGAGACGATGAGTCTTCCGAAGAATGAACGAACGCTATGCAGCAAACTGCGCTGATCGAGCACCTGCTCGTGGTGGTGGGGGTGTGATGGCCTGGGGCGCCATCAGTGCCAATGGACGTAATCAACTGCTGCGAGTCGACGGGGCTCTGAACGCCCAGTGCTATGTGGCTGATATCCTGCAGCCTCATGCTCTCCCACTTTTGGCCGCCCCATGCAGGATAATGCCAACCCGCACACGGCATGTTATACGCATGTTTCTGGCTGTCAACAACGTTAACACTGTCTCCAGATCTCAATCCAATTGAACAAATGTGGGACGAGCTGGACAGACAGCTCTGAGCCAGGGTCAACATACCAGAAAACTTGCAGGATCTGTTCCAGGCACTCGAAGAGGAATGGCATGCCATCCAACAACAAGTGATCACCCACCTCATCAGATCCATGTCCCACCAATGCCGAGCAGTCAATGTTGCCCAGGGCACTCACACCCCAACTGATTCTGACTCGGCTCACTGGACAGTTCCTGTCCAATTACCGCACCTTTGAAACTGAATGAAATGGCAAAAGAACAGCCTTGACGGTGTAACAAGTTGGGACATTCTCGGTTCTTCCGTTATTTAAAAAAAATGAAAAAAAAGATCTTTTCAATGTAATGGGTTGTTGCGTTTCTTTCTTTGATCAGTATATTATATCTCACATTATCTTATCGTATTCTCACAACCCTTTGCAGATTCTGTACATTCTAGATAAAAAAAAAATCTGTCTCCTCTCTCCCTGCAAAGCACAAGTCAAAACAAAGCAAAGAAAAGAAATATTGTAAAATGAAATGAAATAAAACAGTCAAGCAATTTTGAAATACAGTATTCCACCTGATATGAGACGCTATTTAATAGACATCATCGGGTAACTCTGTAACTGAATTGCTACATCAGCATTTTAATTATCTTCATTTTTAATCGATTCATGGACACAAAAAAATGTGATAGCACTATGTTGCAGGTGGGAAGCTGTTGTGGTGCTTTTGATGTGGTAGTGATGTTTTGTTTTGGATCAGTTGTCTTTCGTATTTTCTTTTCTTTTTTTTTTTTTGGGGGGGGGGGGGGGGGGGGTATTTTCGTCTTCTGTCTGGACGCTGTGATCCGGAAGGTGAGGAAGCTGTTGTTGTGCGGCTCAATGTTAGTGGTGGTGGTGGTGCGTGTTTGTTTTGGATCTTTTTTTTTTTTTTGTTTGTTTGTCTGTTTCTCCTCTTTTCTTCTTCTCCTTCTTCTTATTATTCTTCTCCTCTTCCTCCACTTCTTCCACCTCATTTTCCTTCTTCATTATTTTCTTGACCCTCTTTTCTTGGGGTATCCGTGTTTGTCTACATATGTCATGTAGCCGATGGGAAGCGTTAACAGCAACGTTTGAAGTTACTTCCCTTTTCCTGACCCTGCCACACAGTGCATGATTGGTTGTTGATATTTAACGCTTTCGCCCCTTTTCCATTTACATGAATGATCAGATGGTACATATTTTGTTTTTATTTGTAAATATTATGCTTTCATTTGTAAATATTTTGGCTTTGTATAGATATTTTGATTTAAACTGCCCTTGAATGTTTGTATTTTGGCAAGCATGTGATGGCCTCTCCAACAGTACCAGCGTGTGCATAGAGTAAAAACACACCAGATCTGGCAATGAGTAGCCCGGTGTGTGTTGCAGTCAGAAGCCATAAACAGTCCAGCGGGAGGGTTCGGGCCAAGGGAGGCGATACCCAATATACGCCACTTCTCAGATGTTCAGTTAGCTCAGAGCAGTTCCATCATCGGCGCACAGATGGGCACCAACAAGTACGCTTCGCAGAAAGGGCAACATGACTTTGGCACACGCCGTGGGATTACGGACTGAGTTACGGACATAAGGGTTAATGTGTGGGAGTGGGGGACATCGCGAGAGGGGGTGTGGCCGGGTGTGTGTGTGTGTGTGTGTGTTAAAGCAAGAGCAGAGGAAAAGTGACACACACGCATGACATGTATGAGTAAAATGAGCTGACAGTGATTTCTTTCTCAAATCTACTACAAGCCTAGGCTTGGGTCAGTGCTTTCAAAGAGCGGACCGGAATATTTGTTGGGTTTTTTCTTTATTTTTTCCCTTTCACCATGCAATACATCTTAACATGCATTCTTTGCTCACATTCACCTGCACCTACCCCTGAACTTCTGTTGATGTGGGCGGGGCACCAGTGAAGACACCACAACCCCATTCCTCCACCTGTCTCTCAGTGCCCTCCCGCCTCTCTCTGGGATTTCGTCTGGCTCATTCCTGTCCAGTCTTGGATAGTGTCCTCCCGCCTCTTTCTCTGTCTTCTGCTCGCAAAAACACAAAACAGCAACATGTGCTTCTGGTGAAGAAAACCACCATAAAAATCGGTAAATGAAGTACATATTCATAAACTGTAAAAAAAAAGAAATTAAAGTATAATTAACAGCATTTTTGACAAGAGCCAAAACATGTTAGATATTATGGTGTGTGTGTGTTATGCTTGTCAGCTCTCTCTCTCACATTGAGGCGAAATGATTGTGCATTGAGTGTGCCTTGTCAGTTGTAGACGGTGTCGAGTGAGTGGAGAAGCCACTCAATGTGTCGTTGGCGAAATAGGGGGACAAATGGAAGTCTTTTTGAAGAAACAAAATCTCTCTCTCTCTCTCTCTCTCTCTCTCTCTCTCTCTCTCTCTCTCTCTCTCTCTTTTCCCGCCCCTCCCCTACCCCCCGCCCCATCCCTCATTTTCTCATTCAGGTAATTCATTCTTTCTTTTTCCTTTTTTTTTTCTTTTGCCGGTTTCGTCAAGAGGAAATACTAGAGTATTACCGGCATAAAATTCATAATTGTGTAAAAGACCTTTTCAATGAATTGATTGTCTGGTTGTGTTTTGCATTGAGATGTGTTTTTGCAGTCGGGCTTTTGGTATTCCGTTTCAGTCGTGAATCCCGTCCTTTGTTTTTTGGGGGAGAGCGAAATGCGTCGTCAGTTTAAACATGTGGGTGTGTCTCCTTGGTGGATGGAATGGACAGTACATGTTTGTATGGTGGTGGATATTGTTTTATATACGCTATTTTGTGTGATGTGATTTATCGATTTATTTATTTTATCAATTGTGTGTATGGTGTTTACTTCCTCTCAAAGCAGCACGCTTTTTCCCCACAAGCAGTCCATTGCACAGGTCCACAGTGCACAATGTGGCTCGTCAGCAGGCGACAAAGCCATCAAGAAACCTATCTTGGTTACTCGGTTACTTCCCTTAGACCAGAGTGACCACTCGATTCTTGCCAGTTGTGTGTGTGTGTCTGTCTGTGTGTGTCATTGTGTGTGTGTGTGTGTGTGTGTGCGTGTGTGTGTGTGCCTCTGTGTTCATTCTTTGATTTAAGAGCTTTGCCTCTGTGTATGTGTGTCTGTGTGTGCCTCTGTGCCTGTGTGTTCATGTGTGTGCCTCTGTGTGCGCCTGTCTGTGCGTTGGTCTGTGTGTGTGTGTGTCTGTGCAAAATGTCTGCTGCTTCTTCTTGTACAAGGCGAGGTGATGACGGGCCAGCTGACCATTGTGCTCATGAATTCCGTCCACAACCTTCCCGATCATATTGCATAAATCGTGGTTACAATCTGGACCCAAACCCATCGTTCGCAATTAGACTCGCCCGTTCGCATTTACCCTCAGGCACTCCTGCTATTTTAATCATTGAGAAAAACGTTGAAAAGAAGGAGTGGAGGAACTTTTCCTGGTGCAACAAATCGGAGAAAGCCTTCAAAAACACAAGAGCTTCAGTTTGTATTTATTGTATTACTATTTTTTGTTACAACAAATGTCTTTGGTTGACTATCGTGCAACCTGTCATCTGTACAACACATACGTCGAGCTGGTCGCTTCTACTGGATCGTTCGCAGTTAGGCCTACCTACCCTGTACATGGGCTGCACTCCCGACGGAGAGCACGTCGTCAGAGTGCAGCTCAAAATTCATACAGAGAAACCTGCTGTAATAAAAGATAATACAATACAACATTTGTTTCGACTCGTCGCTCTGTTGTGTGGTATACTCTGGACTAAAGTGTCTTGTTCCGCCTTGTATCAATGATATTTGTGTTTCAAATTTCTTCTGTCACTGCAGCTGTGTTTGAGTAGTGATGGGTGAATGAGTGGACTCGGAGCTTCATTTATATCTGAGGTGGGGGTTGAGGGGCGAGGGGTGGGGGACTCTCGGTTTATTTTTCGGTACCCGTTATTCACCAGGGCTGAGTCACATCTTCGATCTGTGCAGCGCTTAGTTTGCTTAGTGTTAAGAATGTTATTACGTCTATGGAATTAGAGTGGAGTTAGGAACGTCCTCAACATGTATCACAAGCTGCATTGGTTTGGAATTGTGTGTTTGTCTTAAGCGGGTAACAGAAATTATTTCTTCTTTCATTCATGTCTATTTTCACACACGTTAGCGCCTGGGAATATCGAGTCAGACATTCTGAAGCTCATTTTACGAAATCAGAAAATAGTTGTGAACATGAAGGATAGATGTGTGTTTTTGCTGTTTGGTTTAAATGTTGAAGGTTAATACCTGGGTATGAGCACATGGGTGAAATGAGGAAAAATGGGAGTAAAACGACTTTCCCAAGGACACAAGACCATGCTGAGACGGGGCCTCGAACCCTGATCACTGGTGAACACTGGATCAGAAGCCCAAAGCCTTACCAATTCTGCCACGGCATCTCCAGAGTTTGAATGTAACGGAGAGCAATTCCTGAGGGATACGCTCATGAGTTGGCAGCTAGTGACGCTCCAGATGAACAGGCGTGTTGTTTTCAGTATCTTACTGTGCAGTGCAGGGAGGAAAGTGGCAGGAAGGTTAAGACGCTTATCTGCGAATACAGTGTCGTTCTGGGTTCAAATCCTGGTTTCGCACTGTCTCCAAAGTTTGACTGGAAAATGAAAATTAGCGTCCAGTCATTCGGATGAGAAGACAAATTGAGGTCCCGCGAGCAGTACGCACTCGGCGCACAGAAAGGGAACCCATGGCAACATAAATATTGTCCTTTGGCAGACTTCTGTAGAATAAATCATTGTGACAGGTGTACACACACACACACACACACACACACACACACACACACACACACACACACATACACACACACATATATATATATATATATGCATGCACTCAAGGCCTGACTAGCGCGTTGGGTTATGCTGCTGGTCAGACATCTGCTAAGCAGATGTAGTGTAGTATGTGTGGATTTGTCTGAACGCAGTGATGCTCCATTAAGAAACTGAAACTGTGTTGTGCAGTCACTTTCAATCTGCTATTGACTTCTTTTATAACTTCAAGTGTGTAACACACCCACATAGAACACAGACCGACACAGTACAGACAGTGTGTAACACACCCACATGGAACACAGACCGACACAGTACAGACAGTGTGTAACACACCCACATGGAACACAGACCGACACAGTACAGACAGTGTGTAACACACCCACATGGAACACAGACCGACACAGTACAGACAGAAAGTGTGTAACACACCCACATGGAACATCAACCTACCGACATGGAGTACACACAGACCAAAACCAGTACAGGCAAACGAACAGAAAGCACAGATGGACAGATAGTGGAATTTTTATTATCCGTCACTAAAAACAGAAATCACAACTACTGACAACACATGGACGGTCCCGTTAAAAATTAACAGATAAAAGCAAAAAATGTCGCCTTGTCTGCTGTGAAAGAATGAAAGAAAGGAGAGAAAGAAACCACAGACCCAAGGGAGCAACAATTTCGCTGACTAAAGAAAAAGAAAAGTTGACTAAAATCCTAAGTAAGCAGAAGGAAGAAAAGAGTAGGGTAAAGACAGACAATTAAACAAGACAATCAGAACGAGAGAAGAAAAGAGAGAAAGAAAAAGCTATGAAAGGAACCAGATATTCAAAGCAGTACAGCAGATACAGCGACAGTAAAATGTTGACCACAAAATTTGAAAAATAAATACTAACGCGATTTTCATGAAAACGATTATGACAAATAAACATGCGAAGAAATAATGACGAATTAAGCGAATGGAAAATTCCTTCAATGCACAATTTTAAAATAAGATGACAACAACAAAAAATAAACAGATTTAAAAAAGAACAGACAATGAGAAACATACAAAGACAGAGATGAGAGACTGTCCTCTGTCAACATAAAAAAAGGAAACTTCGCCTCCTCTTTTCCATCCTCCTCCTCCTCCATCACCTCCTCTTTTCCATCCTCCTCCTCCTCCTCCTTCCATCTCCTCCTTCCCCACTCGTCTTTCTTCCTGTAAATTGATTTTTTTTTTTCGCCTTCAAAATCTGACTTGGTTCCAAAAAAATTGTTAACAGCACTACACTTTTTTTTTATCGAGAAACATTACTTTCGATAGGTGACTGATGCTTGAATTATTACACCATATGCCACAATATCTTTTTCGTGAAAAAAAGCGAAATCGTCATCATTATGATTATCATTATCATCATCATCACATTGTTATCCCAATCATAAGTGGGAGAATTGGCAATGTCTCTGTAACAATGATTTTTGGCATTGATGATTGCATGCTGACAGGCAGATTCTGAATACATTATCATAGAAAGTTTCCCTTTCTCAGAATCGAACATTTTAACACAGATGCCCGACCGTGCAATATAGATGCAACTGTATATGGAGTTACACCACAGTCAAACTATTCAGTTGAAGGAAACATCGACAAAAATGTAAGCAATATTGGAGGAAAAATCGAAATAAATGAAAAGCAATAGTAATGAAAATATTTGAGAAACTGTGGGCAAATGACAAGTAATGTGTGTTAATTACAGTTTTAACTCATTTGGGTTTTTTCTGTTTGTTTGTTTGTTACAACCTTGTCAGCAGCAGTAGTGATATGATAAAACAAAGATATGAATCAATATTTCCTACATCAAAACAACAAGCCGAATCCTCAAACCAGATGTGAGAAGAAAAAAAGAAATAACAAAACAGATAAGAAAACGAAAAGAATAATTTTAAAAGATGCAAAATCGCTTGCATTCTGCTTTCGCTACACTGTTACCGTTCATTCATTATTAATCCAAACATGTTGACCCTTCTATGGACTTGATTAGCACTGTTATATTTGTAATCTTACGATACAAGTAAGGGTCTCTTCTCGTGCATACCCTCACAGTCTTATCTTCGATACAAATCATAAACAAAAACAACTTGTTATCTTTCGGACTCGGTCTGTTCTGTTGTCATGGATCTTCCAAAGGCAAAGGCACCAGTTCAGCAGTGATGTCAGTCAACAAACAACCGGATGTGACAACACCGGAAGCGGAAGTTACTCGTCCTGCAGGATCATGCGCTTTTTGCCGAAGGTCATGCCGGCCTGAGAGGCGCCTTTGTTGGTGCCGTACTGCAGGGAAATGACGTTCTGCCCCGCCTTCAGCTGCTCCTCAGAGAAGTTTCGGGGGTTGGCTTCCGACTTGCGAGGCCACACCCTCTGTCCCGTGTAGCTAGGGTGAGACTCCACCTGGTGGAAAAGAAAACAAGAACATGGGAATCCGTGAAAAAGTGCTCTTGGCTCATTTAGTTTGAACAAATCTTTATTTATAAAACATATCATGCCTGTAGATTTAGTTCAATGAACGTGCAAGGAGAGGCTGACAGAGAAAGAGATGAGGGGGTAATATCAAAAGATCCAAAGAAATCAATTCCTTTTACCCCTGTTGGGGTGTGGATCTGAGCGACGCCACTAGAGAGACGAGGAACAGGGAGACAGAAAGGACACAGCTGGTAGCCAGGTCATCAATGGTGCCCCTACGGTCTTGAGACTGACCATAAGGGATGGAAAGAGATATCACTTGCATACGAAAAGAAAAGAGCAGCAACAAGCTAACACCATGGCAAATTATTAATCATCTGGTTTAGGCTGACAGCTGGTGACCGTCACACAAACACAGTGATGTTGAAAAACAATGTTCCATTTGGAAATGACAGATAGTGATTTCAGTGTTTCTCTCTTTGAGCAGCAGTGGCTATGATTATGCTCAAGCCGTGACAGAACATTATAAACATGACCGTTGTCAGACTCACTGTTCACAACACATGATGGCAGAGGAAAGTAAAGGGGGAACTAAGAGCAAAGACGGATTCTCTCTCTCTCTCTCTCTCTCTCTCTCTCTCTCTCTCTCTCTCACACACACACACACACACACACACACACACACCATACTCACTTCCATCCCAAACACCCTGATGCAGCCGATGACTTTGTTGAGGTTGGTCCGTTCGTACAGACAGTCTGTCTGGAACGTGTCTTGCTCGTGCACCCCGAACTCTTGGATCTGGACCAAAGAGGGCGGGACTGAAATGTTGCTTCCACACACCGTACAGACACTGAGTGTATCTGTCTCTGCCAAACTCTGTCTCTGTCTACCTGTCTCTCTGCCTGTCTCTGTTCATCTGTGCCATTCTCTCTCTCTCTCTCTCTCTCTCTCTCTCTCTCTCTCTCTCTCTCTCTGTGACATCATTTAATGATCAAACAACAGTAAGATTAACAATCTGAGATCATCTGCGTTCCATACGTTTCATTGTTGATAATTTTTTTTTCTCTTACATCATGATATTCTAAGTTAAAACGATTTAAGGTCCCATTGGCTGTTATGTCCATAAGGCGGTGAATTTTTTTACTACTGTGTCTGCAGTTTGCCGTAAGAATGATGGACCCAATCCACTCCCCATCCCCCACACCCCCTGCGCCGTTTCAGCCTTCCCGAGCTGAAGTCAAGTAGACCTATCCATTTACACCCAGGAGGAGAGAATAAAATCGGAGTAATGTGCCTTTCGCAAGAACACAGCATCATCCTTAAACAGGCCACAAACCCTGATCACTGATCACAACTGAATCACAAGTCAAATGCCCAACCGAACTGGCTTGAAATGAACTGAGATTGTCTCTGAGGTTGTTTCCTTGCTGCGTGGGTGGGATGCAAAACCAAAACAAAAGACCGTTTCTTGATTCACTGGATAATACAGAATATGTACAACGTGAATACGCATCATCATATGATGCCTGAAAAGAAATACCCACACTTAATGACATCCTTCAACCCCACAACACCCCTACCTCACCGCCCCACCACCTCCTCCCACAACACCTCTATCCCCCAGCCGCACGCCCTCACCTTGACGATGAAGAGCTCTATCCTCTCCCTCTCCCGGGCTGTCTCAAAGGCCATGTTTTTGGCCTCATGGAAGGTCCGTGAGTTCAGGTCTAGCTTGAGGTGGTCTGGCAAGAAGGCATTCACCAAACTGAAACAGAGGTGAAAACAAGTGTGAAGTTGAATTCGGGTTTGATAACGTCAACCTCAGGTGATACGGTAAATGGCGAAAACTAGTTAAGAGGGGATGTCGAACTGTGGATGCTGAGGAGGGGGAACCTGACTGGTGTTTATATATCGCCTGTGCTCTGCCTTTCTAGGCAGAACCAACTGTTATCTGCCCATAAGTGCTCATCATTCGTTTCCCGTGTCATTTAGTCAGGCACATGTCACGTAAACGCACAAATCAAATCATTTTCTTTATAGTTCAGCCGACCGCAGATGGTCAGTTCAGGGCTGATACCCGTCAGTTCTTGGAATAATGTAATAAGAACCCAAATTAATGTTAAAAGGTCAGTAAAAACAACATTTAAAGATTTCACTCACGTCGACGTAAAATTCAGATCAAGTTAAAATATTGATTTCCTGCAGGAACTGGAAGAGTATTCCTTTATAACGACCAAGCAGACAGGGCAGCAAAAATGGGAGCAAAGATTCATATAGATAGTATAAAAGTATATTGCCTATTGTCATACAAGGAAATAAGCAATACACTAAAAAGATACTTTTATAGGTGCTTGAAATCAAATCTAAAACCTCGTCAGTTGACTCTCTCAGACTTTGGTCCGATTCACAGACCAATTGTGAGTTTAGCTCTCAGACTATTATCAAATTCATTACGGACCAAGTATTGTTCTAATGTCAAGTGCATATGCTTTAGTAACCTGACAATTAAGCATATAATTTTTGATGGAGCTTGATGAAGCCTTATGTACACGAAAGTGTGTCTTCACAAGTGACTGAGAACGTTGATGTTTTTTGACTTTTTGCATTCATTATCAGTTGTTTCGCTTGTCAGTTTAACGACTTCTCTTTTTACGAAGTCCTTTAAGTAACTTCCTGTAATTGTGTATAGAATTTTTTTCAAATTTCACCCTCATTTCACCCTCATTTGCCCAGTTTCCCCCAACCCTCCATTCATTCACATCTCCCACCCCTTTTAACCGATAATACTCAAATGTATTCATAAATACTTTAACAGAATCTCTTCAATCACCAATATGTGTGACGGGACATTAAACAAAATTCCTCCTCCTCCTGGAAGAGTATCGCGGGCACAGCCCAGAACAAGATCTACATGGAGATGGCTGTGAAATGTCGGTGGGTGTGATATCACGCAGATCCCAGCAGTCAGATGGAGCGTCTTCACCTTTGAAGATTACAGAAAGTGTCATATATGAATGACCTGTATGAAGCCTTCATGAGCAGGGTCTCTTCTTTCCTACTTTCTGGAACGGACGCACACACATACAGGTAAGGACTCACTAGCAGAGGAGTCTGCCGTTCTTGAGGGTCCTGTAGAAGTTCTCCATCACCTTGTAGCGGTCACTGTTCTCCTCGATGGGGAACTGCGCACCCGTCACCGCCTTGATCCAGTGCAGGATCTTCTTGGCATCCTCCGGATCGAAACTGGCGTCCACCTGAAGGAACAGATAATTAACTCATTCATTCATTCATTCATTCACTCATTTAACGAGTAACAGTAGCAGCAGCGACAACAGCAGCAATTAATTAATACATTGTTATTGTTTAAATAATCACGGATCAGTCTGCAACATAATTATGCGTACATACGTAGGTGCGACACCAGCTGGTGTGCTGTGCACGCAAGGATGCACATGCGTGTGCACGCACGTGTGGGCACACACTCACATGGTCATGCAAACACACACACACACGCACGCATACACGCACGCACGCACACACACACACACACACACACACGCACGCACGCACGCACACACACACACACACACACACACACACACACACACAGGTGGAGGAGGTGGTGGAGGTATAGTTGAAAGAAGAAGGAGGTGGCGGGGTGATAGATATGCCGGTTAACTGTGTGGCGTTTTTACGACCTACGGCAGCATACAGTCCACATGACACTAAGTTCACGTACTGTGGCTGTAGTGCAGTTGTAGTGTGGACAGGTGTGCCAGGAAGTGTGGACAGGTGTGCCAGGAGGTGTGCCAGGAAGTGTGGACAGGTGTGCCAGGAGGTGTGCCAGGAAGTGTGGACAGGTGTGCCAGGAAGTGTGGACAGGTGTGCCAGGAGGTGTGCCAGGAAGTGTGGACAGGTGTGCCAGGAAGTGTGGACAGGTGTGCCAGGAGGTGTGCCAGGGAGTGTGGACAGGTGTGCCAGGAGGTGTGCCAGGAAGTGTGGACAGGTGTGCCAGGAAGTGTGGACAGGTGTGCCAGGAGGTGAGCCAGGAAGTGTGGACAGGTGTGCCAGGAGGTGAGCCAGGAAGTGTGGACAGGTGTGCCAGGAGGTGAGCCAGGAAGTGTGGACAGGTGTGCCAGGAGGTGAGCCAGGAAGTGTGGACAGGTGTGCCAGGAGGTGAGCCAGGAAGTGTGGACACGTGTGCCAGGAGGTGTGCCAGGAAGTGTGGACACGTGTGCCAGGAAGTGTGGACACGTGTGCCAGGAGGTGTCAGGAAGTGTGGACACGTGTGCCAGGAAGTGTGGACAGGTGTGCCAGGAGGTGTGCCAGGAAGTGTGGACAGGTGTGCCAGGAGGTGTGCCAGGAAGTGTGGACAGGTGTGCCAGGAAGTGTGGACAGGTGTGCCAGGAGGTGTGCCAGGAAGTGTGGACACGTGTGCCAGGAAGTGTGGACACGTGTGCCAGGAGGTGTGCCAGGAAGTGTGGACACGTGTGCCAGGAGGTGTGCCAGGAAGTGTGGACAGGTGTGCCAGGAGGTTGCCAGGAAGTGTGGACAGGTGTGCCAGGAAGTGTGGACAGGTGTGTCAGGTAGCCACAGGTGTAGTGTGGACAGGTGTGCCAGGAAGTGTGGACAGTGTGGACAGGTGTGCCAGGAAGTGTGGACAGGTGTGTCTGGTAGCCACAGGTGTAGTGTGGACAGGTGTGCCAGGAAGTGTGGACAGGTGTGTCTGGTAGCCACAGGTGTAGTGTGGACAGGTGTGCCAGGAAGTGTGGACAGGTGTGCCAGGAAGTGTGGACAGGTGTGTCAGGCAGCCACAGGTGTAGTGTGGACAGGTGTGCCAGGAAGTGTGGACAGGTGTGTCTGGTAGTCACAGGTGTAGTGTGGACAGGTGTGCCAGGAAGTGTGGACAGGTGTGTCTGGTAGCCACAGGTGTAGTGTGGACAGGTGTGCCAGGAAGTGTGGACAGGTGTGCCAGGAAGTGTGGACAGGTGTGTCAGGCAGCCACAGGTGTAGTGTGGACAGGTGTGCCAGGAAGTGTGGACAGGTGTGTCTGGTAGCCACAGGTGTAGTGTGGACAGGTGTGCCAGGAAGTGTGGACAGGTGTGTCAGGTAGCCACAGGTGTAGTGTGGACAGGTGTGCTAGGAAGTGTGGACAGGTGTGTCAGGTAGCCACAGGTGTAGTGTGGACAGGTGTGCCAGGAAGTGTGGACAGGTGTGCCAAGAAGTGTGGACAGGTGTAGTGTGGACAGGTGTGCTAGGAAATGTGGACAGGTGTTCCGGGAAGTGTGGACAGGTAAAGTGTGGACAGGTGTGCCAGGAAGCGGCAGGTGAAGTGTGGACAGGTGTGCCAGGAAGCGGCAGGTGTAGTGTGGACAGGTGAAGTGTGGACAGGTGTGCCAGGAAGCGGCAGGTGAAGTGTGGACAGGTGAAGTGTGGACAGGTGTGCCGGGAAGCGGCAGGTGTAGTGTGGACAGGTGAAGTGTGGACAGGTGTGCCAGGAAGGGGCAGGTGAAGTGTGGACAGGTGTGCCAGGAAGCGGCAGGTGTAGTGTGGACAGGTAAAGTGTGGACAGGTGTGCCAGGAAGCGGCAGGTGTAGTGTGGACAGGTGTGCCAGGAAGCGGCAGGTGTAGTGTGGACAGGTGAAGTGAGGAAAGGTGTGCCGGGAAGCGGCAGGTGAAGTGTGGACAGGTGTGCCAGGAAGCGGCAGGTGTAGTGTGGACAGGTGTGCCGGGAAGCGGCAGGTGAAGTGTGGACAGGTGTGCCGGGAAGCGGCAGGTGAAGTGTGGACAGGTGTGCCGGGAAGCGGCAGGTGAAGTGTGGACAGGTGTGCCGGGAAGCGGCAGGTGAAGTGTGGACAGGTGTGCCAGGAAGCGGCAGGTGAAGTGTGGACATGTGTGCCAGGAAGCGGCAGGTGTAATGTGGACAGGTGTGCCGGGAAGCGGCAGATGTAGTGTGGACAGGTGTGCCAGGAAGCGGCAGGTGTAGTGTGGACAGGTGTGCCGGAAAGCGGCAGGTGTAGTGTGGACAGGTGTGCCAGAAAGCGGCAGGTGTAGTGTGGACTGGTGTGCCGGAAAGCGGCAGGTGTAGTGTGGACAGGTGTGCCGGAAAGCGGCAGGTGTAGTGTGGACAGGTGTGCCAGAAAGCGGCAGGTGAAGTGTGGACAGGTGTGCCGGGAAGCTGCAGGTGAATTGCCAAGGAGCAAGGAGAGGAGGTGATGGAGTGGCTATGCTGGCTAATCAACTGTGTGGCATTGATGTTTTAATTACCGCCAGGTGTGGAGGTAGGTCGGTCGGAGTGGTGATGGAGACTAAGTGGTGGCGAAGGAGAGGAAGGCGGAGGTGGGGGGAGGTCTTTTATTTCATGCTGTCGGAATTTCTTTCTTTCCTTGTTGTTTTCTTTATCTTTCGCCCAACCTGGCTGTTGCAAGTTCCTTCTTTTTTTTTTCTTTAATCTTCTTTGTTTTTGTTTTTCTGCCCTGCTGCCGCGTGTGTGAACGAATGGGGGAGGAACCTCATTTGCACGGGAGTACGTGTGTGAGCGTGTGTGTGTGCTAGGGGGGGGGGTGTGTGTGTGTGTGTGTGTGTGTGTGTGTGTGTGTGTGTGTGTGTGTGTGTGTGTGTGTGTGTGTTTTGTGTGTGTGTGTGTGTGTGTGTGTGTGTGTGTGTGTGTGTGTGTGTGTGTGTGTGTGTGTGTGTGTGTGTGTGAGGGAGAGAGAGAGAGGACATGAGGGAATGAGGGCAGGGTGCGGGTAGGCCCCTACTCCAATCTTCACCCATCCCCTCCTGCTAGTCATTCACACCCAACATTGATCCAACATCGAGTCAGAGAGCTATCCAGTCAGTGAATTGAACTGTGGTCTTCCAGTGTGATACTGTGGCCTGCCAACACTTACCTGCCCCTCGAAACGTCGTCTTCTCATCACATACCTTATCATTTTGTACCCCCTGCCTCACTGTGTGCCTCATTGCCTCACTGTCATTTATATGCGTACATGTTTGTGTGTCTCTTAGAACAACGGCAGATGTGTAAGTCGGCCAGAGTGCTAATATCTTCACCGTTGTAAAATAAAGATTCATTCATTCATTCATTCATTCATTCTGTCTCTCACTCTCTCGCATACAGGTTTCAGCGCCCTCTCTCACCATGCCTCTCCCCTCTCTCTTTAACATCTGCTTTAATATCCCTCTCCCTCTTTCTTCCCTCTCTCCTTTCCTCGCCCTCTCTCATATATGTTTCAGCATTCTCTCTCCCTCCCTCCCTCCCAGTCTCAGACTTGTTTTAGCACCCACTCCCTCCCTCTCTCCCTCTCTCTCATGCTAACATACCTGTTTCAGAATCCTTTCCCTCTCTTCCTGCTTCCTTCATCTCAGTCTCTTCCTCCCTCCCTCTCTCCTTCTCCCCTCCCTCTCATGCATGTTTCAACATCCCTCCCCCTCCCTTCTGGCCTCCACATCTCTATCTGTTAAATATCAAGGTCTGATTCTCGCTTGTGCTGAAGAGTGCAAATATAGGGGTAAAAGGGTTCAGCATGTCTCCAAAAGAGTTCAGTTTGTCTTTTTCCCTTTCTTTTTGAATGTTGTTATCATTTCACTGATGAACGTTGCATCAGAGTGCCGAAAGCATATTCATTGCTGATGATTTTTTTTTTAATTGTCGTTTAAATCCACTCACTTCGGTGCGTGCGTGCATACTCACGCGCGCACGGACACCAAAATACCTGCTCTAGACGAAAGCACTGTTTTTCATCCCTGCTATCGTTCACCTATGTTCTATCACACCCTCCATTCACACCACTGCCTCCCCCAACACTACCAACACCTAACATCTTCCTCTCCTCCAACACCCCTAACCACTCCATCCCCTCCACACCACACTAAACACCCTCCCCCCACCAACACACGACAACCACCTACTAACACCTACCCCCTCCCTCCCAACCCACACACACCCCCCAACACCACCAACAACACTCCCTCCCAACACACCTACAACCACCTCTCCCCTCCCAACACACACACTAACAACACCTCCTCTCCAACCCACCTAACACCACCTCCTCCTCCAAACCTAAACACTCCTCCCTCCCCACACACACACTCAACCACCTCACCCTCCTCACCTCCACACACACAAACCACCTCTCCCTCCTCTCCCACCACACACTAACAACCACCTGCCTCCTCCCTCCAACACACACTAACAACCACCTGCCTCATCCCCTCCCAACACACACACTAACAACCATCTGCCTCTCCTCCCCCACATCACCACTAACACCATCTGCTCATCCTCCCTCCCAACACACACTAACACCATCGCCATCCCCCCCCATCCCAACACACACACTAACAACCACTGCCTCTCCTCCACCAACACACTAACACCACCTCATCCTCCAAACCACTACAACATCTGCTCTCCCCTCCCACACACACACTAACAACCACCTCCTCGCCCTCCCAACACACACTAACAACCACTGCCTCTCCTCCCTCCCAACACACACACTAACAACCACTCCCATCCTCCCTCCAACACACACACTAACACCATCCTGCCCATCCTCCCTCCCAACACACACACTAACAACCACTGCCTCCTCCCTCCCAACACACACACTAACACCATCTGCCTCTCCCTCCCAACACACACACTAACAACCATCCTCCTCCTCCCTCCAAACACACACTAACAACCACTGCCTCATCCCTCCCAACACACACACTAACAACCACTGCTCATCCTCTCCAACAACACACTAACACACCTCTCCTCCCTCCAACAACACACACTAACACCACTGCTCATCCATCCTCCCAACACACACACTAACAACTCCCGCTCCAACACACACACTAACAACCATCTGCCTCATCCCTCCCAATACCACACTAACAACCACTGCCTCATCCCTCCCTCCCAACACACACACTAACAACCATCTGCCTCATCCCTCCATCCCAACACACACACTAACAACCATCTGCCTCATCCCTCCCAACACACACACTAACAACCATCTGCCTCATCCCTCCTCCAACACACACTAACAACCATCGGCCTCATCCATCCCTCCCAACACACCACACTAACAACCATCTGCCTCATCCCTCCCTCCCAACACACACACTAACAACCATCTTGCCTCTCCCTCCCTCCCAACACACACACTAACAACCATCTCCCTCATCCCTCCCTCCCAACACACACACTAACATACCATCTGCCTCATCCCTCCCAACACACACACTAACAACCACCTCCTACCTCCCCCCCAACACACCATCGCCTCATCCCTCCCCCCAACACACACACTAACAACCATCTGCCTCCTCCCTCCCAACACACACACTAACAACCATCTGCCTCATCCCCTCCCAACACACACACTAACAACCATCTGCCTCATCCCTCCCAACACACACACTAACAACCATCTGCCTCATCCTCCCTCCCAACAACACACTAAACCACTCCTCATCCCTCCCCCAACACACACACTAACAACCATCTGCCTCATCCCTCCCCCCAACACACACACTAACAACCATCTGCCTCATCCCTCCCCCAACACACACACTAACAACCATCTGCCTCATCCCTCCCAACACACACACTAAACCACTCCTCTCCCCTCCCAACACACACACTAACAACCATCTGCCTCCCCTCCCTCCCAAACACACACTAACAACCACTGCCTCATCCCTCCCTCCCAACACACACACTAACAACCACTGCCTCATCCCTCCCTCCCAACACACACACTAACACCACCCACCTGCCTCCTCCCTCCCAACACACACACTAACAACCCTCTGCCTCATCCCTCCCTCCCAACACACACACTAACAACCATCTGCCTCATCCCTCCCTCCCAACACACACACTAACAACCACCTGCCTCATCCCTCCCTCCCAACACACACACTAACAACCATCTGCCTCATCCCTCCACCCAACACACACACTAACAACCACCTGCCTCCTCCCTCCCAACACACACACTAACAACCATCTGCCTCATCCCTCCCTCCCAACACACACACTAACAACCACTGCCTTCCTCCGCCCTCCCAACACACACACTAACAACCATCTGCCTCATCCCTCCCTCCCAACACACACACTAACAACCACCTTCCTCCGCCCTCCCAACACACACACTAACAACCATCTGCCTCATCCCTCCCCAACACACACACTAACAACCACCTGCTCATCCCTCCCTCCCAACACACACACTAACAACCACCTTCCTCCGCCCTCCCAACACACACACTAACAACCATCTGCCTCATCCCTCCCAACACACACACTAACAACCACCTTCCTCCTCCCTCCCAACACACACACTAACAACCATCTGCCTCATCCCTCCCAACACACACACTAACAGCCACCTGCCTCATCCATCCATCCCAACACACACACTAACAGCCACCTTCCTCCTCCCTCCCAACACACACACTAACAGCCACCTGCCTCATCCATCCATCCCAACACACACACTAACAGCCACCTTCCTCCTCCCTCCCAACACACACACTAAGAACCATCTGCCTCATCCCTCCCTCCCAACACACACACTAACAACCATCTGCCTCCTCCCTCCCTCCCAACACCCACACTAACAACCACCTGCCTCCTCCCTCCCTCCCAACACCCACACTAACAACCACCTGCCTCCTCCCTCCCTCCCAACACCCACACTAACGACCATCTGCCTCATCCCTCCCCCCCCAACACACACACTAACAACCACCTGCCTCCTCCCCCCCAACACACACACTAACAACCATCTGCCTCATCCCTCCCTCCCAACACCCACACTAACAACCACCTGCCTCATCCCTCCCTCCCAACACCCACACTAACAACCATCTGCCTCATCCCCCCCAACACCCACACTAACAACCTCCTCCCTCCCTCCCTCCCAACACACACACTAACAACCATCTGCCTCCTCCCTCCCAACACCCACACTAACAACCACCTGCCTCATCCCTCCCTCCCAACACACACACTAACAACCACCTGCCTCCTCCCTCCCTCCCAACACACACACTAACAACCATCTGCCTCATCCCTCCCTCCCAACACACACACTAACAACCACCTGCCTCATCCCTCCCTCCCAACACACACACTAACAACCACCTGCCTCATCCCTCCCTCCCAACACACACTAACAACCATCTGCCTCATCCCTCCCTCCCAACACACACACTAACAACCATCTGCCTCATCCCTCCCTCCCAACACACACACTAACAACCATCTGCCTCATCCCTCCCAACACACACACTAACAACCACCTTCCTCCTCCCTCCCTCCCAACACCCACACTAACAACCATCTGCCTCATCCCTCCCAACACCCACACTAACAACCACCTGCCTCCTCCCTCCCAACACACACACTAACAACCATCTGCCTCATCCCTCCCAACACCCACACTAACAACCATCTGCCTCATCCCTCCCAACACACACACTAACAACCATCTGCCTCATCCCTCCCAACACACACACTAACAACCATCTGCCTCCTCCCTCCCAACACACACACTAACAACCACCTGCCTCCTCCCTCCCAACACACACACACTAACAACCATCTGCCTCATCCCTCCCAACACCCACACTAACAACCATCTGCCTCATCCCTCCCAACACACACACTAACAACCATCTGCCTCCTCCCTCCCAACACACACACTAACAACCATCTGCCTCATCCCTCCCTCCCAACACCCACACTAACAACCATCTCACACTCACTCTGCCTCCTCCCTCCCAACACACACACTAACAACCACCTACCTCATCCCTCCCTCCCTCCCAACACCCACACTAACAACCATCTGCCTCCTCCCTCCCTCCCAACACACACACTAACAACCACCTTCCTCCTCCCTCCCAACACACACACTAACAACCACCTGCCTCATCCCTCCCAACACCCACACTAACAACCACCTGCCTCATCCCTCCCTCCCAACACACACACTAACAACCACCTTCCTCCTCCCTCCCAACACACACACTAACAACCACCTTCCTCCTCCCTCCCAACACACACACTAACAACCACCTTCCTCCTCCCTCCCAACACACACACTAAGAACCACCTTCCTCCTCCCTCCCAACACACACACTAAGAACCATCCTTACTAGTCTAGTAATTCTGTGAGAAAAAGTGGCCGAACCTCCAAAAAATTGCAAGAAAACGTTTTTTTGGCTCTACGTGTTCAGAAGTTTTCGCTCTATCACCCATAAAAAATCGAAGATAATCGAACGTCAGATAAGATCAGGAAAATTAAATAAAGAAAAATAAATAGGCCGAGATGGAAGAAAAAGCACACCATACTTTTTTGCTGCCGCAGCTTGTCATTCGCGCCTTGTCAAGTCGGGCTCTGCGGGCAGGCCTGGTTCCTCCCCGCGCTTTCTCACTCCATGCAGTGAAACCTGTTTCGTACTGCCCTGACCGTGGTGAAAGTTTTACGTTGATTTGTTGGCAATTAGTGATTTCGGAATAATAAAACATACTTATAACTGTCAATTGAATCAGTTACTGAACTGATATAACAGTTATCTTGTTCCTGATTTGCATCTAGACAGACAGCACGAAAGTGGCGTTGAAGAAAGGTTCACATGTTGCCTTCGCAAAATGTGGTGTTGAAGTATGGTGAAACATGCGCTTAAAAAAGAAGAAATTACAATATTCAACTTTATTTAGTAATTTTATGTAAAATGGAAACGGAGGGTCATCAAGGCACTTGTGTGATCTGATGTGACGACAAGCCATTGTCTGGGTTATAAAAACATTGTATTATTTTGTTTGTTTGTTTGTTTTTTCTATTTATGTATTTATCAATTTACTTATTCACCTATTTGTTTTATCTTTAGTTCGTTAGTTATACATTTATCATTCAGTTTATTTTTGTTTATTCATTTATTTATCTAATTATGAACTGTCTTGTCTGTTTCATTTTATTTATTATCATTATCTTCTGTCGTGGGGGTATTTCAAACAACTCTCTCTCTCTCTCTCTCTCTCTCTCTCTCTCTCTCTCTCTCTGTGTGTGTGTGTGTGTGTGTGTGTGTGTGTGTGTGTGTGTGTGTGTGTGTGTGTTTGTGTGTAAGAAAGAGAGAGAGAGAGAGAGGCAAAACATTATTTTGAATTTGAAAGCAAAATATCACCAAATGTGGATATGCGCACACTCACACACATGCGCGCGCAAAATGTCATTCATGTAGATGTTTTGTCCACTGTGACCTGGAAGCGTGGAATTCATACATGAGGTGTTGTCTATTCTAATGGATTCATCTATGTCAGATCCTGACAGTCTGTGCACATTGTTAACGTGAAAGGCAATGTATAAGCAGAGCGACTTATTCACACAAAGCTGTCTTCATACGTCTTAAGGTTGCATTTTTAAAGTATACACTTACATTTTGCAGACATTCTTTACCAATAAGTATAGATGCAAGTCTGAAAAAACCCCAACATATTGCGATTATTTTGGGATTAGACCACTTTTTATCATAGAATTACTGGACTAATTCATAATAATGTCCATCCTCACAAAGGCTTCCTTCTCAGTGTTGTTCTTCAGCGGTTGTCACCTGTGCTGAGTTCGAATAATGTATTCCATGACACTCTCCACATGCTGGCGAGCCGTCAAAACCTTGTTTTCTGCAGGTACACCTTTTTGTCACAGTCACACTCGAAATCACAGCGGATAATGCACAGAAGCTTGGAAGGAGCAGGAGGCAAGTCTGCTGTGCAAGGCTGCACCATCTGGTTGTCAACAATCTTCCAGCCCAATTGTCCTAGCACAAGTGTGTCATTTCCACTGTTGGACTTGCAGATATGTCCTCAAACACTGGGATTTGGTAGCAGAGGACGTTGGGGGCAGTGAGTGAACTTGTATGAATGTTGTCCCAGACGCTACCTTTGAACAGAACATCATGTATCTAATCTTGTCAAGGGTGGACGCTGTCTTCCTATCATACAAAGAGAAGAGCATCTGCTCAGCAGCAACAACAATCTCACCTTTCTCTAAGTTCTTCAGGAATGTCTCTGCCAGTTCACAAAGTCGTTCTGAGCTCAGGAATTTCTGGAAACCTGTCCGTTTGCCAGTTCCAAAAGCTCGGGACGTTGTGTCACAACATATGGCTGCATAGATGACAGGCAAGATATGACATAAGCATGCTAAGTGAACTCTGAAACTGCTTGATGTTCCAGCACCTGAACGGCTTTCTGCTTTTCTTGAGAAAGACTTCCTCTGAATCACTTTTGAAATGACAGACCAAAAGGACTAAAAGATCTGTGTCATCGTTAACAACCACTGTCTCTTTGCCTTTTGCACTTTCCTGAACCTCAGCAACAATCATGCAGTCAGCACCTCCTTCAGAACAGAAAGTCACGCATCCGTTGTTCCGCAGCTTACAAGAAAGCAAGTCAATAAAACGTTGCTTGTTTTTATGATTGGCCAGAAACATGTCTTCCCCGATATGCAGGGTCATGTCAGGTGTAAACTGAACCTCAGTGGACGACTTTCCCTCAGTTCTGCATATATATGTGACGTCTTTTGTGCTTGGGCCACTTGTATAGCCATCACAGGCTTCTGTCGCACATGTCTAAGTTTCAATGATGGAAATGTAAGCTGAGCCACGAGACCAGGGAATTTTTGAGAAGTGCCTCTCCATGCAGAACAAACGCACGTCACCAAGAAAGGCACTCTCTGGCATGGGTTTGGAAACTCTCTTCCAGATCTCATCAACAAGAAGGGCTTTATTTCCTTGACGAAGAAAAATAGAAGACTTAGAAAGAGATGATGGGTGACTCGACAGCTCATATCTGAACACCTCACACTTGTCCTCGTATTTAGTGTCTGTGGCTGAAACCAGGTGCTGAAACAGAAGTTGAGGTTCGATAGCCACCACTTCTGCGTCGATCTTGACAGTGTTTATGGAGGCCATCGTAACAGCCTGTTCTGACCTAAAGGTGTATTCCGTGGCTTTGTGGCTTTCCATCTTCAAGATTTTATTTCCCACTTAGTTTGCCTTGTGTGCATCCACCTTGGTGTTTCAACCATACCCGTGGCTGTATTCTTCAGAACAGGACCAGCAATGAAGGGATCTCTCTCTTCCAGGAGAGCAAGGATGACCATCATGTCATGACCATCCTGCCTCTTTCTGGCAATGCTGATGTCTTTGTGCTGTTCACTTGAGAAAGACAACCCGGTGATGTTCTGAATGGACAGCACAAGTAGGCATTGATAGAAGCCATGCTGCACGTTGGGATTCTGACATTCCACGATCACGTGTCATCCCCCCTGTTGATTTGATGCTTCTCATTAACTCTTGCTCAATAAAAGATCGACAGAAAGACCAGCCAAGTAGCGATCACTTCTGCGGAAAACATGATGACCTTCTTGAAATTTGTTGTACACGTCAGGGTTGGTTTGTTCAAGTTGCACCATATCTTGCAGGTACAGCTGGATTGACTTTGTGTACAGACTGTGACCAGCTGAAGCAAGAAAAGGTATCATCTCCTGCAACGTACTCAGGTGAAGATGCCAGTTTCCCGTCCTCTCTGCTTTCAGAAAACGTCGTAAAATATCTATGAGATGATTGTATTGCAACCACGAGGCAGCTGTGGGGTGTTGTTTTAGCTTCTCCTTCTTTGCATCCAACTTGTCAGAAATTCTGGAGATAAGATGCGTGTTTGCCTCTAGGTCATGAGCTACAAGTTTGCCCTCCATGAGAGAAATTATACAAAGCCAGTCCATGATCAAGATCTTCATCTGACATTGGTTCGGTGAAGTCCGTGTGATCAGTAGCATTTGATTTGAAAGTGTCAATTGAATTTTGAAGTTCATTTTGAACTTGTTGACCCACTTGTTCCAAATGAAGGTCTTCTGGAACAAGATCTAGGTTCTGCGTAGTTGGCAGCTTGACTCCACATGTTTTAGCAGTCACGAGTGCGTTTAAGCAAAGAGTCCACTAAAATGTCCCCTTCCTGCTCGTGTCACTGCTTTTCCTTGCATCATGTGCATGACAGTGTTTGTAGAGAAGGGCAATTCCAGAACCTTTAACCTCTGCCCTCCATCAACCGTCCAATGCAGCCTCAGAAGCTCATTTCAGCATGGAAAGCACCAAGGCGCAGCACCATCGACTTCATATAACTGGCAGGAGGCTCATTAGCAAGATGTCAGTGGCTTTCCACCAGAGTGGTTGATCCAGAGTCAGGACAGGTGTTGAGTTGTGTCGTGTGGCCTCTTTTGTGATGAAATGCATGGTAGAGTAGAGACAGGCCATGTCACTTGGACTGAGGTCGATTATGGGCAGGAAGCCAGAGATGCCACAGTGACTGCCCATGTGAACAGCTTGCATCATACCTGACCAACCAGGCCTCTATCTCTCTCTCTGTCTGTCTGTCTCTCTTCTGTTGCAACGTCTGTTTATACACAGATATGCATCGTGCGTTAAAATCATACTGACTAGCTTTTCTGTACGCTGTCAGTTGATGAAATTCGTTTGTTTTCTGGCATATCCATTTATGTAATACCTTGTTTTTCTTATTGCCTTTCCGCACATTCTTTTTTGTTTCTCATAAAATGGGGGTAGTACGTAAGAAACAACTTCCTGTGCTTGTTCTTTTCCTTCAGTAAACAAGATTCCTTGTTAGTTCTCTCTCTCTCTCTCTCTCTCTCTCTCTCTCTCTCTCTCTGTCTTCTTTCTCTTCTTCTTCTTCTTCTCAGTTCCATCCCTCTCCTTCCTAACCCCTCCCTCGCCCTTCCGCCTTCCTAGCACGCGTGCGCGCGCGCGCGCGCGCGCACACACACACACACACACACACACACACACACACACACACACACACACACACACACACTTTCACAGTCAGTAGTTAAATGGAGATAAACAACAACCAAACAAAAAAACACCAAACAGACAAACAAAAGAAAACAATAAAAGCTAAGCCTTGAAGACAGTGCTTAAGGAAATAAACAAACGAATACATATGAAATAAACACTGATGGGAACGAAAGCCCACAAACTTACTATAAAAAATGTTATTATCACCTTTGCAGCCCTTTTCCGATAGTACGGAAAATGTTTTGTCAACACTGCAGGGGTGTTTGCAAATCACACATGTGTCTTGATATTAGTCCATTCCAATTTTGCAAAGAAATCTCAAAAAAGAAAATCTTTAAATTTTCAGCGAAAGAAACTTTATTAAGCGCATGGTTTACCATACTCTGACTTCACAAACATGCGAACACGGAGGAATCGCGCGAACCTGTCTACCCCTATGCCACTGCCATGCAGTCTGTGCTAGCACACTTTAAGATCATGATAACTGTGATTACATTTTAGCAACAGTCTAATTTGACTGTTGTAAGTACACTTGCTTTTTCGGAAACATTACTTAACAATGAAGCAATGTAAAATCATGTATGATATTCAGTACGTTCAACAGAGAAGCATAAGATACAGTGGTAGGCAGGTTCTGCTGCGCGGACGAAATGCCGGAAAAGCGTAGTACTTAACAGGCCCATCCCCGTTGTGGCATCCTTGACAAGGTGTCAGTGACGTGACCCAGTTGAGAGTTTCAGACTCAAATATGGTGTTCCGTTCGCGCCATCTCCTTGTATTTATTTTTCTTTATTTAATTTTCCTGCTCTTATTTGACATTCGATTTTCCTCGATTTTTTACAGGCGATAGTGTGAAAAATCCTGAATACATAGAGCCAAAAAAACCTTTTCTTGCAATTTTTTTGAGGTATTTTCGTAATTTTCTTCGACTATACACATAGTGAGTCCTGTTATCAGTTTAATAACTTCCTTGAGAGCACGTATGAGTGTCTGGCTTGCACGATAAAAAAAAATTACAAAAGGGGAAAGACACAGTGTAAAGAAGTGTAGTATCCCTTATCAAATGACTTTGAGAAGAGGAAAAGACAGTGGAAGTAAAGGCAAGACCAAAGAGAAGTTGTGGTATTATTCAGCTTAAAAAAAATTAATTAATTAAAAAAAAAAAGCCAAGGTGATCATCATTGATGTGAACAGCGGTCAGATTATGGACATTCGGAGATGACGGCTCTCAGGAGGACGGGAGAAGAAGAAAGGATTTGTACAAAAACGTTTTGATTGCTGAGTTCTGAGAGCCTATCAAATACTGCATATTAGATATATATATATATATATATATATATATATATATATATATATATATATATATTGTTAAGTGCTTATATTCCCAGAGGCCTTCCGGGCTATCACACAGTGTGACGATATCAGAAGGAAGGAGGGAAGAAAGGAAAGGGGGGAACAGCTGCAGCACATACAGCTCTGACACATCTGCCCTCCTCCGCCAGAGGTGACAGATAGCAGTGGCTGCTGAATGCCCTCACAGTCATCATAGGACCGTGCACCCTGCACCCCGCACCAACGCAGGGATGGGAGCTAAGGCCTGTGCTGTTCGTTCTAAGAGAGACGTCTCCACACTGGTAGATCAGTGTGTGTGTGTGTGTGTGTGTGTGTGTAAAGTAACTGCATTGAAATATAACAGAAGTGAAGCATAGGCCCTATGTAGGAAACGAATGACTGAAATCAAATGAAGAATATATATATATATATATATAAAGAGTTACGCTCAGCGAACTTCTGCGCACCGACACATGTGTGCATACTCACTGGACACAACCATGTGAATACAGAGACACAGAGAGAGAGAGAGACAGAGACAGAGAGAGAGACTACCTTATGCACATACAACAGACACTGGGCCCAACCCTCAACGGAACAAACATTCTGAGGGAGAGGGCGGGGGTTGGGGGGGGGGGGGGAGAACAGAAGAGCAGGCTGAAACAGCAGAGAGGAAGGGAGGCAACCAGCGTACATTTTGTACGGTGGCACTATTCCCACCAAAGGTTTTGTGGGTATAGTACGATAATGGCTCGTGCATGAACCGCGATGAATCATTGCTGGATATTTTTAGCACTGATACCCGGCGCGACCGTAGCGTGGTAGGGGTGGGGTTTTTGCAGCTACCTTTTCACCGGTTTCCCCTCAAGTACCCTGAATATTGTAACGAAATACTGTTTCTTCGTCAGCTTCCAGTTACATCCTCTTTCCTCCCTGCCGAAGTGCCAAAAACGTTTTTTTGGAAAAGCTGCCCAAGTTTGAGAAACTAGAAACTTTCGGTCCCGGCGCTTGGTGAGAAACAACATGAGTCATATACGTACAGTCTCAAAATACACCTTATGTTGTTTAGAAACATATGCAATTTTTTACACACTTATTCAACATCAAGGCAAAATCTGATGTATCTGAAATTATCTAGTTTATTCTGATTCATCTTTCCCCATGCATACGCGCAAGCAAAGGTGTGTGTGTGTGTGTCAGTGTGTGTGTGTGTGTGTTTGTTTGTGTGTGTGTGTGTGTGTATGTGTGTGATTTTGTGTGTGTGTGTGCGCGCGCGCGCGCGTGGAAGTACTGAGTGTGAGTGGATTGTAGGCAGAGATTTCGTGGAAGTAAAATTACTCATCATTCAAGTCAAACAAGTGTTGCAGGCAAGAAGACAGACAGGCAGGCAGGCAGGGAGGTGTATAAAACTGACATACCGTACTTGTGTAAACTTCCCGCACACCCAGCGTATGCAATGGACCACAATGAATAATTCGGGGTCTCTCCTCATTTCACTACAGGTGAGCCACAGGTGTTGGTGGTGTGAGCGGTAAACTGAACCTTGGCCTGTGGTGTGTGTGTGTGTGTGTGTGTGTGTGTGTGTGTGTGTGTGTGTCTGTCTGTCTGTCTGTCTGTC